>NC_133366.1:23188983-23262595 GCF_049309525.1 Garra rufa | reverse complement strand
ATGTATGTATCAGTAGAAATTCTTGCACATTCTTGCTTTAAATCGAGGCTATTTTCCAAACGTCAATCACGTCAGACAGGCATCTTTGCTATGTTTTAAGACACACAACATAAGACTTGACTGGCTCTACCTTGATGTTTGTGATTTTAAATTAATATTAAATATACAATATACTGAATAAAATGTTTTGCAGTATACTGTAGTTTTGTGCATTTTATTAAGTAAGCAATGCACTGAAGTAAAATATCCAAGTATACAGCCTAAATTTAATGTTGCTGACAAACTCATAGCCTACCTACTTAAAGGAGACTGAAACTAATCGATATAGCTTGTAATCAGGGCCAAGACTGCATTCAATTTAATCAAATAACTCAACAGTCCAACGGAAGACATTGTGAAAGTACAGAAGGCATTTAGAAAACCTGGGAAAACAAACTATGCTACACGGAAAACGGAGAACAAAAAAAAACAGAGAAAATGAAAGTGTGAGACTTCCATTTCCGTCTTATCTAATCTCTGCATGGGAAAGAACAAGTCTGAACAAATATCCCCTGCAAATAAAAGCTCCCATCTGTTTACAAACTGCCTTTTCCTGTAAGCCTCTCATTGCTGTACATACTTTGGCAGTTCAGCGCTTAGGCCAAAGGCTAATTCAGGATCAGCTGACCAAACAACGCTAGTCTAGATATGTAGACGATGACACACACAAGAATAAAAGCTAATCAAACGTGTGGTGAATCAGATGTCTAAGGCATCGATAGCAAAGGGCCACTGAACACTTCAGCAGGTTATAATTAGCTAAGATAGTCACGCTCAATGACTGAGCACTTCAAACAAACACTACAGATAACACTAGGAGCACATGACTATAGCGGGGCTCTAGATACAGAACTGTGAAATAAAACCACTTCTTGAAAAACTTACCAAGACATATAATGGAACATCGGATGCAAAATTCACTTTTACATGGTGTCTGCATATAAATCCTACAATGATAAAAATCCCTTTACTTCAAAAACCTGAACACTCAATTATCAAGCCGTTTTGATTTTCTGAGCAGCATGACATCACACTGCTCAGGCCCCGCCCACAACCGCTGATGGACTGTCCTGTATTAGCATATTACCGTCCTCAGCCAGTTATACGCTGTCCATCATTTTCTCTGCGCTCAAACAGCTGTAGCGACAAGAAAGTCTTGTAAGCAATGCAGGTGTTTTGAAGTTTGATATAAAAGTGAAGCTGGTTTCAGACTGCAAACGCTTCCAGTGTGACTACACTTAAGTTACGATGACCTGAAGCTGACGTAAAACTCATGCTTGCGGTGTTAAAGAGGCATAAGATTCTTCATTTTCTCCTGACATCAGAGCCTCTGAGGATACATTAGTTTTGTTTTTGATGGTAACGTGTCACCAAGCACACAAAACAACGAAAGAGAGGGGCGGAGTGAGCAGAGCTCATTAACATTTAAATAAACATGCACTGAAACGAGTTGCTGTGAATAGAGCTGTTCTTGACAAGGTAAAAAGGGTGCAGTTTTACACGACCATTGAGGAATTTTAACCAAAGTATGTTGCACACATTTCATGAAGAGCCTAAAGAATCATAGCAACTTGTGGAAAATGGGCATCTGATGTTCCCTTTAAGATCCTGAGCAACTAGACTGGGTGTATTAAACACATATTACTCACGGTGCAACAAAGGATTTTTTTTTTCAGTCAGGCCAGTGGTTCAGATTTTTGATTGCACTGCTAATATTTTCACTTGTCCTACATAATAACATATTATAATCACATTTTATTTTTAGCAAATGTAGCAAAAAAATATTTAAATAAAAAAAAAAACACTAGTAATTTATAATTTAATTTATAAGTAATTTATTGCCGTGATGGAAAACGCAATTTTTTAGCAGTCATTACTCAAGCTGCAAAACGATTAGTCACGATTAATCGATTCAAAATAAAAAGTTTGTTTGCATATATGTGTGTGCTGTGTATGTTTATTATGTATATATAAATACACACACATACATGTATTTTAAAAAATATTTTGTATGTAAACACTATATCATTTATAATATTTTGCATATAAATCTAACATATTTTTCCTTAAAGTAAACATGCATGTGTGTCTGTTTATACATATACAGACATAATAAATATACACAGTACACATACATATAGTATGCAAACATTTTATTTTTTTTTTAAATCGATTAATTATGACTAATCGTTTTGCAGCTCTAAATTGAATCATTCTAATACGCTGATTTGTTGCTCAAGAAACATTTCCTATTATCAATGTTGAAAACTGTGTTTGCTGGTTTATATTTTTTGCAGAAAAAGAATAAAAAAACAATACTTTTATTCAACAAGGATGGATTAAATCGACAAAAAAGAAATTTTAAATGTTACAAAAGATTTCCATCATGAATAAATACTGTTCTTTTGAACTTGCTATTCATCAAAGTGATGAAAAAAAAAACATCAAGCAGCAAAGTTTTCAACATTGATAATATGAACCATTATTAATAACTGATCACCAATAATTATTTTTAATATAATTATATTTGACAATAATTGAGCAGCAACTCAGCATATCAGAATGATTTCTAAACAACTGTGTGACGTTAACTTTTTTTTTTTTTTTTTTTTTTGCATCAAAATTTAAATAACTGTTTTGTTTTTCATGCTGCAAAGAGGCTGAATGTAGAGCTGACCATTTAGGTAGCAATACTTTATTATGCATGACACAGCAATAAACAGAAACATAGTTCCCTGCTTATTCTACATCCAGTTTGTAGCATGCAGCTGCCACACATAAAACATTCCATTCAGTGAAAATAATAACAGTGATTAAAAATATACATAAATGAAGATGTTTGTCAAAAGCATGCAGTTCACTATGGAAGTGGTTTAACACAATAACAACAACAGGAAAACTCAAACACAACACTGTTTCCAAAATAGTTTCCCACCAAAAAGGAATGTAAATAGTCTGTATGTAAAGTCCTGAGCTCTGGATCAAACTGATGGAGCCCTGGTGAATAATAATAATAAAAAAAACTCTGGAGCTTCCCAGCAAAAATAGAAAGGTCATAGAGTAAAGGGAGAAACTATGTATGGTTGTGTGTGTGTGTGTGTGTGTGTGTGTGTGTGTGTGTGTGTGTGTGTGTGTTTGTTTTAAAGGGGCAGGTCCCCTTCCCTGCTCCCAGACAGAGGCTGCCTTTGGAGGCCCTCTAGAGAGCAGACTGTGTGAATGAGTTACGACAGCTGAGGCCTGTTCCCTCACCACTGGAATCCTAAAACACACACCATCCTGCCAATAAAATCAAATCAACCGAGGAACAAATGCTTATCCAATGCTAATGTAATGCTCTCGTGAGAATCTGCATACACCTAAGGCACTAGAGCTCGACAGAGTGAACCGCACAGATCGCCCTGAATGCAACTACATGATCGTGCGGATCCCGAAATGCAAGCATCATACCAGTTGTTTCCCACAAGGCCTCAAAACATTTTCTGAAGAGGGTAAAACTAAAGTCTACTTCCTGTAACCACTAAACACTTCCAAATTTAATTGACCTATATCACAACTGTATCAAACAAAATGTAAACTTGCATACAT
This sequence comes from Garra rufa, assembly GCF_049309525.1. Lineage (NCBI taxonomy): Eukaryota > Metazoa > Chordata > Actinopteri > Cypriniformes > Cyprinidae > Garra > Garra rufa. Next base: position 23,258,971 of record NC_133366.1, on the reverse strand, counting down.
TTGTGTTGTATATGCATGCAAAACGATGACATTCAATAGTTAGCAGACAAGGATGTTAGTCTCCCAGAAGTGTGTTAATGTGTTAGGTTAAGCAAGTTATCATTTTAATTAAGCATTTTCTTATTCCAATATATTAGTCACTTCAAGGCTGTTCCAAAAAGAACAGACACACCTAATTGTTATCTGCCTATTTTATGAAAAGTTTCAATTATATCCTCTCTAAAAACCATTCAGACAATAATCACAGCCATTGGATGTGCTCACTTGAAATGCAATGCAATTCACTAAACCAATGTTTATGTAAGCCTTTATTTTTCGTTGATGCAGATTAGAACTGTGACAGCTAATGATGAGATTGGCCAGGGTTTTTAACAACAATGCTGAGGCATTATATAATCTTGATTCTTGATCAGGTTTGTTTTTGACAACCATCTTAGATTTAGTCTTAGTCTTAGTCTTTTGGACTAAAATGCTTATTAGTTTTAGTCAAATTTTAGTGACTTCTATATGTGACAGTTTTAGTCCAATTTTAGTCGACGAAAAGTCAAAAAGGTTTTAGTCTAGTTTTAGGGGGAAAAGTAGTCTTTTAACAAATTAATGTAGGTCAGTAAGTATTTTGCTGTTGGGTAGTGTCACTTATAAGTTGTGAAAATAGCAGATCTATAGTTCAACACAATGTGAGCTTCCGGATCGACTATTTTCACCAATAATTACAATAATGACGGAATGGTTTTAGACATAAAAGACATATATTTGAAATAATGTGCAAACTGCCGCCATCATGGTTAATCGTCTGTCTGTCTGAGTGACAACAACGTGACGTGTTGAGCGTAACCAAACAAGAATAGAATGCTAAAACGCTTGCCATACTAGTATGGCAAAGAGTATTTAATGCTAAAACGGCTTGCCATAGCGGCAGATACTTTTTAGGTTTTAATTGGCATGCACAATAAGCAGAAATGTTGTGCATTTTAAACGTCTGACGGACCACCCACTAACATTTTCGTCTATTCTCGTCTCGTCAACGAAAACTCACACACGTCTCGTCATGTTTTAGTCATCAACGAGCCATTTTTATCTCGTCATCGTCTCGTTATCGTCATGAAAAAAAGTTGCGTCAACGAAATGATTTCGTCATCGTCATCGTTGACGAAAACAACACTGTTCTTGATAACTCTTTCTGACATCATCAAATTTAGATCAGGAAAACTGAAGTTTACTTGGATACAAGGGATTTCAGTTATAAAATGCCTCTGAAAGAGGAAGCCACAAATGGCCTTTTCAGGCTAAAATGTCAACTGTTACTTTAACAGCTGATAACAGAACTTTCGGCATGCATGTGGGAAAAGATCCTATTTAAATTGGAAGTAATGTAAATGGCAATGGCTGATTTACTGATTTAGAAGTGTATGAAAAAAACAAATAAAACAGAATAAAAGTACCTGACTAAACAAATACTTAGGGTCCTAAGATTTAAGCATCAAACCAGGAATGGAATCACAGAATCCAGTCATAAAAATAGCAAGTCAGAACACTTAAATCAAAACACGATATGGACTAGTGTATGTGAATATTAAGCAGCAAAAATACCATTTAAATATGAATCTTTTATGTTCTGCATGTCAGGTGTGTGAATAAATGAGTGGCGCAGATGTGCAATTTCATTTACTTCACATTCATGAACACAAACAATCTCTAGAGCTGCTCTGATAGTCACTTCATTAGAAAATTTACAATTTCTTTTGAGAAAAACTATGGTCATACCATATAGAAATTGAAACCTAAAGGTCTTTACATTAACCTGTTAAAAAAAGGTTCGGTTTAACTTGAAGAAACTTTGACAGAAATATTACTTAATGTAATTATAGTACTACTACTAATATTAAAATATTATTTAAACATTGTATTTTAAGGAACATTTACCAGAAAAATGTAAATACACAGTATTTCTGAAAAATAAACAAATAAATAAATAAAAATAAAATGAATAATAATTTATTTTTATAAAATGATTAAGTAGAGATGCTTTTGGTTATTAAAATTAAATCAAACCATTAAAATGGAATCCAGAAAATTAATGGAAAATACAGAATTTGGTAAACAATTAAACAGATTTCACAGGGCCTTAAAATTGTCCTTTTTGTTAAACTTTTAATAAACTGCTGTTTAATTGTGTTGCATGGTTTTTGATTAATACGTTTTAATTTAACCATGAAAAAAGTCTAGAAAAATTGAAATGAAAAAAAAAAAAAGAATTTGGGAACAAAATAATAGATTTCATAAAGCTCCGAATTCTGCAGTATAATGGAAAAGTGCCAATTTTTTTGATTACAAAAGGCCAAAAATCATACTTGCTTAAGGGCCATTGGCCAGAAGTCAATGTTGCATCATATCCGAACATATTAGATAAGAATATGTACAGTATTACATGTACATTTCACTTATAGTCAATTTACTTTTAGTCTTTACATTTCTACATTGCAGAAATAAAAAAGTAGTTAAAACAGACACTGACGATAAAATAAACTACACATAAATAAAAAAAAATTCCCAACACTAAAAAAAAAGGATTTTTCAAAGTTGTAAATAAAACAAATATTATTGAAGTATTTTGTCTTTCTACTCCAAAATGTCACGTTTAATTCAATATGCTACTTGCCAGTTATGTGTAATCATTTGTGAAACTTACTAGCAATTTTTTTGTTTTTAACTCTTTCTGCACCTAATTTTTCTTATTTCTTGATTTATTCCAATGTATTTTTCTCTCTTCTTATTTGAAAATGTAGGCCAAAACAAAAATCAACACGGTCCAACTTTGGCCATTTCTTCTATAATGCAATCATTTTAAAACTTTAAATTCTAAAATTCTCAAAAAAAAAAAAAAAGTTTTCCTCAGAATACACTACAACTTCAAATGCTTATCAATGAAAAGAAAACATTTTTTGTTTCCAGATTATGTAAATTCGACATCTACCAGCAGGGGCTAACTGGACCATGCTAACACTGACCACTCAGTCCAGACACTCTGTGTGTGGTGAGACTCTCACAGAAAAATACAAACAGACTAGTTTGCATTCAGTGTGTATTTGCATTTTCCCATGCCAAACTTAACACAGAACAGTCACCCTTTTGGTCAGACACAATATTAATGTTTGCTTGCTGTGAGGCTATTTAATACAATGTTAAACGCAACACACCAGAAGAGGAATCATCTTTCATGTGACAAGGCACAGACATACTGCTCTTTTTGGGAAATTATGCATAACATTAATATGCATTTCTATGATTCTGTATGCACATCATAATAGTGTCAAAGAATAAACATCATCTCTGTTTTGCAAGTCATTCAAAACAAAGGCCAATTCCAAATGAGCTTTTTCAGTTTTGGTTTCCAGCCCAGAAATTTCAGTTTCAGCCAAGAAATTTCATTTCAGAAATTCAGCCCATCACTACTGAAAAGCTATATTGGGTAGGAGTGAAGCACATTAATATTGCAAAAGGTTTTTTCTTATTTGTTACAGTTAATAATTGATAGCAGAAGCAATCCATTATCAGGGCCCCTCTCAGCCCTGACAGAACTACTCTGGACACAAATGACCAGTCGGGGTGGGAGAGAGACCGGCAAAAAGAGGGGGAGGGGAAGAAAGCGAGAGAGAGAAAACAAATGAGCAAAAATGTCTGCACCAGCACCTAGCTAAGCCGATAACCCAGACTACAAACGCTGTTTGTTTCTGTTCTCTGTGCATGTTTGTTTCAGCAAAAACTTGTGCGATTATGTTTCCCCCACCTAAGCAGATTTAATGAACCCCGACTAGAAGAAATAATTCAACCACTGAGTAAAGAACTATTCTTTTGTTTTTTGTTTTTTCTGAATTCAGCACAGCAAGCTTTTAAAATGCAACTGCATGCTTTTAGGCAGTGAGCGAGGGTAGCCATTGCATTGCATGGCTAATGGCTTGCTTGCTAACTGTGCTTTGTAAATGCTTAGAGCACCTAGTGGCTTTGCTGAGTTGCATTAAATCAAAAGGGTGGAGTGTGTTCTTGATTAGATAGGTTGAGCTGTGCAAGTTCCTAGATTCCTGCATTTTTTTCCCTCTGGCTCGCTTTCCCTGTTTTGTACCAACCTCTCAATCTTCCTTGACGCTTATTGCGCTGTGGAAGGCCGCGATGTATTACCAACCATAAACAATAATTTCACAATCTCAGAAATAGGCTACTGCAAAGCAGAACTGAAAACAACTAGGGTAAACACAGAGGTGCACGTTGTTGTAAGTGGGACATATTTTAGTCGATACCACTGTCATACATGAATGCTTCTTGAAATAGATCAATAAGCAGAGCTTTCTGTCCTGTGTGGGCATTTCCTATTGAAACAGAAAGTTTCTCTCTTTTTCTAAGGATGTACAATATATTATTTATTTAATAACATCGGTCATCCCAGGATTATTGGATAATTCGTTTTAAACAGATACAGTTGAAGTCAAAAGTTTACATACACCTTGCAGAATTTGCAAAGTAATTATATTACCAAAATAAAAGGGATTATACAAAACACATTTTATTTTTTATTTAGTACTGACCTGAATAAGATATTTCACATAAAAGATGTTTACATAGTTCACAAGAGAAAATAATAGCTGAATTTATAAAAATGACCCCGTTCAAAAGTTTACATACACTTGATTCTGTGTTGTTCCTGAATGATCCACAGCTTTTTTTTTTTTAGTAATAGTTGTTCATAAGTCCCATATTTGTCCTGAACAATTAAACTGCCTGCTGTTCTTCAGAAAAATCCTGCAGGTTCCACAAATTCTTTGGTTTTCCAGCATTTTTGTGTATTTGAACCCTTTCCAACAATTGCTGCATGATTTTGAGATCCATGTTTTCACATTGAGGACAACTGAGGGACTCATATGCAACTATCACAAAAGGTTCGAACAGTCACTGATGCTTCAGAAGAAAACATGATGCATTAAGATCAGATATTTAACTTATTTTGTCTTTGGGAAACATGCAAGTATCTTCTGTGGCTTCTGATGGGCAGTTTTAAATAAAAAAATATGGTATTTTAGGGAAAATAAGAAAAATCTACACATCTTCATTCTGTTCACAAGTTTACATCCCTGGCTCATAATGCATCGTGCATGCAACTTGTGGGACCTGGAGGATTTTTCTGAAGTACAGCGGGCAGTTTAACTATTCTGGACAAACATATGACTCTTAGGATAACTAAAAAACAAAAACTGCTGTGGATCATTCAGGTAACAACACAGTATTAAGAATCAAGTGTATATAAACATTTGAACAGAGTCACTTTTATAAATTCAACTATCTTTTTCTCTTGTGGACTATATGTAAATGTCTTTTATGTAAAATGTCTTATTCATGTCAGTACTAAATTAAAAAAAATAAAATGCATTTTGTATGATCCCTCTTATTTTGGTAAAATAATTAATACTTTGCAGATTCTGCAAGGTGTATGTAAACTTTTGACCTCAATTGTATGCATAGTTAAAGATCCAATATACATGTGTTATGTGTAAAAATTCCTTTTAAAGCATCTAGCTACCAGTCATTTGAAGTGAATCCTTAAAAAACATTTGTTTGACCCATTTTTTCATAAAGTATGTTATAATTCACTTAAAATGACTGATCTCAGATTTTATCAGAAATATCTTAATTTGTGTTCCAAAGATGAACAAATTTCTTACAGGTTTGGAACGACATGAGGGTGAGTAATTAATGACAGAATTTTCATTTTTAGGTAAACTATCCTATTAAAAAATAGAAATATACATAAGCAAGCACAATCCAGATAAGCTCCTTTTATGAAATCACAAGAAATCACATGAGATGAAAAATTCTCAATAGCAGAAGTGAGCATTAACACTCTTCTGTACCGTACATGTGCTCCCAACTTCATTTGGCTGTTTCACAACTAGTCTCTGAAGCATTATGTGAAGAGTGTGAAAGAAGAAGTTTACGAAGAAGAGAGGATGAGGTCAAATGGAAAATGCTAAGACACTACAAAAATGAGCCGACGGGGGCATTTTCAACTGACGTCATAGTCCAGTTTGAGGAATATGTTGTGGCTATTGTGGGGAGTAATAACTTATGATCTTCTTACGTCACCAGTCACACGTCTCACTTGGACAGGCCTAAAAAAAACTTTTAAAATCCCCTTTTGTTATACTACTGCTACCCTAGCTAGTTACCGGTCCGAGGAGACCCTTAGTAAAGCACTGTGCACTTTGAGCCATCAAGAACATTCCCTGCAAACAGTCGAGTCAAATGATCTGCTCTGCTCTTGAACTCTTGCCAAACTGTCAAAAACACATCAGACTTTTGACCTTACGCTGCTAAAAGCTTTGCAGCTTTAAAGGATTCAGAGAACGTACAATGATTTGTCAGAAAAATCAGCTACTGTTTTCTTCTAGGCCTTACAATGGTATGATTTAGAATACAAAATGCAAAATCGTATCGTGAGAAGCTAGACACCACTTCAGATCTTTCATATAATGAAACAAAGAGCTATTGTGTCATTTCCATTGTGTCATGTTATGATTTTCATAACATGTTCAAAGCATTTGAATTTCCAGCTGCTTCAGATGCAAATGATAGTCATCTTTTTAATTATAAAACAACTGAGTGTATCCTGTTTTGCGGCTGATTTTTTCAGAGATGATCCAATCATGAGCAGGATAAAAGCTACCTAAAAAGTATCTTCAAAGAAGAGAGAAGAAGAGCTCAATTTAATTTAGACATAAGAGGACACAGAATGAGGGTTAATAACAATGGATTTTGAATGACAAACACTACTGTTCAAATATTTGGGGTCAGCCAGACTTTTTTAAAGTCGTCTTTTATGCTCACCAACAGTTGCGAGTTATGTAATCAGATCGCCTTTAAAGTTGTCCAAATGAAGTTCTTAGCAATGCATATTACTAATCAAAATTACGTTTTGATATATTTACAGTAGGAAATTTACAAAATATCTTTATTGAACATGATCTTTACTTAATATCCTAATGATTTTGGGCATAAAAGAAGAAAATCGATAATTTTGACCCATACAATGCATTTTTGGATATTGCTATAAATATACCTGTGCTACTTAAGACTGGTTTTGTGGTCTAGGTTCACATATTTTTGCAATTTCCTAAAAAAATCCGTTACTAACCTCTATGTCTACGAGTGACATGAAAATCATCACAAGATGTCTGAAGCAGAGAAAATTGAAAAAAAAAAAAAATGCAATAGATTGATCAATGTATTGCATTGATAGATTCACCAACAGGCCTGTACACCTGGCATGGGGCTCCTTTTGAGGAAAAGTATTTTAGCAGCCACTCGGCTCCAATAAAAACAGTCTGGTCCTAATCAGCCACATGTGATACATTGAGACAGCTCCACCTTCGTGCACCAAGAAACAGACTGAGAATGAAGGCCAACGTTGAGAACGGCACTGGTACTAGTAAACCTAGACTGCGATTTTACTGCAACAAGAAAGAAGGAATAAAGGAAAGGAAGCTTCTCATCTCACTCTCAAAACCAACAAAACAACTACAAAGGCTTCTGTCCACAACCACTTTGTTTAAATACGTCCCGAGCAAAGGGAAATCTAAAAATGACTTGTGAGAACATTCTGTGTTCCAACAAAGCGCTTGTTCTTGCTTGGATCTAATCTTATTATAGCATTGTGTGGATGAGCTCAGAAATCATTTTAATTCGATTTGGAGCCATGAAATATTGTTCATCACATTCAACAGACTACTGTTTACTCTGGAAGCTTGTGAAATCACACCCTGTCTCTCAAGCCTGTGCATTAGCCACAAGGCCAAATGCAATAGTTGCCATTAGGGCTGCACGATTAATCGAACGATGTTGTGAGGCGCGTTTAGTCAATGAAGCCGGTACTTTGATTAGTAGTAAATCCCCATCACGTGCGTTCAGCTGGAGCGGCAATTCAAACACCCCAGCGTAAATCACTGACAAGCCACGCCAAATCGCGCTCAAAATCGAATTCGATTTTCAGCGCGATTTGGCGTGGCTTGTCAGTGATTTAAGGCTGTGTGTATTAACTGCCGCTCCAGCTGAACGCACGTGATGGGGATTTACTACTAATCAAAGTACCGGCTTCATTGACTAAACGCGCCTCACAACATCGTTCGATTAATCGTTGCAGCCCTAGTTGCCATTCCTTCTAAACAATGGCAAAATATGCCAAAGACCCCACTTTTGGCTGTTTGAGTCTAAAGCGTGTTGCTGATTGCACAATGAGATAAAACATGAATTCAATAGCAATGTTCCTAGCAGAGCTCCACTAGATTAAAGGAATCCAATAAAAAAAGCATCACATGAGCCTGGAGGAGATTTCTAACATGTTTGGTTAGGGCTCGATAGCAGGCAGAGCTGTAAGTGAGTGATTTCATTACAGATTATTGGTGTATATTACCACTAAGAGGAAGGGAAGACCCCATGGTACACATACAATGTGTGAATGACTAAATGCATTGAGTCATCCGGTGCAGACAGAATGGAGAGTTAAGTGTTCAGTTGTCTTGGCAACTAAAGTAGCAGCAAACAAAGGCGTTTCATACGATTTGGTGAAAAATGCTAAAAACCTTGAAAACGTAAAGTGACAATATACTTATAGGGTTAGTTCACCCAAAAATTAATTACATTAATTACTCACCCGCATGTCATTCCGAACCCATAAGACCTTTGTTCATCTTCGGAAAACAATTTAAGATCTTTTTGATAAAATCCAAGAGCTCTTTGAGACCCTCCATAGACAGCAAAGGTCCTACCACAGTCAAGGTCCAGAAAGGTATTGAGAATTGTTTAATAAAGTCTTTATTTTATTTATTTAGCGTACAAAAAGTATTCTCATAGCTTCATTAAATTACAACTGAGAGAGAGTTTTGTCGATGTTCTTGGTACCTTTCTAGACCTTGAATGTGGAAGGGCCTTTCCTGTCTATGAAGGGTGAGAAATCTCTCGGATATCATCAAAAACATCTTAATTTGTGTTCCGAAGATGAACGAAGGTCTTACGGGTTTGGAATGGCATGAGGGTGAGTAATTAATGACAATTTATCTATACCTTTAATACAAAACTGAAGACAACATTGAAAATACACAGACCGAGGAGCCAGCTGTCAATGTAATGATCATTGGTGCGAGCAGTGCAATTCAATCTATGAACATTAGTGTTACCTATCCATACCAGCACTGATTTCTGCAACATTGATGCTTATAAACAATAGCTTTCAGCTTGAACCATACTTAAAAGTTGTCATTAGATTTCAAACTAATTGTGCACACATTATTGTCACAGTCTCTTGCACAAAAGAATGCCGCTAACAACTTTTGCATGAGTAAACAGAACATAAACATGTTTAGATTTAGGTGTATGATACCAGTGTCTGCAGGTCAAGCCACATTCCATTAAACCAATAAGTATCACTTAGGTTTATGCATAGCTGGCTCTTATCGTTTCCAACTGCGCCAGTGGCTTTTGACTTATTCTAACTCCTATTGTCATGGATGCATGACATGTACTTAAAGCGTTAGTTCACCCAAAAATGAAAATTCTGTCATTAATTACCCTCATGTCATTCCACACCTGTCCTTTGTTCATCTTCAGAACACAAATTAAGACACTTTTGATGAAATCCAAGAGCTATCTGACCTTCCATAGACAGCAAGAGTCCTTCCAAGTTCAAGGTCCAGAAAGTTACCAAGAACTTTGACAAAAAATTCCATGTGACTTCAGTGGTTTCACCCGTAATTTTATGAAGCTACGAGAATACTTTTCGTGCAACAAAAACGACTTCATTCAACAATGTGGAAGGTGGAGGGACCCTTGCTGTCTATGGAGGGACAGAGAGCTCTTGGATTTCATCAGAAGTAACCTAATTTGTGTTCTGAAAAAGAACAAAGGTCTTATGGGTTTGGAACAACAAGAGGGTGAGAAATAATGACAGAATTTTCATTTTTGGGTGAACTATGCCTTTTAATTTTGTTCCTTTTTGTCTATGCTTCCCCAACTCATACATGCATTCACTTATGGACATTCTCGGATTCAATTCCAACAAACTGAACCTCACTGACAAGACTACCACAAGTTCTCTGTCTGAAACCTGCCTGCCAATGGCTGTGACCACTGAGTTTTGTTTGTGCATGTAACTATTCAGTGTTTCCCCTACCATTATCTTAGGGGGGCGCCCCGCCCCCCCAACGGCACCTCCCGCCCCCCTTGAATGTCAAGTTCATTTTATTTTTGATATAGCGTCAGATCACAATAGAAGTCATTAAGGTTATCTTTCCTATAGAACAGGGCTATACATTGTTCTTTTATTAAACAAACTAAATTGCCTTGTGTTATTTATCTTATTTACACGAAGGCATGTCATTTCTGTCTTTACATGATCGCGTGTTTACAATGTCTCATCTGCGAAAACACAGACGGGATCGCGGACTCCATTCATAAAAACCGAATCTACTATAGCGCGAAATGCCACGTAAATTCGTCGATTTTTGGATTAATAAATCAAAAGTTGGTCTGTTACTTCATTCAAATCGCGATATGGACTAGTGTCTGTGAAAACTGAAATGCAAAAAGACCGTTTCAATATGAATCCTGCATGCTCCGTTTGCCTCTGTATGTATGAATGGTGGAGACGCGCTTTTACTACACGCATATACTGAAGCACATGTGACGCTCCCGCTAATTTTGGGCATTTGCATCTCACATGAACAGATAAACTCAATATACAAAGCTGCTGTGAGTGTCACTTTTACCGTTTCATTTGAGAAAACTAGCATCATAACATGCTGTACACACACAGAAACTTCAAGGCAACCTGTCAAAATAAAAGTAACATGTAACAGAACATTAGTCTTGTATTACTTTTGTACAGTATAATGTAGTTGTTTATATATTCCTATTTAAATAATTGACATGAAACAATATATATGATAAAAATAAATATAACAAGATTAACCACTTAATTGTAGAAAAAATACTACAATTATTATTTAAATGTTAAATTATTATTATTTATTGATTTTAACAGTAAACCTCTGTTTGTTTGCCAAAAATTAAAAGGGTTTATTTTTCATTTGATTAAAAATAAATAAATGTTTATACTTTTAATTTGATTATGAGAAAAAATAATACACACAAGAATTAAAAAAAAAAAAAAAAGCAAAAGTTGGTAGAGCCCTATTGTTCAAAATGTTAAAATAGAGAGTTTTGGACTTATTTTTCCACTGAATAAGTCTATAATAATGTTTTCGTTATTTCACAAAGTAGGGTAAAGTACCGGGAAAAAAAAAGTAACGTTGGCTACCGGCACCCAACCCCCTAAGCCCCCCCCCCCCCAACACTGGAAACCTAGGGGAAACACTGCTATTTATATCTAGGCCTACTTGTTTGTTTACTAGCTAAAAGTGCTATATTAAGTAAGTAAGCATGATTTTTGTTGTTATTATTATTCGTACCTAAGTCAATTATGTCATGTGATGTCAACATGGCGCCGCCCATGAGGGGGCGACCCACTATATGTAGAAGAAAACAACCTTTTCTATAAAATTGACATGTGAGGCTCTTAAAGTGTACATTATTCAGTGATATTTCTCCAGAAAAAAAATGTTTTGTTTAAGTATCTCTTTTAATAAGAAACAAGTAAAAATACTAGGTGCGCCTTTAATAAACAAACAAAAAAAGTTATCTCCCAACACCGGTAGGTGTGTCCAACAGAACCGACCAAGACGCCACAAATAAGCATTTTGCACATGCGAATTTCACAATTTCAGTGCTGTGAACAAACAGACAGCGTTCACGTTTTTTGAGGAACTGATTCCGTTTTCAAACTATTCTTGGAGCGTCAGCATTTCAGGAAGAAAAGGGCTTAACCGACAGATCGCTAGCAGTGATTGACCTGCGGTTGTTGGAAAGCGTACTATAAATTTGCATGAATCTTGCCCCAACAGTTCTGCGGTTACAACGCTGTCAGTGCATTTGAATAAGATTAAAACGTTACTTACATAACGCCGTAACTTTTTTTCAGGTGGAGACTTTCTAAGCCACCCCGAACACACCACATCTCCTCCGCTCATTTTCTTCCAACCTTCCAGGAAAATCCGCGCTTTAAGTTTCGTGTTTCAACCTGCAACATATGAAACCAAAGTCCCAAAATATGAGGTGGAAGTTGCGCCCAAGTGTTTTCAGCAACATGTATTAAAACAACGCGAATACCGTCACTCCTGGTTTCCAGCACGTCCACACGGGAAGAGCTTCCCGACAGCGACACGGCTCTTAGAAACTCTTCTGGATGAAGTCCTCTCCTCTGCCGAGAGGAATATATCAAACACAATGTGTTCAAACACAGCAATATCCGTCTGTGGTTGAGCCCTCTTTTAGTTTACACACTTTGTTGGTGTAAATAATCCGCTGTTTTCGTTTTTTCTCCAAACTGAAATGCAACGAGGCAGCGAGTGATACTCGCCAAGTTCGGCGTAGTGAAAGCTTTGCTTGATTACCTTATTTCAAAGTAAACCAAAACAGTTTCCTTGAAAATATATACAGTTTTTCCTTGTTTTTCCAAAACATTATGGTCGCATTAGCACTGAAGTGCCTTTTTTGAACTAGAAATCCAACCCGATCGTCGACCTTCCCTCCAGTTTCACTCCCCACGGCTCCTTGCTGATTGACAAGCATAAACGTCGATACTTTCCCTAAACTCAGCCTCCTCTGGCCTATGGAGGCAGGGAGAAGTCGGTCAAGACAGAGAATAAAGAACATTACATCATGGGAAATGTAGTCTTGGAGTGTTGCCCCGTCAGAGGGAAAACACTGGGACGGTGGCTCCTATTACAAAGAATCGGTGTAAACAAATCTCGTACCCACGTCCCAAATAAAACTGGCTTGAGTTCGGATTTAGACTGCGATAATAAACTAGTGACGTTCATTTGAGTCTGATCTTTATAATGATTCGACTGAACTGGTTTGTGTTTGTGATTTATAAATAGGTCTGACATAGTTTTATCATAAATATTTTTAAAATACTTTATCTATAAGATTATTATCATTTTATCCGCCAGGCCTTTAAATACATGTTCAATTTAAACACAATTATTTTTAAACAGTTTTATATATTTTTAAAAGCTGAATCATGTTCCAACACACTGAAGTGAACACTGCAATAAACACAACCATAAAGCCCTAATAAAGTAATAAACAGCCATGAGTGTCAACATTTGGCTTTATTAAACGAAACGTTTAAAGCATGTAATATTCAACACATGATGACGTAATTACGTCAGCACGTAAAAGAACCACTAAATTTGAACCGACTCTTTAAAAGAACTGTTCGAAAGAACCGAATCGCATTAAAGAAACCGAGGAACCTCTAATAGTGCGTAACAAGCGAACGTCTTGAAGTTTAGCAAGCGAGGACGCTTGCTTTTATAGCCAGTTGGCTTTTTTTGTTTTTAATACTGCGTTTATTGTCCAAACAGGTTCTATATTTATAAATAAGACAGTGTTTCAGATAAACAAACACTAAAACGCGTAGTAAGGTACTAAAGTTTATGTCACTGATAATTAGCAATGTAATGATGAAAAGTGAACAGTTTCAGTAAAGAACTTTCACGTTTGTGGGATTGGTATCTTTGGAATGTTATTGTAATGCTAAACGCCTTACTCAGTTATCTCTGAAGCTTTGTGCCTACTCACTGCTGTGATTTGCAGCTCAGTGCAAAGAATTGATTTAGTCAGTTTATTATATTATAATTTTGCATCATGTAGTTTCAGGTTGTGACTTCAAAGTAAACATTTTGCAATATGGTGCACTTCCAGTTCACCTGAAGCAGTATATTTAAATATATAATTATAATACAATTATTTAATATAAGGAAGGATTTTGTTTATTCTTAAGTTTAAGTTTTATATATTAAGCTATAGTGCAGAAAAATACCTTAAATGAGAAACGCCTGCATTATTTGTAAACAGAAAGAATACGTTTTGTAATATTACACTAATATTTCTCACCAGACCTAATTACAAAAGTTTAAATTGCAAAACAAAAGTTAAATTACTCATCAAATGGCAAATGTTGTAAAGTAAATACAAGAATGAAGCCAAAACCGAAGATTTAATGAGACTTTGTGATGACTTAAGAGTAATATTTGATGTAGCCATATGATTTATATTAAAGGAGTAGTTCACTTTCAGACCAAAGATTTACAGATAATGTACTCGCCCCCTTGACATCCAAGATCTTCATGTCTTTCTTTCCTCAGTCGTGAGGAAATGTTTTGAGTAAAACATTTCAGGATTTCTCTCCATATAATGGACTTCTATGGTGCCCCCGAGTTTGAACTTCCAAAACGCAGCTTCAAAGGGCTCTAAACGATCACAGCAGAGGAAAGAAGGGTCTTATCTAGCAAAATGATGGGTTATTTTCTTAAAGAAATCACAATTTATATACTTCTTAACCTCAAATGCTTGTCTTGTCTAGCTTGGCAAGACGAGCGTTTGAGATTAAAAAGTTTATAAGTTGTATATGTTTTTAGAAAATAACCAATAGTTTCGCTAGATAAGACTCTTCTTCCTCGGCTGGGATCATTTAGAGCTCTTTGAAGCTGCATTTAAACTGCATTTTGGAAGTTCAAACTCGGGGGCACCATAGACGTCCATTATATGGAGAGAAATCCTGAAATGTTTACCTGGAAAAACACCATTTCTTTACGACTGAAGAAAGAAAGACATGAACATCTTGGATGACAAGGAAGTGAGTACATTTTCAATCATTTTTTTCCTGAAAGTGAACTACTCCTTTAAGTATCTTCATCTTCAACATAATGTTCTTGAATTAATAAACTAAAAAAATAAATGGTTATTACAGTATTATAACAACATTATAACAATTTCCATGTCACAGAATAAATTGTCAGTGGGAGTGGCCTAAACTGTAGCGGAGACATGTGTAGATATCAGTTGTTGAATAATTGAGAGTCATTGATTTTACCAAATGGTTTTAGAGACTGTGTGAGTGGTGCAACGCTGCAGCGCACATGTTATAAAGCTAATGGCTCTGGCGGGGGGGACTGAAGGACTAAAGGTGCCCACTTTTGAAAACCACAAGGCCGACTTTGCTACATGTATTAGTTCTCCAAGTAAGAAATGTGCATCTGAGGAGTGCTTCGGCACAGCCTTAAGTGTCTATTCTAAGCTAATGCACCAGGACAATGGTGTCGTCCTGATTTTAACTGGACTTTGGGCTCCAAAACAGCATTGTGTCAGGGTTCACCGAAGGACAGGAGTGCAGTGGTTCAAACTGAGGACACTGAGAGGTTGGGGGTGGACTTTTGGATTGATAGCTTCAAGGTCTCATGCTTTGATAGTCAAAACAGACCTCAGCTTGATTAGAACATCTTCAATATTCACAGGAATAACACTTGTTATAAATGTTGCTTTAGCGCTCAATATAAACCAATCTGAGTAATGAAAATGTATCGATATATTTGTTCTGAAATCAAAGGTCTTATTGTAACTGAACACTCTTTTTTTGATATATCACTGAGCTTACATACTGAAATTACATCTCTAACCTTGAAATAAAATACACACGGCTTCTCAAATGTTTTAACCATTAAATCACAGGGAATCTGACAGTGATATGCATTTTGAATAATAAAATTAGACCATGTTAAGTGATGAGTCTTTACTATAGAGCAAAAACATAATCATTACATATTAACACTGTACAGCAAGAGCATGTTGTTTTTGTATGTGTGTGTGTGTGTGTGTGTGTGTGTGTGTGTGTGTGTGTGTGTGTGTGTGTGTGTGTGTGTGTAGCTAGTCTAATAATTGTGTAAAATCTGAAG
The DNA here is from genome assembly GCF_049309525.1 of Garra rufa. Classification (NCBI taxonomy): domain Eukaryota; kingdom Metazoa; phylum Chordata; class Actinopteri; order Cypriniformes; family Cyprinidae; genus Garra; species Garra rufa. The sequence continues at coordinate 23,243,075 of NC_133366.1, read as the reverse complement.
TATTGAAAGGCACATAAAAAAACTTCAAAATTTCAAAAGTTAAATCAAAAAAGTATTCCCTGAATGAATAAAATAACTTAATTGTAATTAAATAATTGACAAAAGAGATATAACTGTAATCCTCAAACTAGAAGTTGAAAAACTTCCAATTAAAATACTCATGCAAGTAGTTCACTGTATAGTATAGTTCAAAAATATTTGCTTTCATTTTAAAACCATTCTCTGCCTAATGATTTTTGTTTAGAAAACCAAACAATTATGATTCCAGGATGACTTACTGTATTCTGTACAGATTTATTGCATGCCCATTTCTGACCTGTAGTACTCAAAGTGCTTCAATTAATTTCAAATGAATGTAAAGGGGGAAAAAAGCATGCAAACCAGAAAAATTAAGACACATCTGTTTTAGGGTGGCACACTTATCCACATTGTGGGCATTTAGGACAAAAAAAAATGGAGTCTGGTTTTGTCAGTGGGACTGTCCAGTGCTCTGAGGGTGTGTCTGCGACTCTTGCTTAGAAGACGAGTCTGCTGATGGTATTGAAGCCCCCTCCTCCGCCCCCACCTGAGGGTCCACAGCTACCAGGAGGCTCGTTGTCATCAGAACCATTGGGTCGGAATGAGCAAGAAGCAGAGGTTGCTTGAAGAGCCCGAGCTCTGGCATTCAGCTCCTGCTCCTGGAACGAAAAAAAAAAGAAACAAAGGGTTAAATATATGCTCCAGGTTTGACTTTAATCATTCGACAAATAAGAGTCCAAAATAAGAAAACGGTTTCATTTGGTTTTAAAAAACAATTACAGAATGTTCAAACACTCACTGATGCTTTAGAAGGAAACACGATGCATTAAGAGCCAGGAGCTGAAAACTTTTTGAATTTGAAGATCAGGTTAAATTTAACTTATTTTGTCTTGTGGGAAACATGTAAGCATCTTTTGTAGCTTCAGAAGGGCAGTGCTACACATCTTCAAAAAGTTCAAAAGTTTACACCCCTGGCTCTTAATGCGTCGTGTTTCCTTCTGGAGCATCAGTGAACCTTCTGTAACATTTTAACCTTCTGTAATAGTGGCATATGAGTCCCTCAGTTGTTCTCAGTGTGAAAAGATGGATCTTAAAATCATACAATCATTGTTGGAAAGGTTTCAAATACACAACAATTCTGAAAAACCACAGAATTTGTGGGACCTGTAGAATTTTTCTGAAGAACACTGGGCAGTTTAACTGTTAAGGACAAACAAGGGACTGATGAACAACTATCACTAAACAAAAAAACAGCTTTGAATCTTTCAAGTAACAACACAGTATTAAGAATCAAGTGTATGCATTCTTTTGAACGGGGTCATTTTTGTAAATTCAACTATTATTTTCTCTTGTGGACTATATGTAAATATGTTTTATGTGAAATATCATATTCAGGTCAGTACTAAATAAAAATTAACATACACTTTGTATGATACCTCATATTTTGATAAAATAATTACTATTTTGCAGATTCTGCAAGGTGCATGTAAACTTTTGACTTCAACTGTATTTTAATTATACATTGAATAAATATTCAAAGTGTTTTCAGCAGGGTTTTTCTATAATATAGTAGTTTCCTGGCTTGTATTTGCATCACATGAATTTGAAAGTTTTTATTTGTATTTGTTCATATGAATTTTATTTGTGAAAATGTTACAACTTAGTAACGTTTTCATTTCATTGTGATGTGACCCTGGACCACAAAACCAGTCATAAGGGTCAATTTTTTGAATCTGAAAGCTGAATAAATAAGATGTATGGTTTGTTATGATATGACAATATTTGGCCGAGATACAACTATTTGAATATCTGGAATCTGAGGGTTCAGAACAAATCAAATACTGAGAAAATCACTTTTAAAGTTGTCCAAAATGAAGTTCTTAGCAATGCATACTACTAATCAAAAATTAAGTTTTGATATATTTATGGTAGAAAATGTATAAAATATCTTCATGGAACATGATCTTTACTTGATATCCTAATGATTTATGGCGTAAAAAATAAAATCAGTTATTTTGACCCATAAAATGTATTTTCGGCTATTGCTACAAATATACCTTTAAGTGCTACTTAAGACTGTTTTTGTGGTCATATCAGTATGATTTTAAAGGATGATGTGATTCTTTAAGACGGAAGTAATGCCTGCAGAAAATTCAGCTTTGCCATCACATGAATAAATTCTATTTATACATTAAAATAAAATTGTTTAATATAAAACTCTTATTTTAAATTGTGATAGTATTTCACAACATTACCTTTATTAATTGTATTTTGATCAAATAAGTGCAGCCTTGGTGAGCATAAAGGTATAGTTTACCCAAAAATGAAAACTGTGTCATTATTGACTCAACCCTCATGTTGTTCCAAACCTGTAAGATATTTCTGATGAAATCCAAGAGCTTTCTGACCCTGCATAGACAGCAACACAACTGAAACTTCAAGACCCAGAAAGGCGATAAGGACATCATTAAAATAGTCTATGTGACTATAATTTTTATGAAGCTGCGAATAGTTTTTGTATGCAAATAAAACAAAACTAACGACTTTACACAACAAATTCTTGAACCACTGATGTCACATGGAGCATTTTAACTATGTCTTTACTACCTTTCTGGGCCTTGAAGGTGGTTGTTGCGTTGCTATCTATGCAGGATCAGAAAGCTCTTGGATTTCATCAAAAATATCTTAATTTGTGTTCCGAAGATCAACGAAGGTCTTACAGCTTTGGAACGACATGAGGATGAGTAATTAATGACAAAATTTTAATTTTTGAAAACTATCCCTCTAAGAGCACCACAGATAAAGTACAACATTCTCACCTGTAGGAAGAGTTTGTTGTCTTTGGTAATGGCATCCATCAGCTCTTTCTGCAGGGGTGGCTCTCCACTCAGTCTTGAGCCATTTACAACAGGCCCTGAATTACTCGGTTGTCCACTGACCTCTTGTTTCCTATAGATCAGAACATAGGCTGTGTCTTTAGGGAAGCGACCGGTGACATTCTGCAATGACTCAAAGTTTGTAAAAGTCACTCGACTGTCATTAAACAAAAACCAGTCCGTGGACTTGTGGTCAGCGCGTCCCATTTCCTCTGGTGAGGCAGTCGAGCTCTCTGACAGGCTGGAGCTTTCCAGGGTCTTTGGACATGGGTGAGCTACATAACCATCAGTATTACTCACATTCCTCCCATACGAGTAGTAGTGACCGCTCTCAGAGGACATCCCAGAATGCACTACAACAGAACTTAAAACATACGGCACTGACAGCGTCTCCAAATCGCTGTCATTTGTCTCGCTATCCGTTCTGTTTTCCATCATCCCATCCTCCTTCTGAGAAGGCTTCAGCTTCTTAGCTAGATTCTCACCACTCTCAGGGGATTCAGATGTAGATGCAGTTGAGGAAGATGATGGACTGGAGATACCATGTTGACGTAAAGGTAAGCTCATGTGCACCGGAATGCCTACATTATCCAGGATTTTGCGACGGACATGGCAAGTAGCATCGTACGAGAAGCGTAACAGAGTCAGAATGAGGTACTCAGGTGCCGTCACCACCCGCATTACCTTCTCGGCTCTCTGCAATGAGGCGCAGCGCTCACAGAAGTAGCAGTTCTCATTCTCAAGAATTTCTGGAGCTAGGAAGTAGTCAACTAAATCTGGTACAGACAGTGTGGGCTCCACAACGGGCCTTTCCATCCTGGTTCCTGCACCTTCTTTTACTGAGGCCTCTGAGGATTCACTGCCTCCATTCACTGCCCCTTGGCAGGGTCCCACAGCAGAGGAGCTTTTGTGCTCTTCAGTGGGACCGTGGCACTTGGACATTGAGGGGCAGAAGGCAAGAGAGAGGTCTGTAAATGGCTCCTCTTTTTCTGACAGGCTGTGGCATTGCAGGCAGCGAATGGCTGTGGAGAGTCTACCACCAAACATACGCTCCACTAGAGTGCGACCATCTCCCTCGGCCACCACAGGATCTGGATGTGATGGCGTATCAGCGACTGGCTGACTTACAGCATTGTGAAGAGTTTCAGCAGAAGTGGTTGCAGGTTCAGGTTTTGGGCTGGTTACCTGAAGGGCTGAGAGAGTTTTCTCTTCTTCATGCAACCTTGACATCAAATAGGAAGACAGAACAAAAAAAAAACATGTTATACATAAAGTCACCCTGATGTAATATATAAGAAAACACATTATTTAATTGTTCTAAGGACTGGAATCAATTCAAATATTCAATCCTGATAAATCTCATATTTATTTGTAGTTAACAAATTACAGTGGTGGCCAAAATGATTAGAACACTAGTATTTCCACCAGCTAAAAAAATGGTTTTAAGTCAGTTATTTCTATCTTTTGCTGTAGTGTCAGTAGGAAATATCAGTTTACATTTGCAAGCATTCATTTTGCCATTAATTGTAATAAACAAGTCAGATTTTTGTTTGCACAAGGAGTCTGGCAACAGCTAGTGCTCCACACAGAGATCTGATCTCATTATCATCCAATCTTTTTGAAATGACATGAAGAAACAGAACAAACCGAGATGGACTAAATCCAGAAGAACTGTGGCAACGTCTCCAAGATGCTTCAAGAGACCTACCTGCAAAGCTACCTGAAAAAAAAACTATGCACAAGTGTATCTAGAGCAAAAGCTGCTTTAAATGGATGGTCACATCAAATGTTGATTTAATTTTGGCGGAGAACTTCACTTCCAGAACAAAAATTTACAGATAATGTACTCACCTCCTTGTCATCCAAGATGTTCATGTCTTTCTTTCTTCAATCGTAAAGAAATTATGTTTTTTGAGGAAAACATTTCAGGATTTTTCTCAACATAGTGGACTTCTATGGTGCCCTGTGTTTAAACGTCAAACACTTGTGTTGTCTTGCTCTGCCTGAACTCTGTTGTTTCCTGTTCAAGATAGTTAAGATATGTCGAAAAACGTATTTTCTCCCTCAACTTCAAAAATCATTCTACGTCGCTGCAGAAGTACCGACCCAGTGTTTGCAAAGTGAACATACAAAGATCAAACACCCTTAAAAAAAAAAAAAAAAAAAGGGAAACAGCGACATAGGACAATTTTGAAGTTGTGAGAGAACAGTTTGAGCAGAGCAAGACAGGATGAGCGATTGAGGTTTGAATGTATATAAATTGTAATTAAAAAATAAATAAATAACCGATCATTTTGCTTGATAAGACCCTTCTTCCTCGGCTGGGATCACTTATAACCGCATTTGGGATCGTTTGAAGCTGCATTTAAACTGCGTTTGGGACGTTCAAACTCAGGGCACCATAGAAGTTCACTATATGGAGAAAAATCCTGAAATGTTTTCCTCAAAAAAATATTTCTTTACGACTGAAGAAAGAAAGACATGAACATCTTGGATGACAAGGCGGTGACCTTTAAAGGGTCTCTTGAAGCATCTTGGAGATGTTGCCACAGTTCCTCTGGATTTAGTCCATCTCAGTTTGTTCTGTTTCTTCATGTCATTCCAGACAGACTGGATGATGATGAGATCAGATCTCTCTGAAGAACTGGGTGTTGTCAGAGTCCTTCTGCAAACAAAAATCTCACTGGATTATTACAATTAATGGCAAAATGAATGTTTGCAAATGTAAACTGATATTTCCTACTGGCACACTACAACAAAAGATAGATATAACCGACTTAAAACCATTTTTAGCTGGTGAAAATACTAGTTTTGTAATCATTTTGGCCACCACTGTATTACAAAATGATGACACATAAATGAGGTTTTGCTGACATTCATAGTAAAACTTCATGATAACAAACAGAATTAGGTTTCACAGGACTGAAAATCTGAAGTTATTAAATAACATACAGCCTTATTTGGAAAGCAACGTTTCTCATCTGGACGTCTGCATAAAACAAGTAGAGAATATTTTTGTGCTTTTCCGTGTCAGAAGAGTAACATGAAAGAGAAGAAATTGTTAAATAAAATCGTTATTTTTGTTTTCTTTTTGCAGAAAAAGTATTTTCATAGCTTCGTAAAATTACGGTTCAATCACTGATGTCACATGGATTATTTTAACTACGCCCTTACTACCCTTCTGCGCCTTGAACGTTACGTCTCAGTGTTGCTGCCTATGTAGAGTCAGAAAGCTCTCGAATTTCATCAAAAATATCTTAATTTGTATTTCAAAATTGAACAAAGGCAGAACAAAGGGTTTTACATGACATGAGGGTGAATAATTAATGACAGAATTTTAATTTTTGGGTGAACTATTCTTTTAATAGCTCCTACTAGTGGAGCAGTGACATGATATTATTCTTGTAAACATAATATTATTCTTGTAAAATAAAAAACTGTCATATTTATGCACATTATAGCGAAGCACCATATGGTGACTGGCAGCTAGAAAAAACGATTTTTGGACTCAAGAGATATGATTCGGACTGAATTTTTATGCGGCTCGCAGGAGAAAAACAGACATTCTGGTTTCTAAATGGCAATAAAGTAATACTAATCCCAGTAAATGAAGTAATTATCTTACTTCCTAATTACTGTCTGAACAGGGCTTATGAAAACTTTCTCACATGTTATAGACTTTGATTTGATTTGTTATTTGTACAGCTGATACCGAAGCTGACCAGCTGTCCTCTGACAGTCTTCTTTTTAATGCCTGTACAAAGAGATGGGCATAAATACATAGAAATGTATTTAAAATAAAAATACAAAATACTGAGTGGAAAAATGTATTTAAATACAAATACAAAATACTGTGTAAAAAAATGTATTTAAATACAAATACAGTATTTTGTATTTTTAAAATACACAAAATACATGTGAAATTGGCCATCAAGTGCAGGCATCCCTATTAGGCTGAAATATATCTGGACATATTCTGAATGCAAAGCAAAAACATTTAGATGTGTACTACTGATCAGAAATTATCTCTGGCTGTGTATCAAAGGTAAAAACTGATATACATACTGTTCAGTTTCTCGCAAAAAACGATTGTTTCGTGTCTTAGGACATCAATGTATCGTCATGAGCCGCAGGGTGTAATTTGGATTTGTCTGTGCATGTTTTGTTTTGTTTTTTTTTACTTTTAAAGGTCTGGTGCCCATCCACTCGCATTATTTGGCTGACAGACTGCACCAGTTTTAGCTAAAAATCTTCGTTTGTGTTCTACTGAGGAAACACAGTCACCTACATCTTGGATGCCCTGGGGGTAAGCAGATAAACATAAACTTTTCATTTTTGGGTGAACTATCCCTTTAAAGGTCCCATATTGTCAAAATTGAAATTTCCTGGCTTTTTTCATGATAACTGAGGTCTGGGGGTTATGTAACTACCATATAAGTTTCAAAACAGTCAGTCCACAGCAAACTGCACACAGCCTGAGTAAAGTAGCCGTTCCTTTTCACGAGCCCTTGTAACTTCCGTAAAAATATGACGTCCGATCTACTCAGTCACCGCCTTCAGTCACCACCCAGAGCAGCAACCAAAGTCCCACCCTCCTTTTGTGAAACCTCGACAACTTCGCGTCCATGCCATTGCTAAGCAACAACAACACGAAAACAAGTGGAGAAAACCCTGTTCAGTCGATAGATGTCAAGCTACATCATTGCACAGGCTTCCGAACAACGTGAATATAAGAGACCAGTGGCACGTCAACTTCAGCCTCTTTCACACAGCCATTTCGGAAAATACACGGATAATGTGTCCAACGATTTGTTCCGGAATTGCTTAATTAGGTTCATTCACAGTTGTTTTCCAGAATCTGTGCGTGCTTTACACACAACCCATAAAGACCTGACATTTGGATGTGAGATGTAATGCGACGCGTACATTTCTCTAAACTGAAACTAACCTGATTTTCAGCGCTGATAGTGAGGAGCTGGCTCTGCCTGATCGCTGCTTCATTCCACTTTGCACGTATTTTTTTCCGTCGTGAAGAGTCGCAGGGTAAAGTGCATCATCACTACAACACTGCCTTAATGGCATTTGGTTCTGGCTTTTGTTCACACAGCGCTCGTTCCCGTAATTTTCCGGAATCAGCACGCATTGTGAAAGGGGCTTTACTAAAGCAACAGTTACGTAGCTTACTGCATTCAGTGTTTGAAAAAGAAAAAAACATTAATGATCATTCTGAAATATCCTGTTGAATATCACCAAGCCACAGCAGGCTAGGCTCTGGGCTAGGCTACAGCATACATGACCGTAGTTAACTGTGGTTGGCCTGGCTGTGCGTCACTCAGAAAACAACAGGCCAATCAGAAGAGAGGCTCATGAATATTAATTAAATGGGCCAAAATCGACCTGTTCTTGACAGAGCTCCTAAAAAAGGAGCTGTAAAATTATATTGAGGTGGATTCTGGCACTTATACCGCAGATATATATTTTTAAGGACATCAACAACTAAAATAAACCTCCAGAAATGTGTACAATATGGGACCTTTAAGGTTGGGGGAGGGGTGTGTCTGAACTAAATCAGCATCCTGATAAAGAGGATGATTGGCACAAAGTATTTGATGTATTTTAAAAAATACAATATACTCACCTTTAATGTATTTAAATACAAATTACATTCGATTTTTCCCAAAGGCTTTACAATACGAAATACAAAATAGTATTTTGTATTTCAAATACGTATTTTAAATACATTTATCTAAAATACTGCCCGTCCCTGCCTGTACAAATGAATGTGTGTTTCACTTGTAGTTTACTAGCTCACTAGATTAATTACAAGGGTATTTCATCCATTATTCCTGACAAACAGGAAACAGAATACTTGTGTGTTTGTGTTTATCAAATATGAGAACACGTGTTGAAGACTGATTCTCGCTGGTGCTCTTGCAAAAGTTCAGCTTGTTCTGATCAGTCTCCAGGAATCATGTAACAAGATAAAGCTGTTATAATGTCAAACTGAATGAATTTGTTACCATAAACTGCCCTAATAAGGTTTCAAAATCAGCTCAGTCTGGCATTAAGCATTTACAGCAAACAGTATGCCTAGAGCAACCCTTAAACATACATCTTTCTTGCTGTAGTCACTTTCTGAGTTTACCTGTCCAGCAGAAAGCGCAAATACTCTGAGCAGTCCTGCTGGGATCCAGCTGAAAACCATGGTGGCCGAGAAAACTCCAAAAAACTCCTTGGAGAATATGCTGCTCTCTGGTGGGCACATGATATGATAAATAATTACCAATAATCTCATTTAACACACCTACACTCTTGGTGCTTCACAAGGCCATAGAAGAACCTTTCTGTTTCACACAAGGTTATTTGTGCGTAAAAAGGTTCTTCAGATTCTACAAAGATTAGAAAGAGATGGTTCTTTAAAGAACCTTTGACTGAATGGTTCTTTGTGGAAGCAAAAATGGTTCTTCTATGGCATCGCTTGAAGAACCATTTAAAGCACCTTTATTTTTAAGAGTGTACCCAACATTAACATTTCAGAAGATTGCACAGAAGATAAACATACCTGTGTGTGAGCCAAGAAGGCAAAAAGAAGCTGGAGTTTCTTCATGAGGGTGTTGCTGCCATTCAATTGGAGAGACATGACATGCCGTCTGAAACTTTAAAGAAAGACTGTTAGAGCTGAGTAATACCTTGGAGTTAAAAATACATTATAAATATTTAAATGCCCAAGGGTAATTTTATTATGCATTAAAACATTGTGTTTAATTGCAATCATTATGGTATAAAAATATAATGGTATTCGCAGAATGTTAATTACAGTCGGATTAATTAGTAGGCAGTAGAACAAGTGAGACAGAGATTAGACACTAAGCAATAGATTTAAAACTTACTCTGTAGCCATAAATAAAATTTGGATGATGCTGTTCATGTAGCATGTGTTGCCCAGATTCACAAGTCCCGTCTTCCCCGTTTCTGATTTTCCCGTGATCTTAAGCAGGCCTGAGGCAAATGAATTTGACTGTGAGGTCCAGGCACTTTGGTTCAGAACAAATTTGATCTTCTCCTCATTAGGTTTAGGTAGTTCCTACAACACGACCAGAGATGGATATAAAACAGATGAAGCACTGAAATAGTGGCAGTAAATGCATTATAACCATACAAAAGATGTCTATTTTAAATGACTGCTGTGCTTTTGAACTTTCAAACATGAAGGTTTCTTGAGCATCAGATCAGCATTTTAGAATTATTGCTAAAAATTCATAGGAATATGTTAAAATGTAATAAATTACATTTAAACATTTGTGAAAAATTCACAGTATTGGACAATGTTTTTATGATGCTTCTCAAGACTGGAGTTTTTACAAATGCAGTCTTGAAAAGCATTATAGGCATCTTCCAAAGACATTAAAAACCTTACTGACCCCAAACATATAAACAATTCTGTGTAAAATTTGTTTTTACATACTAGGACAAAATGGTAAATAAATTCAGCAATGACGCATAAAACATGTTCTTTGTTTTACATACTTTAGTTAGTTCATGTCAAAATCTTACTTTAATGGACTCAAGAATGCTGTCATAGAGGTCTGGGAAGCCAGAATACTGGTACATCATGCAGTGGACGAGTTCTGCGAACTGCAGCAAGAAGGTTTTGCTGTTGGGAAGGCCATCGTTCTTCAAAGACTTTACAAGTGGGACTATATGGGGAACCACCTGGTATAAATGACAGAAATAATATAATTCACATTACATTGAAGTTATTACAAAGCAGATATTAAAATGCTACATATCCTTAAAGCAACATATCCTTAAAGGGTTAGTTCACCCAAAAAGGAAAATTCTGTCACTAATTACTCATCCTCACCTCATTCCAAACCCATAAGACCTTCATTCATCTTTGGAACACATATTAAGATATTTGAGCTTTCTGACCCTGCATAGACAGCAATGGAACTAACATTCAAGGCCCAAAAGGGTAATAAGAACATGGTTAAAAAAGTCAATGTAACATTAGTGGTTCTAACGTAATGTTACGAAGCTACAAGAATACTTCTCGTGCACAAAGAAAACAACAATAAGAACTTTATTTAACAATTGCTTCTCTTCCGGGTCAACAATATCCTTACTTGCTTTCTGCTCTCGGATTTCCTCAAAAATATCTTAATATGTGTTCTGAAGATGAACAAAGGTCTTATGGGTTTGGGACGACATAAGGGTGAGTAATAAATGACAGAATCTTAATTTTTAGGTAAACAATCCCTTTACAGCACCACAAACATACAGAATGTTCTAACTCAATTTAAATTGGAAAAAAATATATAAGTTCTTTTTAAAAATGACTAAATGTCAAAAGTAATCTATGAAGGCTTAATTGGGCACAAGAGATTTTAAAACTAGGGTTTTTTGAGATTGAGAAAATGAAGCAATGTTCATAGTGGCCTTACTAAGTGAAAGGCTTCAGGAGAGTGCTGGAAACTGAGCAGCATGTGTGAAAGAACCACCAGCGCTCCTTGTCTCACAATAGGATACCAGAGACGATTAAAGACCTGCAAACAGACAAACAAAACACATTCATACACACAAACACAGAAAAGCCTCTGCTAGAAAGGTCTTACCAACCAATTCTTGGGTATCAATGAAAAAAAAAAATCCTGATCAATTCCACTCCTATGCTGGTGTTGCTTGTAATTCTCTAAATATGTGACTTTGAAAGCTCTTTTATGAGTACATACACACAAACCTGTTCAATTTTAAGCAGTGTGACATCTATGAGGATGGTAAACTTTTGAACAGCAGCAAGTCCCTTTAATAAAGCAATGACCCAGGTGTCCACATGATTGGCTAGAGGCCAGGACAACCAGTCAATCATCCTGAAAAAGATGGAGAGAGAAAACAAGGTCAGGACAGGCAACATATATATAAAAAAAAACTTACATAAGAGTAACAGCACCACAAAAAAGAAAACTGGCAACATTTTGACCTCAACATTCAACCCTAGAAAAAAAATCAACAACAACAACACCACAATTACTACTCATTTAAAACCTGTTAAGCTAAATGACTTGCATAAATGCAATTATCGCATACTTGAAGCACACAAGAAGTAGAGAAAACAACATGATGGCAGTTGGATCAAGGGCTTAGTCTTTTAAACAGACACAAAAGCACTATTCACCAGCTTTACACTGCGCACACACACAGTCTGACCTGCAAAGCGCTTGTGTCATACTGGCATCTTTAACATTCTGGTCAGTGGTGAGGCTTTTGATGAGGACTGTGATCATTTGTAGAGGGATGTGCTGGACCAGGCTTGCTAGAGCAATGGAGGGTTCAAATGAAGGGTCTGAAATGAAAACACATTGTGAAAATATTATTAGAGAACAATACACTCTTACATTTCATATACCATATTTAGGATTTTTTAAAGGGGTTATTTCATACGTTTACTTATTGTTTGACTGATTTCTCAAAAAAGGTCCCCTTATGTCTCTAAGCTTTTTTGTAATTAAATTCTATTATGCTTTCTATTTGAGTTTATCTTTTTTATAGATATGTAATTTATTCCTGTGATCAAAGCTACATTTTTTGCATGATAACTCCAGTCTTCAGTGTCACATGATCCTTTAGAAATTATTCTAATATGCTGATTTGCTGTTCAAGAAACATTTATTATTATTATTGTTGATTATTAAACCAGTTGAGTAAATTTTTTAAGAACTCTTTGATTAATAGAAATATCCAAAGATCAGCATTTATCTGAAATAAAAAGCTTTTGTAACATTATACACAATACATTTTTGGGAAGGAAATTATAGAAATTAATACTTTTATTTAGCAAGGATGCTTTAAATGTATCAAAAGTGATGACATTTATAATGTTACAAAACATTTCCATTTCCATTTTAGATAAATGCTGTTCTTCTGAACTTTGCATTAATCAAAGAAACCTGAAAAAAAAAATCTACTTAGCCGTTTTCAGCATAATAATAATAATAATAATGAAAAATAATAATAAATGTTTTTTGAGCAAATCAGAATATTAGAATGCTTTCTGAAGGATCATGTGACTAGAGTAATGATGCAAAAAATTGAGCTTTGAAATCACAGGAATAAATTACATTTTAATATATATTCAATTATAAAAAAAATGTCATTTTAAGAGTTAAAATATTTTAAAAATTGCATTGTTTTTTGGATCAAATAAAAGCAGGCTTGGTGAGCATAAGAGACTTCTTTAAAACTGTTCAAAAACCTTTGACTGGTAGTGTATTATTAATATTACTGTATAATTGAATAAAAATAGAAAAACTAATGTTTTAAAATATAAAAAGTAAAGAAATAATCTATTTTAATATTGTATTATAATCAGTGTTGGGTGTAACGCGTTACAAAGTAACGCGTTACTGTAATAATATTACTTTTTTCAGTAACTAGTAGTGTAAGGCATTACTCATCTAGAAAAAGTAATATTATTACAGTTTTCCCGAGCTAGTTACTTGCGTTACATTTGCCAGTAGCACCTTCATCACACACAAGGCACACGACAACACAGAGAACAGAAGGGAAGGGGAGGGGGGCGTGAATGGAACAGTGATTGGTCTGGGTTTGGCACGAGATATCATTAAATTACCATCACCGATTGGTCGACACCCGGCAGCCAGCAGCAGAGCGGCACTTGCAAATAGAGACCTGCAAACCCGCGGGACCCAACGCAACAGAGTGCGGCGCGGGACAAAACTTGATGGGCAAGTGCGTGTGCTGGTGCGGGCGGGTAGAGACTCGTGTGTGTGTGCAGGATGCGGGAAATTAAAATGATTCGCGGGACTTCCGCAATATAGAAATATCTAAACATAAAATATCTAAAAAACAAAAAAATGTTATTCATCTATTGCACAAAAGCAGCAAGAACAACATATATGATTAGTAAGCGCAAGAATAGGCAGTTTCGATTTAAAATCGAATGTTTTTAAATGTAGCCATCTGCTGATTTTTGGAACGCATCGCCAATCAATGGTGTTAAGATAGAATTCACTCTCTGCTCAAAAGTTTTGAACAGTGCTGAATATTGCGTGCTTACGAATCACAACACAAAAAGTGTAGACATTTATGAAAGATGAATTGTGCATAATATCCATTGTGTTATAAGAGCTTTATGAGATGTCAGCTTTAAAGGAGCTTTGTTTGCATTCTGCCGTGGATGCACGCAGTAGGTCATGTTTGCTTTTTTGTTAAGAATAACAGTGGTTTGTGTAAGAAAAAAAGTAACTAGTAGCCTAATGTAACTAGTAATATAACTAGTTACTTTCTCCAGGGAGTAATAAAGTAAAGTAAGGGATTACTATTTTTGAGAGTAATATGTAATATGTAATATATTACTTTTTTGAGTAACTAACCCCAACACTGATTATAATTATTATATTAATGTAACGTTAACAAAAATAATATATTAATTTTAAAATATTTAGCTAAAATATTTAGTTAAAGCAACCCCAAAGATTTAATAATTCAATAATTTACCTAGATATTCAAACGTTTATGGTATTCTAATGCTGGTTAATAGTCACACAAATTTTCATAATTTATGTCTATTATTCTGATTGTTGTTTTTTTTTTATTACAATTTTTTTTAGCATTTTACATTTTTGCAATTAAAAAACAATTTACTCACCCTCATGTCTATTATTGGTCGACCGATATGGATTTCTCAAAGCCGATGCTGATAGCGATTATTACAGATCAAGTAGAACGAAAACCGATATTTTTAACCCATATATATGTCTGGTGTAAAAATGAAAATTAGTGGCAAAATTAAGAATAACAAAGGCTGACAAAAACTGAAAAAAATGCTTTTATATTATTTATTTATTTTATTGCCAAATCGGTTTTCAAAAATGACCGAAACCCATAACGAAAAAAATGCTTAATTCCGGCGCCAATAATCGGCCAGAGGTTTTGAACCGATATTTATGTGTGGTGTAAAAATGAAAAATAATGTCTTAAATTAAAAATTATGAATAACAAGGGCTCTGACAAAAGCTCTCTTTAAATGATTTTATAATATTTTCTCGACAAATCAGTAAAAAAAAAAAAACTATACAGATAACCATAAAGATGCTTAATATCGGCAACGATAATTAGCCAGAGGTTTTGAACATATATGTGACCCTGGACCACAAAACCAGTCTTAAGTCGCTGGGGTATATTTGTAGTAATAGCCAAAAATACATTGTATGGGTCAAAATTATTGATTTTTCTTTTATGCCAAAAATCATTAGGAAATTAAGTAAAGATCATGTTCCATGAAGATTTTTTGTAAAATTCCTACTATAAACTGTGGCGAGGCGTCTGCCCGCCCCCCTAATTTTCATCACCACCCCGTCCCGTATTCGCCGCCCTTCTCCAGGCTCCCGACGGGAGTGGGTGTGTAGGGGAGAGGAGGGGCGTGTAATCGGCTCGGGCTGGCGGCGTGTGATGGGGACACCTGATGTAAATGAAGCCTCATCACCGCCGCTGTTTAAATCCCGAGCGCGCCTCTCCTCGGGAGACCGGTCTCTTTCCCCCGTGCATGCACGCTGGTGTCCTCGCGGGTCCAGGAGGGGGTGAAAAGGGAATCCCGCGCCACAAGAGTTTGGAGAGCCGCCGGACCCGCGGTCCGGTTGAGGCCGCCAGAAGCCGCCGCCCCAGCGCCGGACAGCTCGAGAGGGATGAGCCTGCCGGAGATGCCGCCGCCCTAGCACCCCGGCGCTAGTATGGAAAGCGCCCGCGGCCGCCGGACTCCGCCCCTCTCCTGGACCCTTCCCCTCTGAACACTACCGTTCCGTCACGCTGCCCCAGCACCCGAGGACACCAGACTCCCCTTTTATTTTGGACACTGTTTTACTTTATGGACTCACTTTCCCTTATTTTCTGTTTAATAAAAGCCTCTCCGAGGCCTGACGCCACACCCACTGTGTCTGTCGTTTGCCCCTCCCGCCACAGTGGTGGAGAATGCGGGCAAGGCGGGGCTTAGACAGCGCAGTGGGCAACACCTGATGACGTCATCCCCTCTCGCTCGCCAAAGCTCGTGAAGACCCGGACGGGGACGGAGAACTACGGAGACGGCCTCCCAGCCGCAAGAAGGGTAAGTGATGTTTCAGTTAGTCACTTATCCTGCGGTTGGTTGAGGCTGTCGACTAATACCGGTTTTTCTGTCCCTGTTCCGGTACGCGGCGAGAGGGAGCGTTGCCTTGGAGAGGAATCCCCGCCCACTCCGACCGCTGGAGCCTGGATGAGGAAGGTAGCACTCCTGCGTGGGCGGCGAATACGGGACGGGGTGGTGATGAAAATTAGGGGGGCGGGCAGACGCCTCGCCACAAAACATATCAAAATGTAATTTTTGATTAGTAATATGCATTGTTAAGAGCTCAATTTGGACAACTTTAAAGGTGATTTTCTCAGTATTTTGATTTTTTTGCACCCTCAGATTCCAGATCTTCAAATAGTTGTATCTCGGCCAAATATCATCCTATCCTAACAAACCATACATCAATAGAAAGCTTATTTATTGAGCTTTCATATGATGTATACATCTCAGTTTTGTAAAATTTAACCTTATGACTGGTTTTGTGGTCCAGGGTCACATATATGTCTGGTGTAAAAATGAAAATTAATGTAAAAAAAAAAATTATGAATAACAAAGGCTTTGACAAAAACTTTCTTTAAATGCTTTTATATTGTTTTATCAGCAAATCATGACCATAAAATTGCTTAATATCGGCGCCGATAATCGGTCGACCCCTAACGTCTTTATGTCTACTATGGGCATTTGTTTTTAAATTTTTCAAATAGTGCTTCTCCATCCCCATTCATTCTAATTTCCTTAATTAAAATATCATCACAAGATGAATCACTGCTTACTGACCTGTGGATGAGATAATGGCAAACACCTCCTGCAGTGACGGTAGCAGCGTGGCCGGCTCGGCCTTCCAGATGCCTTGTAGCAGCACGCTCACCCTGGTCACCTGGGTCACATACTCCCGCAGCTCCCGCTCTTCAGTAGCAGAACAGTGAAAATATGCAAAGGTGCGCACAAGCTGCTGACAGAAGAGAACTCCAGCCTTTTCTCGTGGGACGCACTGAGGGAAGTCCGTCAGTATGGTGGCCAGCTTGGCACAAGTCGCTGGTTCTGGCCGTTCACAGATGATGCGTAGGACCTCCGTCTGTAGCAGCGGTGCCAACTCCAACACAGCCGGGCAGCTGATGAGCAGTCGGAGTGAACCGTGAAGAAAGTCCAAGATGGCAGGGTCTCTGCGGTCTAGAGAGCCATAGCCCTGCTGTAGGAGACCAAGCACGTATTCCTTGCTGAAGAAGCGTGCAAACTCATCGCGATGGTAACGTGCGTACGCTTCTTGCACTTGGAGGCCAACCTGTCGCTGGAAAGCATCTTCGCCCAGGAGAATAAGGCGGGTGGTAAGATGGTACAAGGCCTGGCACTGCTCCTCAGTCACTTCCTTTTCTGCAGCCTCAATCACTTTTTTCACAATAGCCCGTTTGACGGTCAGAGGATGGGAGGAACTGACCAGCGCTTCCAAAATCTTATCCATGGTTGGACTGTATTGCACCACAGGATAGGTGAGGTAAGCCAATGGAGCTGTAACTGTAGATGAGAGAATGATATTATTTCTGTGTCAAATTATTAGTCATATCTGGCCATACTACCATGTGTTGTAGATTTTCCAATAAAATTTTTGTAAAAAAAAAAACTTCTGCCGTTCAAAAGTTTTGGAATAAGTAGGAATAAGTAAGATTTGTAATGTTTTTTTTTTAAAGAAGTCTCTTTAGAAGTTAATGAAGTTCCATTTATTTGATCAAAAAAACAAAAAAAAGAAAGAAAAAAGAAACATTACTTTTTACATTTCTTTTTAAATATACATTAAAATATAATTTATTTCTGTGATGCAAATTTGAATTTTTCATTACTCGAGTCTTCAGTGTCACATGGTCCTTCAGAAATCATTTTAATAAGCTGATTATCATCAGTGTTGGAAAAAAAAAGTTTTGCCGTTTAATATCCTTTAAGAACCTGTGATACTTTTTTCAGAAATCTTTGATGAATAAAGAGTTAAACGAACAGCATTTATTCAAAACAGAAACTTTTCAAACAATACAAGTTTTTAATATCACTTTTTATCAATTTAATGCACCCTTGCTAAGTATTCATTCTTTCAAACAAAGAAAGAAAAAATGACTGACCCATGTGTATTGTTAGAAAAGATTTCTATTTTAAATAAACACCGTTCTTTTTAACTTTTTATTCATTAAAGAATCCTGAAAAAAGTATCACAAGTTCCAAAAAATATTAAGCAGCACAACCGTTTTCAACACTGATAATAAACCTGTATATTAGAATGATTTCTGAAGTATCATGTGACACTGAAAACTGGAATAATGATGCTGAAAATTCAGCTTTGCATCACAGGAATAAATTCTATTGTAAAGTATATTAAAATAATAAAACATTATATTAAATTACAATATTATTTCACAATATATTTTTACAATTTTCTGTATGTTTAATCAAATAAACAGCCTTGATGAGCAGAAAAGGAAAAAAAACAGTTTTTCTGTTTTAAACGACAGTGTATTTTTGCAATTGTAAAGATTATTGGAGTACATTTTACAAGATAACACAATTTCACCTGCTCTATCATAAAATGATCATGTTTAATTCAACGTGTTACCTGCAATTTACAACTGTTTGTGAAATTTGATCACAATTTATAAGTGAAAATTGTTTCAGCGCCAACTTTTCAGTGCTTGATTTTCCTTTTCCACTTGGCTTTTTTAAATATTTCAAATAATAAAGAAATATTATTATAGTGAGTAGTACATTATATCCATTAATCAATTAATATCATAAATTGATTAAATAATACTTTCAAAATTTTAAACAAAAATAAATGATAGAAACTTATAGTGAATTTAATAATAGATTATTATATAAATTATTTTATTACTCTTCTGTGCAGAAATGTACATTTACATGTATTTTTTTAATAATATACCTTTTTTATTCTCAAGAAAGATGTTGATATAGAATTGAATTCTTTTAAGAACCCTAAAAATTCAGCTGCTTGTAAGAATTTAATTGAATGTGATACTAAGAAGATAATAACTTCATGTATTGACAATTATTGGCATTAATATAACACTTACATAACTATTCAAATTAAAGATGTGAAGGATG
Source organism: Garra rufa (assembly GCF_049309525.1). Taxonomy (NCBI): domain Eukaryota; kingdom Metazoa; phylum Chordata; class Actinopteri; order Cypriniformes; family Cyprinidae; genus Garra; species Garra rufa. The sequence goes on along the minus strand of NC_133366.1, from coordinate 23,223,956 downwards.
TTTAAATTAATTAAAGATAAAGAAGTATATCCTAAGTACTGCTATTATTGACAAAGCTGCTTGCATAAGAGAAAACTCCAACTGCTAATATTACCTCTCTTACCTATGTAAACAATATCTTTCCACAAGAAATAAGCCCTGATAAATGTGTATTTATTGTGTGTTACTCACCTAGAAAAACTGTTCTAGAAAGAAATGGCAACTGATGTTGTTTGTTGAATGTTGGAACATAAGCGGTTTTCTCTGAACTGTCATCAAGATGAAGCTACCTGCTAACTACTCTGGCTAGCTAACTTAGCTGTGCTAATACAAAGAGGAGCAATGAATTAAACAAAGCATTTAGTAGAACGACACAATAAAAAACGAAACAGAAATAACGGCACACACTGTTTATAGGTTAAATATCTGCTTTGTTTCTATCGACAATATCACCAACTAAGTGGCTGATTCAGTTATCGAAACAAAGCAGATACATACAAATGCCACAGCACTGACTTAGCAAAAACAAGAATTACTCTTCTGTCTTTACTTAAAGATGTCAACAACCATCGACACTCACCAAATTACGTCATTCCGAAAATGTCTTGGTACAGAATTGGAAATAAATCACCACAGAAGCCGGAATATATATATTTTAGGAGATTATTGTTGTGAGCTCTCTGGTAAACTGCGACCTCTTTCAATCAGCTGTTAAAACACACATACGTCATCTGAACGCGCCAGACACCGAACGCAAGGACCCCACACCTGCGTCCAGCACATTGCCACAAATAAATGGTTATTTCTTTTTAAACCATTCACCTTTGTGTTGGATTAATTCACAGTTCTTTTCTTGTCAAATGGTCTTCTTAATTTTTTCCAAATAATAAAGAAGTAGATTATTATTCGTATATTTTCCATTCATTAAAAACCAGCATATGCTGGTTAGGTATGTTTTGGTGCTGGGATGCTGGTTTTAGCTGGTTTATGCTGGTCCTTAATTGAACAGCAACATGACCCGCATAAACCAGCTAAAACCAGCATCCCAGCACCAAAACATACCTAATCAGCATGCTGTTTTTTCAGCAGGGTGAGTAAATATTAATTAAAAAAATGTTTGATTTGTTTGGTTAAAATTAGTTTTCATGGGTCCTCCCTTGCAGGGTTTAACCTTCAACTTTTTGGTAACCAGCCCAGTACCTAGATCCCATTTTCCCCCTCTCTCCCTCTACTTTCCTGTCAATTATTTGAAATTGGAATTACCAATCTTGTCCTCTTTTATTTTATAATGGACAAATGATCATAATATTCTTAAAACCAGTCTATCTATTCTGGTATGTATGTACCCATACTTACGCAAAGAAAAAAGTGAATACCCCTGTTGAAAAAAACAGCATATGCTGGTTAGGTAGGTTTTGATGCTGGTTTATGCTGGTCCTTGTGCTGGTGCTGTTTTTTTTTTTTTCTACAGGGACATTATACATTTTTGGCTACACAATCATGGGGAAGACTGCTGATTTGACAGTTGTCCAAAAGACGATCAGTACCTGGTTTAAGGACCATGGTATCCCTGTTCTTAATTGGCCAGCAAACTCGCCTGACCTTAACCCCATAGAAAATCTATGGGTTATTGTGAAGAGGAAGATGTGATATGCCAGACCCAACAATGCAGAAGAGCTGAAGGCCACTATCAGAGCAACCTGGGCTCTCATAACACCTGAGCAGTGCCACAGACTGATCGACTCGCATTGCTGCAGTAATTCAGGCAAAAGGAGCCCCAACTAATAAAAAGTATTGAGTGCTGTACATGCTCATACTTTTCATGTTCATACTTTTCAGTTGGACAAGATTTCTAAAAATCTTTTCTTTGTATTGGTCTTAAGTAATATTTTAATTTTCTGAGATACTGAATTGGGGTTTTCATTAGTTGTCAGTTATAATCATCAAAATTAAAAGAAAAAAAAACACTTGAAATATATAAGTCTGTGTGGAATGAATGTATACATTATACAGGTTTCACTTCTTGCATAGAATTAGTGAAATAAATCAACTTTTTGAAGATATTCTAATTATATGACCAGCACCTGTCTAAATGATTTAACTTTATTCAACATGAGCTTTTATTGAAGCTAAGCAGCAAAGGTGAACTTTTGTATTGTCTGGATCCTCTTTGCAGTCATCCGATAAACAAATACATGCTCATTTACATAATGTTTCCATATTTTTAATATACAAAAACATGCAGCATTGAAGAACACTGACTGCAATTGACCTTACAGAACTGGGCCAATGCTCAACATACCACTTACTGATGTTGCAGGAAAAAAAAAAAAAACATTTCATAAAAACTTTAATGGCCAATTTTCTTCAACAAGGCCTATTTAAAATCTTTAAAACAAACTCCAGTTCAAAACAAAGAACAAAATCAAAACGTACCCTATCACTAAACATAACTCCACCCATTTGTTCACACAGAGGTGGAGCTGGACCTCCAGAAAGGGGGAGCTGGAGGCCATTTGGCTCTGCAGTGAGCAGTACTTGCAAATTACCCCACTTTGTCATGGATCTTCCCTTGCAGGGTTTAACCTCAGTACTTAAATCATATTTTCCCGCTTTCTCCATCCACTTTCCTGTCAATTCTTTTGAAGGGGTGGATTTACAATCCCCTCCTATTTTATTTTGAAATGAATAAGTGAACATGTGTGATCCTGGACCACGAAACCAGTCATAGAGATCAATTGAGACTGGGTTGATATTGAGATTAAATAAACTGGTTGTGTTCGGGTCAAATTGACCCAGAAAATATATTCTTTTCCCTGAAAATACTAGTTAACATTATCGCATTGGACTCAAAATTCCTGACTTTGTTCAAACAGGGTATAAGTACTTCTCATAATTTCTTTTAAATTTCACCTAGTTACACTTGTGGTGTACTTGTGGACTCCAAACAATTGCTTATAAAGCTCTCATTACGCTATATTATGACCAAATATTGGATTCATTCTTCTTGTCAACTTGTTTTCTTTCATTTAGGACTAGTTTTGTGATTCTATTTGCATCTGATTAATTATAGGCCTCATTTTTATGAGAGTAGGTACCTTGTTTTTTGAGTGAAAAAAAATATTTGTTATGAATAATTTTCACAATATTAAACAAAAAAAATTGCACTGTTTATCACACCAGTGTGCCTTAATGTTTAACAAGGAAGTTTGCTTTTAAATGCTTCTATTTTGTACAAAATTGCAAAAAGTCACACTTGTGGTGTTCCCGGTCAAAAATGACCGGACTCCAAACAATTGCTTATAAATCTCTCATTATTATATTTTATATTATATTATCACCATTCTTTTTGTCAACGTGTTTTCTTTCACGTAGGACTGGTTTTGTGTTTCTATTTGCATCTGATTAATCATAGGCCTCATTTATCTGAGAGTAGGCACCTAACTTTTTGAGTGAAAAAGGCATTTTTTTATGAATAATTTTCACAATATGGGATGAAAAAAACTACGAAAATTTGCACTGTTTAATCAGGAAGTTTGCTTTTAAATGTTATACTTTTGTACAAAATTGCCCCACAAATGTGACTTTTGTCATTTGCAATTTTGTATAAAATAAAAGCATTTAAAAGACAGACTTCCTGATTAAACATTAAAGCACACTAGTGTAATAAGCAGTGCAAATTTATATAATTTTTAATTACATATTGTGAAAATTATTCATAAAAAAATACTTTTTTTCACTCAAAAAATGAGGTACCTACTTTCGGTTAAATGAGCTGATTAATCAGATGCAAATAGAAACACAAAACCAGTCCCAAATGAAAGAAAACAAGTTGACAAAAAGATCGAATCCAATATTTGGTGATGATATAGCATAATGAGAGATTTACAGTGCCTTGCAAAAGTATTCATACCCCTTCATTTTTTTTCACATTTTGTTTTGTTGCAGCATTATGTCAAACTGCTTTAAATTAGTTTCCCCCCACATCAATTTACACTCCATACACCATAATAATGACAAAGCAAAAACCAGATTTGCAAATTTTACAAATTTATTAAAAATAAAACATTGAAATAAGTACATTGCATAAGTATTCATACCCTTAACTCAGCACATAGTTAAAGCACCTTTACAGCCTCAAGTCTTTTTGGGTATGATGTGACAAGCTTTGCACATCTGCATTTGGCAATTATCTGCCATTCTTTGCCTCACCTTTTCACCTCTCAAGCACTGTCAGCTTGGATGGGGGCTGGCAGACATTTTCTAGAGTCCTAGTTGTTCCAATCGTCTTCCATGGATAATGCTTCTGTGAACCTTCAATGCAGCAGATTTTTTTCTGAACTCTTCCCTAGATCATTGCCTTAATGCAAGTCTGTCACTGAGCTCTACAGGCAGTTATCTTGACCTCAGGACTTGGTTTTTGCTCTGATATGTATTTCCAGCTGTTAGACCTTTTCTGAGAGGTGTGTGCCTTTCTAAATCATACTCATTCAAATGAATTTGCCACAGTTTAACTCCACTCGAAGTGTAGTAACATCTAGAAGCAATATGAATGCTCCTGAGCTAAATTTAGAGTGTCCCAGAAAAGGGTATGAATACTTATGCAACAGGATCTTTTCAGTTTTTTATTTCTAATAAATTTGCAAAGTTGTTACAAACCTGTTTTGTGCTTTGTCATTTTGGTGTATGAGATGTAGATTGATGTGAAAAAAATGAAGGGGAATAAATACTTTTGCAATGCACTGTATAAGCAGTTGTTTTGAATCCGGTAATTTTTGACCGGGAACATAAAAGGTGTGACAGGAATCTGAACACAACCAGAGGGCTAATAAATAAGCTTTCCATTGATGAATGGTTTGTTAGGACAGGACAATAGCTAGCTGACATACAAATTTTATAATCTGGAGTGGAATCTGAAGGTGCAAAAAAGTCTAAATATTAGTTTCTCTGTTTTTAGTATGCCTAAGAGCTTGATTAGCTGGTTCATGTCTAACTGGGGTTGGAGCTAAACTCTACAGGACACCGATCCTCCAGGACCAAGTTTGGGCACCCCTGTTCCACAGCTTTTAGAATTGTGGAAAGCTCAGTAAATTCTCTGTCAACTGACTTTGAGACTCAAACCCACAACCTTTGGGTTACAAGTCTGACTTTCTAACACTTAAGGCCATGACTGCCCCCAAAAGACCATTGAGGTGAGAGCGCCAAATCTTACTACACCGCCAGGGAAAGTAAGGTTTGACTGTAATTTTCCTACATTTTACTAACCAAAGGAAAATTTTGAGTCATGGTTTATTTAAATTAATCCTAACCCCAGGCAAGGTAAAAAGCAATGAAATTAAATGTAAAACATCAATTACTATGACGCAAAAACAAATGACTGTTATTTGCATTTTACCTAGAATTCCACATCCAAGTCCACTGCTAAAATTAATGTATATTATTATGTATTTTATCATGTACACCGTTTAGACATCTTGAATTTTCAAACCAAGCATCAGTGGGAAATGGGAATAAAAGTGAAAGATCACCTGAGTGTACGACACATCACGTCAAACTTTGAAGCAGATGGGCAACAGGATGTGGTGGAAAAGGAGTTTTGCATCCTGGATGTACAGCCCACAAATCTTTCATGCCGATATGGACTGGTTTCAATCACCTTGCTGAATCTATGCCATCAAAATTCAAGGGAGACCTGAACCCAAAAGTGAGTCTAACACGGTATACTAGCAAATTAAGCAGCAAGGGAGTTTTAGGACCTTTCAATAAACAAAACCACTAGACACTGTCGTATCTCCCATCCGTTGATAATGATGTTTTACAATTTGCATGTTTTACATCAGCGCTCCAGTGTAGGTAATAAACTGTTCAGTGCTCAACCATCCTGAAACCAAAGCAGCTCACTACAGCAGAGATGAAGATGACTCTAACCGGATTTTTCTTGTTTGTTCTTGGACTGAATATAGGAGAAACTGTTAGAATACACTTTTATGTGTCAACTCCAATGACCAGGACTGCAGCTCTTTCATACTGTCAGCAATACTACACAAGCCTGTCCACTGTCACTAGTGAGGAGGAACATCAGAAGTTGGTAGCAGCCGCAGGAGGAACATCATTTCAAGCTTGGATTGGTCTAAACAGAACAGGTGGAAATCCAAACGTCTTCATATGGTCTAATGGAGAACCATATAGCTTCACTATGGTATCCAAAACTAACACGGATTACAACTGTGTATATGCTAAAAAGTTTGAATGGTATTTGGATTATTGTCCAATTAAACGTCCTTTCTTCTGCCACTACGACTATAACTTGCAACTTGTAATGGTGAATATGACTTGGGAGGGCGCCCTCATTCACTGTAGGGAAAACTTTGGGGACTTGGCCAACGCAACAAACGAGCATGAGTTGGAAATTTTGCAAAATAGGACCAAACCTTCCAGGACAGAAGGTGTATGGACAGGACTGCATTTCCTGGCAGGAGAATGGCACTGGATGAGCAAGTCTTTCAAACATATTCAATATCAGGGCTCACTGCCATCATGCCCAGAAGAGCCCTACCGCTGTGGAGCACTCAACAAAAGAACAGAGCAGTGGGAGATGAGAGATTGTCAGGAGATGCTCAACTTTGTCTGTTACTAGAGGTGAAAGTGAGTAATAGAAATTCATTCATTCAGAAATTCACTCAATATTTTCCCATTATGTTTAACAGTATCAGAACATTCAGTAGTTTTATTCTCTAACAAATGTTTAAAATGCTTAAGATGTTTGCTTACTTGAATTTTCTGAATTAAATGTCCCTCTGAACAGATTACTGCCGGAGAAGAGGATGAAGCTCAGTTTCACACAGCAGTTTTCCAGCAGATCAACACCACATGACTATGAACATGCTGCAACTTTTTGGTGTAACACTTTGCTTAAAAAAATGTGTTTATGCTTTAATTTAGATTACCATATGGTTAAATAGATTTTGCTGTATTTTAATTTGATTGAGGGTCCAAATATTTATCAAATTTATAGCATTTATTAATGTAGGTCATGTTCATATAAATTAAAACAAAATACAGAACATGCATACAATACAATGCTTAATGTTTGCTAGTAAGCTTAGCGCTAATGTAGCATATTTACTGCACACACACACACACACACACACACACGTTGGGTTTACATGTTTTATGGGGACATTCCATAGGCGTAATGGTTTTTATACTGTACAAACCGTATTTTCTATCGCCCTACACCTAAACCTAGCCCTCACAGGAGATTGTGCACACTTTTACTTCATCAAAAAAACTCATTGTGCATGATTTAAAAGCCTGTTTCCTCATGGGGACCTGAGAAATGTCCCCACAAGGTCAAAATCTACTGGTATTCCTATCCTTGTGGGGACATTTGGTACTTTGATGGTAGGCCTTTCTAAACATGGAACTGCAGCCTTTCTCTCAAGCCTAGATTTCTTCTGTTGTTCTCTCTATTATCTGCGCATATGTCTTTTGTATCGCTCATTCAACCTTTACCTTTGTTCCTTTTTCTGCCTCCATCTATTCCTTTCTGAAGATGTTTCTCCTTTCTCTTCTGGTCTGCATTTAGTCATTTTCTCTCAGCTGCACTAACTGGAGCCATCTAACTGCAACCTGTATGAACTGGAATAATTACAGTAATCACTGCTCAAAGCCAATATAAATCATTAACATGCAAAGTGCATCCTTAAAGCAGTGCTACAATGGCCTAGGTAAAAGAGAGACAAAATTCTATGTTTGTCAATGAGCATAAAAAGCTTCAAATGTACAGTGTAATTTCTATTGATTTAAATTGTTTTACTATGGCATGTGTTAAATACAAGTTAAAGATGAAATAGTACTTGTTTAATTTATATGTATAATTTCATGCTTTTAATCAATTGATGTGAATGATAACAACTTAAACTTGTTATTGATAGAGTTTTTCTCTGAATAACACTTTTTAGAATAACAAACTACGAAAGCTGTTTGGCTGGAGACAAGGAAAAGGATTTGTAATTCTTTTAAGGTGTTTTCAATAAAGAAAAAATATCTGAGAACCAAATAAATTACATGTTCCTTTACATAACTAACAGAAATCAACCATCCTGTTTTTTTAGACATTACTTTTTATTTACTGTAACAAGTCAAGGACAGATAATGTACATTTCTGGTAGAATGTCCAATATATAAATATATACGTTTAATACATCAGTATATGTTGTATGGTAATTAACATTACCAAAGTTTATGTGATGAAAAAATATTTACCGTTACCTTTTGTACACTATTGCAGTTAACTGTTATACAATACAACATTTAGGTTTACAGTATACATTTCTACAATGTGGTATTCACTGCATTTGTCAGCTGACAAGATAGCTAGATGACTAATGTGAACTCGTGTTATAGCCTACATAACACCAAAACGGAAATACAAACTTGACAAAATGCTATAACCTAAATTATGCTGCATCTTGAAGTGTTAACAAATAAAAACAATCAAATGAAATAATAAAAAAAGTCATTTTCTTACCTGAATCGAAATGTGCGCTGTATATCCTAGAGTTTGAAATGCCATAATTCATATAATCCAACTTTTTCATACCAAACATTTCATACAAAGAATTTCAAAGTACATTACCAAAACGTATACATTTGGGGGAAAACAAAAAAAATGCAATAGAGTATACTGAGTATGTAAATATATTAGGTCATTTAGTTTAAGTTTAAGTATATGAAATTACAAATAAAAAAAGATAATGTCTGAGAATGTTTATTAAACAAAAGCAACAAAACAGCTGTCACCGGCCGATGAGGCAGATTCTAGAAGGGAGAATACGGTGGACAGGTGAGCATTGTTAAAGGCAAGGTGGTAGCGAGAAAACAGTCCAAGAAAGGAGGGCAGAGGCAAACACAGAATCCAGTAGGCAGGCACAAGTCAACACCAAATATCAGTAAGGATATCTGAATACCGAAAGAAATATAGTTAGCATTACACCAAACCTCATCGCAAACTAACACTCGATATGTGAATAAGCTATTCTGTTCATCCGTTAACAGAACAAATAAATCTCACACTGGACATGAAAATTGTAGTTTTTTTTTTTACATTTTACTTTAACATGTTGTTAGCGTAATGCTAACACGATTAACATGAAGCTAACAAGATTAGGGTTACTATTGCCTATAGTGCAGAGATTTGAAACAGCAAGCACCACTCACATTTTCTTCAGAATATGTACGTATTGTTACGTGACGTGCTGGTTTGACGAGACAGGAAACAGGATTCCAACAATAACTTTCATAAACTTCTTGAACAGAACAGGAGCCATCCACACACACAGGTTAACGTTAATGACCAGACAAAGGACAGAACTCAAAGACAGACTTATAAAGGCAAACTAATCAGTACACACAGGTGATACAGATGACGATTAAACAAGGACTAAACCAAATGATCACAAACAGACGGGGGAAGACAGAGGGAGAAACCAAATGACAAACAGTGCAAAACAAAGGAGAACAAGGCTACATGTAACACGTATATATATTTATTTTTCTTTATTGATTTTTTATTTAACTTTTTGATACACAATGCCTGGTTGCACTTTGTTCTGCACTATGTTCCACAACTTTAAGACAAATGGATTTGTTGTCTGTTGTGTTTTCATATTTAAGAAATTATAAGCTAGATGCAGCATTTTGGGGTTCGCATCAAATGTTCTTCGACTTTTATACATAAATAAAAAATAAAAAAAAAACAGCTAAAACCAGCCTGGTTGGCTGATTTTAGCTGTTCAGCAGGCTGGTTTTAGAAGGGTTTTGGCAACTTTCTTAGCTGGTCAGGCTGAGAGACAACCTTGAACCACCAGCTAAAACTAACCCGACCAGCCTAAAACAACCTAGGACCAGCCAACCAGTTTAGGCTGGTGTTAGCTGGTCATCCAGTCTGGTTTTAGAGGGGATGGGATAGGTTGGTGTCTGTAGTCAGAAAGTCTAATAAAATAACGCGAGCCACTAAAGGGACACTGTTATCAGTTTGCTTGGGGTAGCCTGTTTTATTACATTATAAGATTTTACTAATGTTTCCTAAAGCGGACTTATGCTGCCTTCACATGCTATTGGAAATTTCATATTTCCCAATAATAAAGTCATAATTACGAGTTTGACATATTCAAGTTCTTTAATGTCGGAAAAAATAAAAAGTAGTATCCCATTGACAATCATATATACATTCACTGCGCTACACATGCAGTTTGTTGAAAATTCTGGAATTTTGATCGATGATTGATCATATCTAGCCTATAAATACATTACTTTAATGCAAGACAAAGGGATGTAGTTGTTGTGAGAACAGCATTGACAGCAGCAATGGTTGTTCCCTCCACCATGTTTAAAGTTTATGACCCGCCCAACTCGGAAACTGTGGTCCCATAATTATTTCTGAATTTCCCAATAGTAAAGACGACTTGAGACTTGTTCAATTTCCGATTAAGAAACTCGTATTTACAGTAATTCAGATAGCATGTGAAGGCAGCATTAACCTTTCAACAGAAAGCTCAAAAATGTTGGCTTCAGCAACTGCTGGCGCCCCTCGGACTAAGAGTAAAGCTAGCCTTAGTGGTAAGCATTTATCTAGGCACCTGTTGTCGAAGTAAGTTGCTTCCATTTCTTCAGACATGGTGGAGATGAAGCGCCTGTCTGCCAACTCATTTTGGCAGCTTCTAACTACTTGGAGTCGGTAGAGACTGATCCCTCTGTCCCACGGTTTTTACAGACAGCCTTACTAGCTGGGACATGTGAATCAAGAACTAGGTTCTCTCACAGCAACACTCTTGAATGCTCGCCGGCAAGTATGGCTCCCTCCGGCCAGATTACAGGAAGATTGTAAAAAGACTTTGAGGGACCTTCCCATCTTTCCTGGACATCGTTTTGGTCCTGATGTATCAGAGGTGTTGGAAAATGGACCTTCTAGCTAACCTCAGGTTTAACAGAGGTTTCCGGGTTATGATGCCGCCCAGATACGCCCACCCTCGTGGTAGCCCTAATCCCAACTGCTCTCCATGGGGTCCATGTCAACGTCAGGGCTGTTTATCTGCAGGGGTAGTCAAATAGGTTGCAGATGCTTTGTCCAGGAATTGGATACATCCAGGCGAGTGGAGGCTACACCAAAGGTAGTTCAGGGCATTTCGTGAGAGTTCAGTACGGCGGAAGTAGACCTGTTAGCTTTGGAAAACACAACCCACTTGCCGTTGTGGTTTGCCCAGGTGAACTTTTGCACGATTGGCTGGACTGCCTTCTTTATGCTTTCCTTCCACTTCCTTTACTATGGGAGACATTCCACAGAATTGCTCAGGGCAGACACCATGTGCTTCTGATAGCACCATGGTGGCTGTCCAAACCATGGTTTCTCTTGCTCCTAACATTGTTGGTGAGCAAACCGAGGCAGCTTCCAGTCAGGAGGGATCTGCTGTCCCAACTGGACGGTCGTCCAGATCCAGATCCAGCCCGCCTGCAGTTATGGGTGTGGCCTCTGGGACCAACTCCTTATTAGCAGACTGTGTGCCTTCAGTCATTCACACTCATTCACACTGTTCTTAATACAAGGGTGGCTTCTATAAAGAAGCTTTATCGGTGGAAATCTTTCTGTTCATGGTGTGCGAATCGTGATCTTAATCCTGTCCAGTGCAAGGTTTCTGTGGTTTTAACTTACTTGCAAGCTTTTTTAGAAAGTGGCAAAGTGGCGTTCACGTTAAAGGTTTATGTGATGGCCATTTCGGCGCATTATGCACCTGTAGACAGCTCCTCTTTGGCCTCCCACAGTCTAGTTTTTTTGAAAGGTGTGAGGTGTCTCAATCCTGCTCGCTCTCCCCGTTCACCAGTGTGGAACGTGCCTATAGTGCTGGAGTCACTCTGTCAGTCTTCTTTTGAGCCTTTGGAGGAAGTAGATCTAAGATGGAAGTCCTTAAAGGCGAAATTTCTCTGAGTGGCTTCTGCAAAGCGAGTGGGTGAGCTTCATGCACTGTCTGTAAGTCAGTCCTGTATGAGATGGAAACCAGAGGGCATGGGGGTACCCTTTGGCCCAATGTGGCTTGCCTACCTAAGGTGCTGTTGCAACAGTTAGTTAACCAGTCTATTAAACTGCACTCCTTTCAGCCAACAGCCCTTGACCAATGCAATCTTTAAAATTGTATGTAGAGGCTATAGCGCAGTTATTTGTCTGTTATGGGGAGGCTAGGAGAGGTTAAGCAAGCAGAGGTTGTCACAATGGATTATTGAAGTTATTGTTTTGGCCTATAAGAAGGCTCGGCAACCTGTGCCTGGTGTCATCACTTGCCATTTCACCAGGGATGTTTCCTCTTCTTGGGCTGCTTTTAAGGGTGTTACAGAGATCTGTGCAGTGTCTTCCCCTTGTACATTTGCGAGATTCTAAAACATCAATGTTGCTGATTCTCCGAATGTGAGCTCAGCTGTTCTTCGCAAGTGACCCTGTATTCTCCTGGTAAGTAACTTCCTTGTGACTTTGTTGGCATGGGTCATCCACTATGTAACACCATCTCTGGCGGTCAGGAGGAATGAAACAGAATGCTGGTTATGTATGTAACTGTGATTCTGTGAATTCCAGATGACCACCAGACTTCCCTGTCATTTGGAATGCAAGACATGCACACAAACTGAAATATTTAAAGTTTAAATTTAAATTTAAAGGTTTTTTTTTTTTTTTTTAATTCTGGTGGTTACGACTTGAAAAATTCAATATCTCCAAAAATTTGAATATTTTCTCAAAGATCATTTAAAAAAAGATTTACAAAACAGAAATGTTCAAGATCTCCAAAGTAGGATTAGTTATGCACTCAGTACTTGGTTGGGGCTCCTTTTGCACAAATTACTGCTTCAATGCATCGTGGCATGGAGACGTTCAGCCTGTGGCCCAGGTTGCTTTGACAGCGGCCTTCAGCTTGTCTGTATTATTTGATCGGATGTTACTTATTTTACTCTTGGCAGTATTCCATAGATTCTCTATGGGGATCAGGTCAGATGAGTTGGCTGGCCATTCAAGCACAGAAATATCATGGTCAGTAAACCACTTAGAAGTAGTTTTGGCACTGTGTGTAGGTTCTAAGTCCTGCTGCAAAAAAGCACAGTGGACTAACACCAGCAGATAACATGGCACCCCAATTCATCACAGACTGTGGGAACTTCACACTGGACTTCAAGCAACTTGGATTCTGTGCCTCTCCAGTCTTCCTCCAGACTCTGGGACCATGATTTCAACATGAAATGCAAAATTTACTTTCTTATCTGAAAAGAGGACTTTGGACCACTGAGCAACAGTCCTGTTCTTTGTCTGCTTTGCTCTGGTGAGATGCTTTTTACATTGTTTCTGGTTCAGGAGTGGCTTAATTCTAGGAATTCAAACTTTTTTTTTAAACTCAAAACTAATACAATCACTGCAGTACAATTCTTCAGACTATACAGTCAGGGCCTAAAATTAACACTCGCCAAGTGCCAAATGCGAGTAAAAATTTATGTTGGCGAGTATATGTAACTGTGCCAGTTGCCAGTTCCAATAATCCAATAAAATAATATTTTCCGAAAATGAGATTATCGTGACTGGTTAGCTGTTCTGTTATAAGCGACAAGAGTGAATCAAGTAATGGAATACAAACGGGCTGATAAGTCAAAACAGTGTGATGGCTAGCTTAATTGTTCCTAGACAAGGTTTTATAACTTTCACCTGAGAAGATATTTCAGGTTTAATTTCGGCAGATTAACTTTTCCCTTTTTTATTCTTCATAACCTGAGAATATAGCATCACATACCCGCAAACTTGATAAACGGAATGCAACGCAACGCAAATCAGAAAGTCATGGTGGTTCTCTGTGTTTTAGCGAGAGATGGTGTTTCACTGATGATGGATAAAAGAGAGACTGGCTTGTATTTGATACTTTGCGCCTGTTTCACACATCCTCCGTTTGCAGTGTGTTTGCGGTGTGTATTTTCTTTTGTGCTCATGTTAACGGATTTGAACGTTCACGCTGCACACGGTTGCAGTCCAGCAGTGCATTAGGAGCGGTGCGTCTGCAGCAGTCGTTTCCGCACCAAGTCAATCCTTGCGTCCCAGGGCGCATACTATCCAACCTATCTGCCCTAAATAGTATTGAAAATGACTACTATCACATACAATTTAGGATAGATAGTATAAACATTGAGATGCAGGCCACTTATGCTGTGCTGGACACTCTGAATTAGTGACAGCTCATTGTTTGCTCTAAACATCAACATGGACTGACACGAAAATGTAGTAATTACACCATGAATGCTTATAATTGAAGTAACTGCGTGTTTTTGCAAAAAGAGTTTCATGGCCTGTAAAAACAATTTTTTGCTGGTAAGTTTTATCAAGTTACTGGCCATTCGCAGATGTTGCAAAAAGTTAGTTTTAGGCCCTGTGTACACTACTACTAAAAAGGTAAATAAGATTTGCTAATGGCTTAATAAAAAGCTTGCATTTGTTTGTTTAAAAATACAAAAATACCATTTGAAAAAAATAAAAAAGCTTTTTATTTGAATATATTTTAAAATGTGTTTTCCTCACATGCTAAGCTTCATTACTCCAGCTTTCAGTGTCACATGATCTTTCAGAAATCATGCTGAATGCCAAAAAAAAAGAACATGTCATTTGTTCTCTTTAGCATTTATTTACTTGACTGAAGTACAAAGAAAAGATTTCCAATGTTTTCACTGGCCAACTTAATTTTGTTAATATAAACAAATTTTGAGCCGTGATCCAGCTTTGCTTGCAAAGACTGTGAAGCTCCTTTTATACCCAAAGATGCTACCCTCAACTATTGCCAATTCACCTGCCTCCTGTGAACTGTTTCAAAACAGTTTACTTGGTTATTCTATAACCTTTTCACTTTTATTTTGCCTCTGTCCCACTTGTTTTGGAGTTTGTTGCAGACCTAAACAAATGTTTATTTATATTTCTAAAATACATGTAAGTTGGTCACTTTGGAAATCTTTTCTTTGCACTGTTGTGAATTAAACAAAAGTTAAATAGAACTTTTGGACGTTTACTTAATTTTCTTTAAAGTATTTGTAAACAAACTTTGAAGTATTCTCAAAATTTCTTCCATTTGCATGTGTAAATGTGGTAATCTCTTATGTAAAGATGTTCATTTGAATATGTTCTAAACAGGAATTTTCATTTAGTCTTTTTAAATGTGGGGCAACAAAGTATATCAGCATCTCAACAACACTGAATCTGTAGCAATGAAAATCACTAACTTGCTTTAAAACTCTGTAAATAAATGTTATTACTCTTATTTTAAAATAATTTACTGTAAAAAAAAAGTGCATCACTGTCTTTTTTGATAAATTCAATGCATTCTTGAATTAAAGTAATTTCTTAAAAATCCTAATGACTGCATACATGGTTGTAGCGCATGTCTTGAGTTGAAGCTCCGTCGAGTTAAACTAAACTATTATTTTCTCCGCGAGACGGAGCGCGACGCTGTGATCGTCGGAGACTCCATCGTCCGGTACGTTCGTGCTAACTTAGCTAAAGGTAAAGTGCACACTCCCTGTCTCCCAGGTGTTCGCGTTCTCGATGTTTCTTCACAGATACCTGCCATCCTGAAGGACGATGTGAGCGTCGGCGCGATCGTCCTGCACGCGGGGGTGAGCGACGTCAGGCTGCGGCAGACGGAGGTCTTGAAGAGGGATTTCAGGAGCCTGATCGAGACGGTACGCAGCACATCGCCCGCGATGAAGATCATCGTGTCAGGACCGCTTCCCACGTATCGACGTGGACACGAAAGGTTCAGTAGACTTTTTGCTCTAAATGAATGGTTGTTGTCATGGAGTAAAGAACAGAAACTGCTCTTTGTTAATAATTGGAATCTTTTCTGGGAGCGTCCTAGGCTTTTCCGCGCTGATGGCCTGCACCCCAGCAGAGTCGGAGCAGAACTCCTGTCGGACAACATCTCCAGGACGCTGCGCTCCATTTGACTAGTAAGCAAATCTTCAAATAGTTGCGATGATGGCTTTTGTTCTGCACATTTAAACAATAGTACTGGTGCTGTCCAATCTATAAAGACTGTGTCTGTTCCTCGAATAGTGAGGTCAAAACAGAAATTTAATGCAGGATCTAGAAAAAATCTAATCGTGATTAAACCAGAAAAATGCACAATAAATGAACAAAAACAATTTTTAAAGCTTGGGCTCCTAAACATTAGATCACTTGCACCTAAAGCACTTATTGTAAATGAAATGATCACGGATAATAGCTTTGATGTACTCTGCTTAACTGAAACTTGGCTAAAACCAAACGACTATATTGGTCTGAATGAGTCTACTCCACCAAACTACTGTTATAAGCATGAGCCTCGTCAGATTGGTCGTGGCGGTGGTGTTGCAACAATATATAGTGATATTTTCAATGTTACTCAGAAAATAGGGTACAGGTTTAATTCATTTGAAGTACTTCTACTCAATGTTACTCTGTCAGATATGCAAAAGAAATCTCTCCTATCTCTTGCTCTGGCTACTGTGTATAGACCTCCAGGGCCGTATACAGATTTCCTAAAAGAATTTGCAGATTTCCTCTCAGACCTATTGGTTAATTTTGATAAAGCATTAATTGTTGGAGATTTTAACATCCATGTTGATAATGCAAATGATGCGTTAGGACTTGCGTTTACTGACCTAATAAACTCTTTTGGAGTCAAACAAAACATCACTGGGCCCACTCATCGTTTTAATCATACACTAGATCTAATTATATCGCACGGACTTGATCTTACTGATATAGATATCGTACCTCAAAGCGATGATGTTACTGATCATTTCCTTGTATCATGCATGCTGCGTATTACTGATGTTAACTATATAGCTCCGCGCTATCGTCTGGGCAGAACTATTGTTCCTGCTACCAAAGATAGGTTCACAAATAACCTGCCTGATTTATCTCAGCTGCTCTGTGTACCCATAAATACAAATGAACTAGACAAAATGACTAGTAACCTGGGCACTATCTTCTCTAATACACAAGAAGCTGTTGCCCCCATCAAGCTTAAAAAGGTTAGAGAAAAACGTACTGCGCCATGGTACAACAGTAATACCCATTCTCTAAAAAAGAAACTCGTAATCTTGAGCGTAAATGGAGAAAAACTGACTTAGAAGTTTTTAGAATTGCATGGAAAAACAGTATGTCCAGCTATAGACAGGCTTTAAAAGCTGCTAGAGCCGAATACATCCACCAACTCATAGAAAAAAACCAAAACAATCCAAGGTTTTTATTTAGCACAGTGGCTAGATTAACAAATAACCAAATGCCACCCGACCTAAATATTCCCGCACAGTTTAATAGTAACGATTTTATGAATTTATTTACTGATAAAATAGACAACATCAGAAATACAATAACAAATATAGACAGCAACCGATACTTCAGCATTATTCATTACACCCTAAGAAAAACTGCAGTGCTTTACAACTATAGAACAGGAAGAATTAAATAAACTTATCACCACATCTAAACCAACTACATGCCTATTAGATCCTGTACCCACTAAATTACTAAAAGAGTTGCTACCTGTAGCAGAAGTACCGCTTCTTAATATTGTTAACTCATCGTTATCTCTAGGTCATGTCCCAAAACCATTCAAACTAGCGGTTATTAAGCCTCTTATTAAGAAACCACAGCTAGACCCTAGTGAATTGGCAAATTACAGACCTATTTCTAATCTTCCATTTATGTCTAAAATTTCTTGCAAAATAATAATCTCTTTGAAAAATTTCAGTCAGGTTTCAGGCCCCATCATAGCACAGAAACTGCACTTGTAAAAATCACAAATGACTTGCTACTTGCGTCAGATCAAGGCTGTGTCTCATTGCTAGTTTTACTTGATCTTAGTGCTGCGTTCGACACTATAGATCATGACATACTTATAGATCGATTACAAAGCTATACAGGTATTCAAGGGCAGGCTTTAAGATGGTTCAGATTCAAGGATTCACTTTGTTTATTTAAATGGGGAGTCATCGCAGCTAACACCAGTAAAGTTTGGAGTGCCACAAGGATCTGTCCTTGGTCCTCTGCTATTTTCAATTTACATGTTACCCCTTGGTAATATTATTAGGAAATATGGGATTAGTTTCCATTGTTATGCTGATGATACTCAACTATATATTTCAACAAGACCAGATGAAACTTCTAACTTAGCAAAGTTAACAGAATGTGTTAAAAATGTGAAAGACTGGATGACCAATAATTTTCTACTATTAAATTCAGATAAGACCAAGATATTACTTATTGGACCAAAAAACAGTACACAGAATCTCTTAAACTGCAATTTGCAACTAGACGGATGTACTGTTATTTCCTCTACAGTCAAAAATCTGGGTGTTATATTAGACAGCAAACTGTCTTTTGAAAATCATATTTCTCATGTTACAAAAACAGCATTCTTCCATCTTAAAAACATTGCCAAGCTACGGAACATGTTACCTGTCTCTGATGCAGAAAAGTTAGTTCATGCATTCATGACGTCTAGACTGGACTATTGTAATGCACTACTAGGTGGTTTTCCTGCTTCTTCAATAAATAAGCTACAGGTAGTCCAAAATGCAGCTGCTAGAGTCCTTACCAGGTCAAGAAAATATGATCATATTACCCCAATTTTACGGTCTCTACACTGGCTACCTATTAGGTTTAAATCTAGATTAAAGACTCATCTCTTTAGCCAAGCATTCACATAATGTATTTCATAACGTTGTACTTCAGTTACATCTGATCAAATGCACATCAACATTTTTCAGCTTGGGCAAAACACACAATTTTTTCTTTTGCTGGAACAGCAGCTACGCTAATTATTTCTCTATTTGTTTCTCTGTTTCTGCCACGGGATTTCCATCCCGTGGTAACTAGGAATTACACAAGATTCAGCCCAGATTCAGAAGAAGAGATGATGCCAACCCCTCAGAGGACCGCCGATTATGCCAGCCTTGAAACAACATACAGCACTACACAATTTTTCTACAAGTTTGATTGCAACACATAATCATTACTATTAGTGTTCATCATCTGTTTTTGATTACACCATTAATTTTTTTATTTTATTTTTTTTTATTTATACCATATGTACATCAACTTAACATACAGTAGTCACCACTAATAAGCTACTAAATATATTGTAGTAGCCTTTGTACAGCTGCTTTGCAACGATTTGTATTGTGAAAAGCGCTATACAAATAAACTTGAATTGAATTGAATACATTTGAATTTTTATAAATATAACAACACTCCTTATTATAAATACAAAATATAAATAATAATAATCAAATTTAATATTCAGTGAGGACAATTAGACTAAGCTTTATTTGATGTTGAGGGACATGGATAATGGGTAAGGGTGCGCTGGCCCAAAAAAGTCAGTCCTGGAGGGCCAATTTCCTGCTGAGTTTAGCTCCAACTTGCCTCAACACATCTGCCTGAAAAGTTTCTAGCATGACTAGAAAGACCTTGATTAGCTGGTTTATGTGTGTCTAATTTGGGTTGCAGCTAAACTCTGCAGGACACCGACCTTCTAGGATTGAGTTTGGTCTTCCTGGTCTTCATTGAGCATACTGGTCTCTCTATGTGGTTTAACTGTAATTTTCCTACACTTTACTAACCAAAGGAAATTCCTGATGCATATTGCCAAAGATCCCCATGAGTATTAATGAATGCCACTGATCTTCAGATTGGCATACCATGTGAATTTTAAGCACAAATAATACAAATGCTCAAGTACTGACAAGTAAGTCTTAAGAAGATCAAAAATTTAAAACTCCAGTAATGTGTGACTGTTCTGTAACAAGCGTTCTTTCAAGGTTAGTACACCTAGGTTAAAGTGAATTTCTTTGCGTGCAGAAATATATGGTGAAAATGCAAAATTGTGCTGTATTCAAGTTAGGCAGGGATTAAACAAAACAAAGAACACAGAGATTTTGAATATGAATACAATTAACAAATATTTCCTGGTGAGCATGCAAAAGCAAGAGAAATACAAAATAATCACAGAGAATAATGGGTTATGTCAGGTTATGTTATGCACTCTTATACTTTTAATCATTCATTTTAGGTATTCCTTCAAATGTCTCAAAAATCTACAAGAAACTCTTTAGTCAAAGCCACATCTACATTTGACTGGCAGTGACTGTGAGTTTGAAGTCATGGTTTATTTAAGGTAATCCTAACCCCAAGCAAGGAGTTGCTTTACATTGTAATCGGCAATAAAATCTATTTAAAACATTAATTACTAAGAAAATTACTCACAAATGACTGTTATTTGCATTTTTCCATTAATGTGCATTAAACATTATATTACATTAAGGTTTCACAAACTGGTGTTTGTGAAGGAACTGCAGGAGGTTTATGGGTTTAATAAACAGCTAATAATTAATTAAATCATAAAAATATGAAATTAAAATAAATAATTTAAAAATGAATCAAAACACTTAATTATTAAAATATTTATTTTAAAATCTCAGGGGCGCTATAGGGTAGGGAAATGTAAGAGAAAGATAACAAAAAAAGTTTGTGCATTTTAAAGTGTTGAAACACAAATGCCTTCCAAATACACAGAAATGCATGGTTAAATAACCTATAGAGTGATAATTCAAATAAAAATTAATATGTATATCAGGAGTTGCTGCAATGTTGAAACACTTCTTAACCCTGAAATGATTTTTATCAGTGGTCAGGTGCTGTGATCTTCGTGTAAATGCCACAAAACTTGAAGTCTTTCTGAATATAAGCATTGGGTTGTTTTAGAAAGGAAACTGAAAAGATGAAAAAGAGAAATAGGGGGAATCAATAAATTATTAATAATCTGTTGCTATTGTAAAAATAATATGAAATATATACAAAGTAACTGCAGTCTGATTACAAGTACTGTACTTTAAAATGTAATTTAATCGAATTACAAGTACTTAAGTCATCTGGCCGAAAAAGCCTTACAGATAAAATTGGTCAGTGTAGAATGACCAGGCTTTTTCAAGCTAAATGAAAAGCAGTAATGCAAATAACCACTCAGAAAATCATATCTGAATGTACAACACATCACATCAAAATTTGAAGCAGATGGACTACAGCATGTGGTGTTACAGAAGTTTTACATCATGGATGTGCAGCCCATCAATCTTCAGCATTTATCATGCCAATATGAATTGGTTTCCAGCACCTTGCTGAATTTCTGTCATAAAAATTTAAGGCAGTTCTGAAGGCAAAAGGCATCCAAACTAGCAAGGTAAGGTTTCAATAAACAAAACTACTAGACACGGTCCCATATGTTGATGATGTTCTACAATTTGCATATTTCACGTCAGCGCCCCATAGGTAATAAACTGTTCAGTGCTCAACCATCCTGAAACCAAAGCAGCTCACTACAGCAGAGATGAAGATGACTCTAACTGGATTTTTCCTGTTTGTCCTTGGATTGAATATAGGAGAAACTGTTAGAATACACTTTTATGTGTCAACTCCATTGACCTGTTCTCAAGCTCTTTCATACTGTCAGCAATACTACACAACCCTGTCCACTGTCACTAGTGAGGAGGAACATCAGAAGTTGGTAGCAGCTGCAGGAGGAACAGCCTTTCAAGGTTTCATTGGCCTGTACAGACCAACTGGAAATCCAAACATCTGGGCATGGTCTGATGGAGCATCATTTAGCTTCACTAAGGTATATGATCCTGAAAACAAGGATGTCTGTGTATATGCTGCAAATTCTTATTGGTATACTAGTTCTTGTCAAATGAGTCGTCCTTTCTTCTGCCATAACGAATATGAAGTGCAACTTGTGATGCAGAATATGACTTGGGAGGGCGCCCTCATTCATTGTAGGGAACAGTTAGCCTTGGACTTGGCCAGTGCAACAAATAAATATGAGTTGGAAATTTTGCAAAATAGGACCAAACTTTCCAGGACAGAAGGTGTATGGACAGGACTGCGTTTCCTGGCGGGAGAATGGCACTGGATGAGCAAGTCTTTCAAACATATTCAATATCAGGGCTCACTGCCATCATGCCCAGAAGAGCCCTACCGCTGTGGAGCACTCAACAAAAGAACAGAGCAGTGGGAGATGAGAGACTGTCAGGAGATGCTCAACTTTGTCTGTTACTAGAGGTGAAAGTGAGTAATAAAAAATCATTCATTCAGAAATTCACTGTTATACTCCATTATTATGTTTAACAGTAAAAGGACATACTGTGGTTTTAATTTCTATTAAATGCTTATTAAGATTCTGTTTGCTTACGTGAATTAAATATCCATCTGAACAGAATACTGCTTGAGAAGAGGATGAAGCTCAACGCCACATAACTATGAACATGCTGCAACTTTTTGGTGCAACACTTTGCTTAAGTGTGTTTATGCTTTAATTTAGATTTCTACATGCCATATGTTTAAATACATATTTTTTAAATTGCATTTTTATGTGGTTTAAGTTTCCAAATATTCATTAAATGTATTCATTTAGGTCATGTTAATTTAAAGTTAATTTAATATACACTATATGTCAAAAGTATTTTAATGTGTTTTAAAAAGGAATTTATTCCTGTGATTTCAAAGTTGAATTTTTAGCATCATAACTCTAGTCACATGATCCTTCAGGAATCATTCTAATATTCTGTTTTGTTATTATTATGTTGGAAACAGTAGATTTTTTTCAGGTTTCTTTGATAAATTGAAAGTTCAGAAGAACAGCATTTATTATCTATATCATCATTTTTGACCAATGTAAAGCATCCCAAAAAAATCAATAAAATTAAAAATTAGCTTTTGAATGGTATAATTGTTATGAGTGCGTGCAGGACGAAACGAGACGATAGACAAGATACTAACAAACAATATATTTAATATAAATCTTCGGACTGGACAGGCAGGAACACAGAGATCTTCACACACGTTGACAACATTAAGGACCGACAATAAACTCAAGAAACAGACAGACTTCTAAAGGGGAACTAATCATTAAACACAGGTGACAGGGATTACTGAATAATAAGGGCTGAACCAAATGACAACAGAAAGACAGGGGGAGACAATGGGAGAAACCAAAGACATAAACTGATATAACTGTGACATCACGCCCCCCTGCGAATAGGCGCGTCCTCACGCCGTAGAAAACAAAAAACAGAACAGACAAGTGGGGCGGAAAACCAGAAAAGTAGAGACCATAATGAAGGAGGCTTCGGCGAAGGACGCAACCCCAGGAGGGGGACCAAAACAAAAGTCCAAGTGGACGACAAGACAGTCCAAGGGGGCGACGATGGTGGGAGGAGCCAGGGAGGACACAGGAGGGACCCAGAGCAGGAGAGGCTGAGCCAGACCCAGAGGGCAGCCATGATGTCGACCCACCGTGGAGCCGACAGAGGGAGGAGCCATGGTGGAGGAGGGGCCGACGACTTTGATTTTATGATTAACTCGAATGTGTAGTTTACATCGATTTGTTTGAATGAAATTCAGTTTTCTCTTTAATATCCGCCGACGCTCCTCTATGGGCTCAGTTCCGAATGGGCTCAGCCCTCCCCCGCGCTAATAACACACTAATATATATATTTGTTTTCAGAAAGGCATGGAAAACAAATAATGGGAGCCACTAAAGGGATATGATTAGCTGCTTGTTAGCAAGTTGGCCGGACCAAATCAGCTTATTTGTGTTTGCGCTCAGGGGAGCTTCAAAGGTTTCTACGTGTTTTTGCAACGTAGAGTAATGTATCATGGACCTCATGAATCCTTTCAGAAACAAAGTGTAGAGAGAGTGTAAATAAGAGACTGATTGTACAGTATAGCGAGCATCGTTGATTATAATAGAGCTTTGTGATATTGCCATCCAAGATGAGTAACAGCTTTTAATAATTAAAAAAAAATTGTAAATGAGATCTTGTTTATTTAACAGTTGTGTTAAATCAATAAGTTATTATTAAGTGACTTACATTGTCTGACTAACACTATTAACTAATTTTGCTCTATTTCGTGGTCAAAAGTAGTCTACAAGTCACATCTGAGCCTCTGAGTGTTTATGAATAAACGTGCGTTTTTAACGAATCTAGTGAAATGATTCAATTTCCCATTCATAAAAAAAGCTACTTGCTTTATTCTGAGTGAACCAGCGGTTAGAACGAATCAAATGAATGATATGATTCAGTCATTAAATCAGTCTTGCTGCCACCTGCTGGCAGATCGTTTCGGTTATTTAAATGATTTAATATTTCTGTATTCAAAATTTTTGATTTTTATATACATGCAAATCTATCATCATTGTAATACAGACTGTATTAATTAATTCCTAATTTGTTTATTTGTTCTTATTGCATTGCTTACTGTGTACTTGTTTTAATATCTTAAATATATATATTAGTAAGGCATACTGTTTTTTTTTCTTCTTATTGTGTTATGTAATGAATGGAAAATATATAGGGTGATTAACCTATAATTTGCATTTGACCTGGAGGAAAAAACCAACTAAGATTGATCAGTACCATGACATCATAATAGCAGCATGTGCTTCATTGTCTGGATCTTGTCTGATTCAGCAATTATGGATAATTCAATAAATATCACCAGCTAAAAAGTAATTAGTACTCTGAGTAGTTTTTATGAAGAGTAATTTGTACTTTTACTTAATTACTTTTTAAACACCAGTACTTTTTGTAATTGAGTACAATTTCAGCAATGTAACGGTACTTGTAATTGAGTATAAATTTTCAGTACTCTTTCCACCACTGTTACTACTACTACTACTAATAATAATAATAGTTGGTGGTCTCTGCCCCACTTTCCAATCAAATGTATATATTCATTAGAAATTTGAACAACAGCACACACACACACAAAAGGGTTCTTCCTCACGACTATTCTTTATTTAGAAACACACTGCTACAAGTTTAAGTAAATGGAGTCAAATTTGTAAGAAGCTCCAGTAAAGCCACCATCACGAAAGACCCCACCCATAGTGTTTTCCAGCTCTTGCCATCAGGAAGACGGTACAGGAATATCAGGCTGAACACACCACCTGTGAAAAATACTCTCTTTCCCCCCATATGCCCCAGACCCTTTCGTACAAACACTTTAATACCTCTTTTGCACAATATCTTGCACAATATTGTATAGCATTATGTAAAGTATTGTATAGTCTGTCTCAAATTATTTGTATAATCAACTATTCATAGTATATGTATAGTTAGATTACTGTTTCAGTAAGTTAGCTATATATAGGTCTAAACAATTGCTCTTATATCTAGTGTTGTATGTTATATCTGTTTATTTATGTAGCACTGTGGTCCTGCGAGACAATGTACATAGTGACCAAAATGTATTTTATTTGACAAAAATATATATTTTTACTAGAATAAAACGATCTTCAGATGAAGTAAAAGCATTTTTTTATTATTATTATTTACATTTTTCATCACTTGCCTTTATTTCTTGATACAAAGATTTTTGAGCTTCTCCTCGCAGTCTCTGATCTCCCATCGCTCTGTCTTGGTGTTGCGGGCTCCACAGCGATACGGCTTAGGTGGGCATGAGAGCAGACGGAGGTTGTTTTGACCATTTATCATGTTTAGCCAATGCCAGTTTCCAGTCAGAAAGCGCAGGCCTGTCCACACACTGTCAGTCAGGGCATTATTAGTTTCACGTTTAATCTGACTTTATTGGCCAACCAAAATGAAAATAAGCCAGATCAGTGTAGTGAGACCTGCAGTACACCAGAGCTTCTTCCCATGTCTTATTCTCCTGCACCAGAATGAAGTTCTCATGGCAAAAAAAAAAGGGTAGTTATTCGAACACGATTCTCGTTTCCAACGGATCGCGTTAGTGACTGTACAAAATGGAAGATTATCAAGTAGGAAACCCACCGCTGAGGTAATGGTGTTCTCGTAGTTCAGTAACTTGCATGAGTTTTCTTGGTTGTTGATCCAGCTATCACCATATGTTCCTCCAGCTGCCTCTTCAAGCATCCTAAGATCTTCACGGTTAGAGACTATAGACAGGTTGCTATAAAACTCTTTGCAAAACTTCTGAGCAAAAGCACAGGTCACTGGAGTGGTCACATAAAAGTGCACTTTAACTCCAGTACTACCTGTTGTTAGTCCATAAAGGACAAACAGGAGAAGTCTAGTGAAAGGCATCTTCATCTCTGCTGTAGTGAGCTGCTTTGGTTTAAGGTTGCTGAGAAGTGAACAGTTTATCACCTTCACTGGGCTGCTGAAAACATTCAAATCCTACAGCAGATCTATTTTGTTTAAACAAGTTGGAAAGTCAGACGTGTGGCTGTTTGAAAAAAAAAAAGCAAAGCAAAGATATTAAAGACCTAAGTGAAAGTGAAAGTCGTGACGTATTGTCAAGTATGGTGACCCATACTCGAAATTGGCCCTCTGCATTTAACCCATCCAAGTACACACACACAGCAGCGAGAAGTGAACAAACACACATACACACACCGGAGAAGTGGGCAGCCATTGCTCCAGTGCCTGGGGAGCAACTGGGGGTTCAGTGCCCTGCCCAAGGGCACTTAAGTCATGGTATTAAAGGTGGAAAGAGCGCTGTTCATTCACAATCCCTTCAAACCCTGCCGGTGTAGGAATCGAACCGGGAAACCTTTGGGTTACAAGCCCAACTCCCTCACCATTAGGCCTCCTATAAACTGGCATCTCTGTCTATATTATTAAAGGGATAGGGCATCCAAGATGTAGGTGACTTTGTTTCTTCAGCAGAACACAAACGAAGATTTTTAACTCAAAGCGGTGCTGTCTGTCAGTCATATAATGGCAGTGGATGGGCACCAGACCTTTAAAAGTAAAACAAAACATGCACAAACAAATCCAAATTAAACCGTGCGGCTTGTGACGATACATTGATGTCCTAAGACAAGAAACGATCGGTTGCAAGAAACTGAACAGTATTTATATAATTTTTTACCTTTGATACACAGCCACGTCCATCTGTCCTGAGCACGAGCTCATCATCCGGCTTGTTACACGTGTACGCGCTCTGGCATAGTATACGCAAACGCCGGCAGGGGAAATCAGTGAAAAGTCCCAGATGAGTTTGCGCAAGCAAACATAATCTTTTAGCTTTAAATCACTTTGAACAATCAGGATACCCACAATCTCTGTGCACTATGTAAACAGATCGCTTCCAGCGTTTGTGTATACTACGCCAGAACGCATTCACATGTGTGCCTGATGATGAGCTCGTGCTCAGGAGAGATGGACGTGGCTGTGTATCAAAGGTAAAAATTACATAAATACTGTTCAGTCATAGGACATCATTGTATCGTCACAAGCTGCAAGGTGTAATTTGGATTTGTCTGTGCATGTTTTTTTTTACTTTTAAAGGTCTGGTGCCCATCCACTGCCATTAAATCAGATACCATTAAAACAGACTGCAGCGGTTTGAGTTAAAACTCTTAGTTTGTGTTCTGCTAAAGAAACAAAGTCACCTACATCTTGGATGCCCTGGGGGTAAGCAAATAAACATCAAATTTTCATTTTTTGGGTGAACTATCCCTTTAATGGGCATATTAGCTGCATAACCCTTAACATGAAAATAAAATCCAAGTTGTTCATATGCTGCTGTTCTTTAACAAACTAATGCATAAACAAATAAAAAAACAGCAAAACAAAAAAATATATATACAGTGCATTACAGTATTAATTAAACTTAACACAAGTAAACACAACATGCAGTTTTTGAATGAAGTTTTTCATTATGAAGGCAAAACAAAATCCAAACCCACATTGCCCTGTGTGAAAAAGTGTTTGCCCCCTAAACTTAACAACTGGTTGGGCCACACTTAGCAGCAACAACTGCAATCGAGCGTTTGCGGTAATTTGCAATGAGTCTGTTACAGCGCTGTGCAGGAATTTTGTCCCACTCATCTTGGCAGAATTGTTGTAATTCAGCCACATTAGGGTTTTCGTGCATTAACCGCCTTTTTAAGGTCATGCCACAGCATCTCAATAGGATTCAGGTCAGGACTTTGACTAGGCCACTTCAAAGTCTTCATTTTGTTTTTCTTCAGCCATTCAGAGGTGGATTTGCTGGTGTGTTTTGGATCATTGTCCTGCTGCAGAACCCAAGTTCGCTTCAGCTTGAGGTCACGAACAGATGGCCGGAAATTGTCCTTCAGGATTTTTTTTGGTAGACAGCAGAATTCATGGTTCCATTTATCACAGCAAGTCTTCCAGGTCCAGAAGCAGCAAAACAGACCCAGACCACCACACTACCGCCACCATATTTTACTGTTGGTATGATGTTCTTTTTCTGAAATGCTGTGTTACTTTTGTCACGGATTGGCCAGGCTCCACACCCTCTGTCACGCCCAGATCACCGTCACCTGAGTTTTAATCACCATCACCTGCACGCCATCATCACCACCACGTATAAAGCAGCACGCCACACCACACTCACTGTCCGGGCTCGTTCCCACGAAAGCGGACTGTAGTGTCTCTCTTCCCAAGAGTTTCGCTATCAATCGTTACCTGAAATTACTTACCTGAATTCTGTCTCGTTCCAGTCTTCCGAGTTTCCAGTCTTCCAAGTTCCAGTCTTCCAAGTTCCAGTCTTCCAAGTTCCAGTCTTCCGAATCGCCATCTCCAAGTTT
Organism: Garra rufa; assembly: GCF_049309525.1. Lineage (NCBI taxonomy): Eukaryota > Metazoa > Chordata > Actinopteri > Cypriniformes > Cyprinidae > Garra > Garra rufa. The sequence goes on along the minus strand of NC_133366.1, from coordinate 23,195,319 downwards.
GTCAGCGTCTGCTCTAAGTGGTGTGTGCCATAAGTCTGCGATCACTCCGTCCACGGGATCGGCCACTCTATCCCCGCTGCACAATTCCTGCAAGAAAGATCACATCCCGATTCAATACCCTGCTCATTCAACTCCCAACCTCTCAACGTCTGCCATACTCACCAGTCTCAGGGTCTTCTCTCATCTCCGGCATCGCTGCATTCAATAAACATATATATCTGTTGCACTTACCTTGTTGTCCTGTCTGCTTCCTAACAGAAGCCCGGACCTGAAAACAGTCAGCAGCATGAACCCACAAGACCCGTTTCAAGAGTTGGTGGACTCGCTGAGAAAAGTCCTTCTGGCTTCACCATCTGTCACCCCTTCCGCACCGCCGCTTGTCACGCCTCCCAGCACTTCTTCGGATCCGCTACCATCCAGTCCCATGGCCCGACCAGCGCCATACAATGGCGGGGCGGAGGAGTGCAATGGATTTCTTCTGCAGTGTTCTCTGATTTTTACAATGCAACCTGCGCTCTACCCCACTGATCAATCTAAAATTGCATTTATCACCTCTCTCCTCACAGGACCAGCGTTAAAATGGGCAAACTCTATTTGGCAGCAGAATGGACCGGCCACTCGTTCCATCCAGACTTTTATCACTCACTTCAAGGAGGTCTTCAGTCGCACGGATGGAGAAATATCAGCGGGTGAACAACTGTATCATTTGTCTCAAGGATCTATGTCTACTCAGGAGTATGCCCTACGATTTCGCACCCTCGCAGCGGCCAGTGGATGGAACGAGCGGTCATTGCTGACCACTTACCGCCTTGGTCTCGAGCCTCGCCTTCGTCTCCAACTCGCTGCCCTAGATGACGCTATGGGGTTAGAGCGCTTCATCCAACAATCCATCCGATGTTCAGACCGCATGCAATCTTACCTCTCTGAAACCTCGACTACTGCACTCCTCCGCCCAGCGGACATCGCCAGCCCTCCAGAACCAGAACCTATGATACTGGAGTCTGGTAGACTATCTCCCGCTGAGCGACAGAGGAGGCTGACCCGGGGTTTATGCCTCTATTGTGGTGCTAGTGGGCACATCAGACTGACGTGCCCCCTCCGTCCTGTTACTGCTGCGGTGAGTGTCATCCAGTCAGACGTTGAAAAAATGTATCCCTTGTCTACATGTGTGCAGTTAACCACTCCTACGTCTTCCATCGTAGCCCACGCCCTCATCGACTCCGGGTCAGCGGGTAATTTCATCTCGGGGAACCTCTGTCGCCAGCTCCAACTCCGAACCGAAGCTTCGTCGAGCGTCTACCAGATCCAGCCTATAACCCGTTCCATCACCACAAGACCAAGGATCCACCGGAAATGCCAACCCATTTACCTCCAAATCGGAGTCCTACATCAAGAGGAGATTCAGCTACTGGTTCTGGAGGGCGCCACTATGGACATCATCTTGGGGCGCCCGTGGCTGGCGAAGCATAATCCCATCATCTCCTGGGGCAGTGGAGAAATAATTCAGTGGAGCCATGCCTGCTTTCCCGAGTGCTTTCCAGAACTTCCCCTTCCTGTTCCGAGACCCATACCTGTCAACGCCACGTCTATTGAAAGCCCCTTGGAGAACCGTTCTACCCAGATTCCGGAAATTTACTCCTCCTTCCAGGACGTCTTCTGCCCCAGGAGAGCTTCCCAGCTGCCGCCCCATCGGCCATGGGACTGCGCCATCGACCTGATTCCAGGCGCCCCTCTGCCCAAGGGAAGGATCTACCCGTTGTCACTTCCGGAGAGTAAGGCCATGGAGGAGTACATACAGGAAGCATTGAACCAAGGCTATATCCGTCCGTCCAAGTCCCCAGCAGCTTCCAGCTTTTTCTTTGTCGCTAAGAAGGATGGAGGGCTGCGGCCATGCATTGACTATCGAGTGTTAAACCAAGGTACCGTCAAATTCAAATACCCCCTTCCTCTCGTCCCTGCGGCCCTGGAACAACTAAGGTCAGCCACCATCTTCACCAAGTTGGACCTCCGCAGCGCATACAATCTGGTGAGAATACGGAGGGGGGACGAGTGGAAGACGGCTTTCGTGACCCATACCGGGCACTACGAATATCGGGTCATGCCCTATGGCCTGGTCAACGCCCCCTCCGTATTTCAGAACTTCATCCACGAAGTCCTCCGGGAGTTCCTCCACAGATTTGTTATAGTCTACATAGATGACATCCTCGTGTACTCCCGGAGTGAGACCGAACATATCCACCACGTTGCGGAGGTCCTCCAAAAACTCAGGGAGCACCAGCTGTTTCTCAAGGCAGAAAAATGCTCATTTCATCTTCCATCTGTTCAGTTTTTGGGTTACATCATCGACCATGAAGGTATCCGCATGGACGAGAGGAAGGTGTCGTCCGTCACATCCTGGCCCCAACCATCATCTGTCAAAGAGCTTCAGAGATTTCTTGGCTTTGCCAACTTTTATCGTCGGTTCATCAAAGGATACAGTCTCATTGCCACGCCGCTAACCAACCTACTCAAAGGTAAACCATCCAAATTATCCTGGAATCCCGAAGCTGCCGCAGCCTTCCAGTCCCTCAAGAGAGCCTTCACCAAATCACCCATTCTGCGACACCCCAATCCTGAACTCCCTTTCATCGTCGAGGTAGATGCCTCCACTACCGGCGTGGGGGCAGTTTTATCCCAGCATCACGGAACCACTAAATTGCTCCATCCATGTGCCTACTTCTCCCGGAAGTTCAACCCGGCGGAGAGGAATTACGACATCGGCAACAGGGAACTCCTAGCCATTAAACTTGCCCTGGAGGAGTGGCGACACTGGCTGGAGGGAGCCAAACATCCATTTCTGGTATTGACCGACCACAAAAACCTCCAGTACCTCCGTGATGCCAAACGCCTATGTCCACGCCACACCATCTCCTACCGCCCAGGTCCAAAAAATGTCAGAGCCGACGCCTTGTCCCGAATTCATGATTCTTCCGATATCACTGAATCTCCCTGCAACATCCTCCCAGACAACATCATAGTCAGCCCCATAGAATGGTCAGCCCCTCCAAGTGTCGCCACTCCCGTCCCTCGTCCTCCGCCGGGCTGTCCTCCTGATCGTCGTTACATCCCCAGGACACAACGGGTAGATCTCATCCGTTCCATCCATACTTCCCTGGGCACCGGGCACCCCGGGACCAACAACACCCTCTCGCTGTTGTCCGAACGTTTCTGGTGGCCTGGGATGGCAAGGGATGTGCAGCGCTTCGTCAAAGGATGCCGAGAATGTGCTATGTCCAAGAGCCCCAGACACTTACCAGCAGGCAAGCTCCATCCCTTGCCGATCCCGAACCGCCCCTGGTCACACCTGGGAGTCGATTTCATGACGGATCTACCGGAGTCGGATGGAAACACCTGCATCTTGGTTATTGTGGACCGCTTCTCGAAGTTTTGCAAGCTCCTACCCCTGAAAGGATTACCCACTGCCTTTGAAACCGCGGAGCTCCTGTTCAATAATGTCTTTCGTCAATACGGCATACCTGAGGATGTGGTATCCGATCGTGGTCCACAGTTCATCTCCCGCCTCTGGAAATCCTTCTTCCGGCTCCTAGGTGTGACCGTCAGCCTCTCCTCTGGCTACCATCCGCAGTCCAACGGCCAGACGGAGAGGAAAATCCAAGAAGTGGGGCGGTTCCTCCGGACATTCTGCCATGGCCGCCAGAACTCCTGGAGCCAGTTCCTGGGCTGGGCCGAATACGCCCAGAATTCACTGCGGCAACCATCCACCGGCCTCACACCATTCCAGTGCGTCCTCGGGTTCCAGCCACCTCTATTCCCCTGGAATGGTGAACCATCTGAGGTCCCCGCAGTGGATCACTGGTTCCGGGAGAGCGAGAGGGTCTGGGACGAGGCCCATCACCACCTACAGAGGGCAGTCCGCAGACAGAAGACCCAAGCGGATCGGAGGAGGACTGCGGCTCCTGAATTCAGGCCAGGTGACCAGGTTTGGCTGTCTACCCGAGACATCCGTCTGCGGCTGCCCTCCAAAAAGTTAAGTCCCAGGTTTGTTGGTCCCTTCCAAGTCCTGGAACAGGTAAACCCGGTAACATACAAACTCCAACTCCCTCCGGAATACCGCATCCATCCTACATTCCACGTCTCCCTCCTAAAACCATTTCACCCACCTCTCACTTCCTCCACAGAGCCTGGCCATGAAGAGGAACCTCCTCCCCCCCTGATGCTGGATGAGGGCGCCGTCTATTCCGTCCGAGAGATCCTCCGGTCCCGTCGTCGTGGTGGTCTCCTCGAATATCTGGTAGACTGGGAAGGGTATGGACCTGAAGAGAGGTCATGGGTCCCAAGAGAAGACATCCTCGATCCCACGCTCACCGAGGAGTTCCACGCTAATCACCCGGAGTTTCCTGCACCTAGGGGACGAGGGAGACCACCACGGCGCAGAAGATCTCGGCCCTCAGGAGCGGGCCCTGGGGAGGGGGGTAGTGTCACGGATTGGCCAGGCTCCACACCCTCTGTCACGCCCAGATCACCGTCACCTGAGTTTTAATCACCATCACCTGCACGCCATCATCACCACCACGTATAAAGCAGCACACCACACCACACTCACTGTCCGGGCTCGTTCCCACGAAAGCGGACTGTAGTGTCTCTCTTCCCAAGAGTTTCGCTATCAATCGTTACCTGAAATTACTTACCTGAATTCTGTCTCGTTCCAGTCTTCCGAGTTTCCAGTCTTCCAAGTTCCAGTCTTCCAAGTTCCAGTCTTCCAAGTTCCAGTCTTCCGAATCGCCATCTCCAAGTTTGTCAGCGTCTGCTCTAAGTGGTGTGTGCCATAAGTCTGCGATCACTCCGTCCACGGGATCGGCCACTCTATCCCCGCTGCACAATTCCTGCAAGAAAGATCACATCCCGATTCAATACCCTGCTCATTCAACTCCCAACCTCTCAACGTCTGCCATACTCACCAGTCTCAGGGTCTTCTCTCATCTCCGGCATCGCTGCATTCAATAAACATATATATCTGTTGCACTTACCTTGTTGTCCTGTCTGCTTCCTAACAACTTTTACGCCAGATGTAACTTTTGTCTCATCAGTCCACAGAGTATTTTCCAAAAAATCTAGGGGATCATCAAGATGTGTTCTGGCAAAACTAAGATGAGCCTTTATGTTCTTTTTGCTCAGCAGCGATTTTTGTCTTGGAACTCATTTTTGCCAAGTCTCTTTCTTATGGTGGAGTCATGAACATTGACCTTAACTGAGGCAAGAGAGACCTGCAGTTCTTTAGATATTGTTGTGGGGTCTTTTGTGACCTTTTGGATTAGTCGTCACTGAGCTCTTGGGGTAATCTTGGGGTTTGGATTTTTTTTTCCTTCATAAAAAAACCCTTTATTTAAAAAAATAAATGCATGCAAAAAAAAAATAAAAAATTAATAAATAAATAATTAAGGGGGCCAACACTTTTTCACACCACTATATATATAGGAAACACACACACATATATATATATATATATATATATATATATATATATATATATATATATATATATATATATATATACACATTACTTAGTGTTCAAATGCAGTTTTATTCAAAAGTAAAAACCTAATAATTAAAGTTGGTAAATACACTGTAAAAATGATTTTCAAAGCTATAAATATCAAGATCTCACAAATAATTAAATGTTTTACTTTCTGTTTCATTGTAACTAAGTATTTTTTTTTATTTGTTTGTCCCAAATAAAATAAAACCATCAAAAGGTCCCTTTACAAAATATTAAAATGTTGAAATGTAGTTAAATTATTGTGAGCATGATTTAAAAATAATCATTGAAAAGTTTAAAAGATTACAGTTTAGTGTACACTTTGAAATTCATAAGCTATTTTATGCACCCCTGAGAAAAACTTAACAACACAGACATTAAGTATTTTAAACAGCTATGGAATTAATTATAATAATAAACATATACATACCAGGGGCAGAAATTAACAAGGTGCAATCAAATGCCACCAAAATGAACAAAAATGCCGTATTACAAAGTATTACGGCTGTCACGATTAAAATTAAATGTGAAAATGAATTAAAAGTGTTAATAAGTGCCTTATAGCCAATCAAACGCATTTCTGTTGAATGCATTAGCCAATCAGAGGCAATTAGTTTGGTCATCGCTGACAACGCCGGAGCTGTGATGAGTGTGCACACTGACAAATTCCTTCATCGTAAACAACACAGTGCAGATACAATAGAAACAAAAGAATAATTTCAGAGCTGCAGTGATTATAATGGTAGTTTCTGTCCAACTTGTGCTAGACTTGGGTAACCTCATGGAACAAAATGTTTGTC
>NC_133366.1:23158481-23188483 GCF_049309525.1 Garra rufa | reverse complement strand
ATCCCTATGAGCTTGTGTTTAGATACGATTTTAAAGTCTATTGTTATTGACGTAGTTTAAAATGTTAATTAAAGTAATTAAATTTTAAGTATATTTGAGATTAAAAACTACATTTGTTTTTTATAATAATACAGTGATTATAAAAATTGCCCTCACAAATGGAAAAAAATGCCCCTGGAAGTCAATTAGAGGGGGCAAATATTGTGAAATATATTATTATTTACTGCACAAAGCACAAGAGTCATAATGCAGCATATAAAACAAGCAACAAAACAAATAGTTCACAAAATAAAATTGTGGCTAAAATGAATACAATTTATTAAAATGTACAGTCTGAAAAAAGACAGAACTGTAACAAGCATGCAACAGTCATGGTTAGTGATGACAAAACATGAATTAAAAAGTGTAATTAAATTGAATATGGCAGGTCTTGAATTTTATAAATATGAATATAGCCTACTATAATGAAGGAGTGAATAGAGAATGACGTTCCTCTATGCATCAAGTAGACGTAAGTAGACATTAGATGATGTTGATCTTAGTTAATGTAGCTGTGCTCATATTGCATTACTCGAACAGGATTAGTTTTTCAAACGATAGTGAAGTTATAAACAAATTATTTAAGTTATCATTAATAATATTAACAGTTTAACCTACCTGCGATTTCATGCCTAAACGAAAGGAAGTAGTTTAGGCAAAGAGTACTTCTATACGCTTTGGTTTAGGTTCAAGTCTGTTTGTTTCTTGAGTTCTCTGTCGGTCTTTGTTAATGTCTTGATGTTCTACGTGTGTGAATCGTCCTGCCTGTACCAGCTTGAACTATTTGAAGAGTTATATATTAAATATTATTGATCGTTATCCTGTCTTACGTCTCCTCCGTTCAGCACGCAGTGCATATATAACAGAAAGTCCGACCTACAACAGTTTACCCGGCACCTTCCCCTGCGTTTCTTTTCCGTTTTTTCTCAGTGTTTTTTTTTTTCAGTTTATTATGGACCCTACCGTTCTCCTCATCCTCCTGAGGCAGGGGGAACGCTCTCTTGAGGACCACACACGTGAGTTTCTCCTCCTGGCCAACCAGTCACACTTCCCGGATAGCAGCCTATGCGTCTACTATTTCATCAGACTGAATTCTACCACCAAGGTGCTGCTATCCGGGGAGGGTCCTCAAGAGAGCCTGCCAGATTTCATCGAGTCCAGACCCAGAACCCAGCCAAACATCACCCCGACAAGCGGAGTTGCAGCCCGAGCCCACCGCAGATGGAGAGCTGAGAGCGACAGAGCCAGAGCCTGACCCATCTGACCAGGTGCGAGAGCCGACTACAACATCCGCGACGGTGGAGTATGACGTGGAGCAAGAGAGGGCGATAGAGAGCCCTGCCCACTGCACAACCACTGAGGGTGAGCTTGAACAAGATTCTGGGGATCTAAATGACTTTTTCACGGAAATATCCTTCTGTCCTGATCTTCCTGTCTGCCTGGAATTCCCACCCACCCACCCTCTGTCATCTACATCCATGTCTGCCTGGCCGCCGCTGTCTCCTGACAGCCCCTCAGCTCACCCTCAGCCCAACACCTGTGCAGTGGGCTCGCCGCGGGGCTGCCAGCTTCCATCGGCGTCTCGGCTGGAGGTTCCCTCTGCTCCGCCTCCAGCCTCCGAGTCCAGGACTCCGCCTCGGCCCTGCGGCTCCACCACGGCTCTCAGCGCCCTCGTCTACAGCGTCGCCCGTCGGTCCACCAGCTCCACCGGGCTCCATCGTCTTTTCGGCTCCGCCCTGGTCAGTCGTCACCCCATCGTCACCTCAGGACTCTGCTCCTCCGGCTACACCTCGTCACGCTGTCCCACCGGCTCCTTGGGACTCCTCCTTCCTGCGGGCACAGCCTCCATCCTCTGTCGCTCCGGCTCCGTCGGCTCCACAGTGGGCTGTCATCATGGCTGCAGTCTGGGTCTGTTCCTCCTGCCCCGGATTCCTCCTGTTTCCTCCCTGGCTCCTCCCACCGTCGTCGCCCCCTTGGACTGTTCTGTTGGCCACCTGGACTTGTTTTAGTCCCCCTCCTGGGGTTGTGTCCTCCGCCAAAGCCTCCTCCCATGAACTCTTATTTTTCTGCCATTTTGCCCCCTAGTCTTTTTTTTTCTTTTTTTTTTCTGTCTTTTCACGGCGCAAGGACGTGCCTATTCGGAGGGGGGCGTAATGTTACGTTCTGTCAGTTTGTCTTTGGTTTCTTCCTTTTGTCTCCCCCTGTAGAGCTGTGTGATTTGGTTTAGCCCTCGTTTGTCTCGATCCCCAAAACCTGTCTGTAATTATCAGTTACCCTTTAAGTCTGTTTATGTCACGGTTGGAATAAGGGTCTGGGTCCAAATGCAGGGAGAGTAAGAATATTTAATGAAACAAAACACAAATAAACATAAACTGAAACACAAAATAACAAAATCCAGAACACGATCAAAAGCCAGGAATCTTCAAAAACACAACATAACACACAGGACAGAAGACAATGCAGACCTGAAAACGGAATGAAGAGTGAGTGTTCTTATACAGAGTCCAGATAGTGAACAGCTGTGTGTGAATCAGTGTTAATGACAAAACAGACGTGATGAATCAGAGTGCAGTGCAAACAGCGACCTCAGGTGGCTGAGGGAAAACCCACAGCCCCGATCATGACAGTACCCCCTCTCTAGGGAACGGCTACCAGACGTTCCCAAAACAAAAATTCTGGAGGGAGGAGGAACGGTGGAAGGTGCATTAGGGGGAGGGATGGCGGGCCAGGCCCGTGCAGCGGAGGAACGTGAGCGGACACCGCCGCCAGAGGAACGTGAGCTGGCCTCGCCGCCAGTGGAACGTGAGCTGGCCTCGCCGCCAGTGGAACGTGAGCTGGCCTCGCCGCCAGTGGAACGTGAGCTGGCCTCGCCGCCAGAGGAACGTGAGCTGGCCTCGCCGCCAGAGGAACATAGGCGGTCATCGCCGCGTCCGGAACAGAGAGCGCGGCCACCGCCGCGTCCGGAACAGATAAAGCGGCCACCGCCGCCTCAGGAACAGCGAGAGCGGTCACCGCCGCCTCAGGAACAGCGAGAGCGGTCACCGCCGCCTCAGGAACAGCGAGAGCGGTCACCGCCGCCTCGGGAACAGCGAGAGCGGTCACCGCCGCATCGGGAACAGCGAGAGCGGTCACCGCCGCCTCAGGAACAGCGAGAGCGGTCACCGCCGCCTCGGGAACAGCGAGAGCGGTCACTGCCGCCTCGGGAACAGCGAGCGCGGTCACCGCCGCCTCGGGAACAGCAAGAGCGGTCACCGCCGCCTCAGGAACAGCGAGAGCGGTCACCGCCGCCTCGGGAACAGCGAGAGCGGTCACCGCCGCATCGGGAACAGCGAGAGCGGTCACTGCCGCCTCGGGAACAGCGAGCGCGGTCACCGCCGCGTCCGGAACAGAGGGCGCGGTCACCGCCGCATCAGGCACAGAGTGAGCGGTCACCGCCGCGAAACAGCGTCTCTATCCCCGCGGCAAAGCAGGGGCGCGTCCGCGCAGCCTCGGCGCTACGGGCATCCATCGCCGCCAGGCAGGCGTAGATGCATTCAAAACGAGCGGCCGACGCCGCCTCGAAGGACATCCCCGCCGTCTCGGGAACAGAACGGGGGGACGCCGCCTCCTTGAAAAAAAAATTCCTCCCCGCTGGACCCATCTTTGCTGGCTGCATTCTGTCACGGTTGGAATAAGGGTCTGGGTCCAAATGCAGGGAGAGTAAGAATATTTAATGAAACAAAACACAAATAAACATAAACTGAAACACAAAATAACAAAATCCAGAACACGATCAAAAGCCAGGAATCTTCAAAAACACAACATAACACACAGGACAGAAGACAATGCAGACCTGAAAACGGAATGAAGAGTGAGTGTTCTTATACAGAGTCCAGATAGTGAACAGCTGTGTGTGAATCAGTGTTAATGACAAAACAGACGTGATGAATCAGAGTGCAGTGCAAACAGCGACCTCAGGTGGCTGAGGGAAAACCCACAGCCCCGATCATGACAGTTTATTTCTTGAGTTCACTGTCGGTCTTTGTTAATGTCTTGATGTTCTACGTGTGTGAATCGTCCTGCCTGTAACAGCTTGAACTATTTGAAGAGTTATATTAAATATTGTTGATCGTTATCCTGTCTTACGTCTCGTCCGTTCAGCACGCAGTGCATATATAACAAAAGGGCTATGATGGATAAAATAAATTTTGTATATTAAATAATAATTACACCAATTGTTAAAGTAATAAAAATCAAGAACTACATGCAACTGGGAAAGGTGTTACTGTGTTCACAGATCCTCCAATAACAAATATAAGAACATTAAGAATTACAGGGAGGAAAAACCTTTTTTTTACGTGTTCAGATAAATCTCAAAAATTTTATATTAAATTTATACATATGTCAAGATTTATTGTTTAACTATTCAATACATGTGATCAGATGTGACGTACGCGCACTCACGCACGCGACGTCAGGCGTGCACATGCCTGATTCGAATTTTAGTTGCTATAGCGACGTGTGTAATGATATGAATTCTGACTAAATATATAAACTTTCGAACCCATTGCTATCTGTTGGTGAGAGACAAGGCGACAACAAACTGTTGGAGAGTATTTTCTGTGCGCAGACTGTGATTTTTACAGGAATTCGGAAGATTTCTGGGAGCAAAGAGTTCAGATTATTTCTGAAACACCCTTATTTTGCTGTGCTTTTCTTAATTTGTAAGAAGTTCATAGAGTTATTTTTTTTCTTCTTTGGAGGAGCATTTCTGAGGAAAGTATTTCTTTCTTTTGTTCTTTCATTCTTTCTTTCTATATTAATTTATTTATTTACCTACTTAAGTTATTTACTTTTTAGTTTTTCTTTTTTTTTATCTATTGGAGTTTGGAGGAGGTTTCCATGACTCACATGTGTCACGATTCTGGTCTGTGTTTCTGTGTCTGTGTTTAAGGACTTTTATTTTGTAGTTTTTGTCTCTCATTGTTTACTGTCTCCCTGCCACTCTGCTCCCTTGTTTATCACCATGGACACTCATTTGACCACACCCACTTCCTCGTTAGTTACCACGGTTTCCAATTAGATCTCTCCCTCTGCCCTGTGTATAAATAGTCCTTGTGTTTTCTCTGTGCTTTGTCGGTTGTTAAATGTGTAATGGTTGTCTCTGCCCTTGTCTGAATTCCTGTTCCCTCTGGATTTTATTGTTTTGTCACGGATTCCCAATAAACTACTGCATCTAGATCCTCTTTCGCCTTGTATCTTCCAGCAACGTTACAGAACAACCGACCGAGTATGGATCTAGCAGGAAGTTTGTTTAACCCGGTGAGTGTGCTATGCTCCATTTTTCAAAATGGCCGTCCCATCGAGTATTATGAGGAGGAGTTTATCATATATAGCCACCTAGCACCGTGTGATGAGACCATGCTGAAGGAGTGTTTCTGGAGTGGACTCGACCCAGAAATCAGTTTCAACCTACCTGAAGAAGACCCCAGTTGGACTCTCGCACAATTCATCGACTTTGTCATGTCATATTGCAAATCTCTGCTTACTGTGGGTGAGGTTGAGCCTGTCCGCAAGATGGCCGCCCTTCCAGAGTCATCTCACTAGATGTCTGCTAGCCCAGAGCCTAAGCACAAGATGTCTGCTAGCCCAGAGCCTCAGCACAAGATGGCCGCCCTTCCAGAGTCATCTCACAAGATGTCTGCTAGCCCAGAGCCTCAGCACAAGATGGCCGCCCTTCCAGAGTCATCTCACAAGATGTATGCTAGCCCTGAGCCACAGCACAAGATGGCCGCCCTTCCAGAGTCTGCTGCAAAGATGGCCGCCCCGCCAGAGCTTGCACCCAAGATGACCGCCATGCCCGAGATTGTTATTGAAATGGTGGCTGCAGCATCACACCCTCACATTTTCGTGGCCTATCAGAGGCTAATATCAAGCTTGGAGGACCCACCACTGCAGTCAGCACGAACAGCCGGTCTCTTACTATCCAGGTCAGCCAAGCCAGCGCCTGCTAACGTCACGTCAGCCAAACCAGCGCCCGCTAACGCCGCGACTGCCAAGCCAGAGCCCGTTCACGTCATGTCTTCTGCTCCAGAGTCTGCACCTATCATGGCCGTCCCTTCAGATCCGGACAAGTCACATCACAACTGCTGTTCCTGCCAAGACAAGTCACATCACAGCTGCTGTTCCTGCCAAGACAAGTCTCATTACAGCTACTGTTCTGGCCAAGACAAGTCACATTACAACTGCTGTCCCTGCCAAGTCAAATCACATCACAGCTGCTGTTCCTGCCAAGACAAGTCACATCACAATTGCTGTTCCTGCCAAGACAAGTCACATCACAACTGCTGTTCCTGCCAAGACAAGTCACATCACAACTGCTGTTCCTGTCCAGACAAGTCACGTCACAACTGCTGCTCCAACCAAGCCAATTCACCTTACAACTGCCTTTCATGTAAAATCAAGTAATGTCACGGCTACTGTTCCTTCAGAGCCAAGTCAAGCAGCACTTCCCGAGCCAAGTCCAGACCCAGCCTCACTTCCTGAGTTGAGCCAAGACATCGCTTTACAGTCTGAGGCAAGTCAAGACATAACAGCACCACTTGAGTCAAGTCAAGACAGAGGTTCACACCCTCAGTCAAGTCAAGACATCCCAGCTCTTCCAGAATCTAAGGAAATTACAGCAGCACTTTCAGAGTCACATCACACCACAATACCTCCTGAATCAAGTCAAGTCACAGCTGTCCCTGCCACGTCAAGTCAAGTCGCAGCTGTTCCTGCCATACCAAATCGAGTCACAGCTGCTCCACTAAAAAGAAGTCAAGTCACAGTTGTTCCTGAGTCTGTCCATGAGTCAGTTCCAGAGTCTCCGCTGGTTCCGCCCAGCCTTCCAGAGTCTCCGCTGGTTCCGCCCAGCCTTCCAGAGTCTCCGCTGGTTCCGCCCAGCCTTCCAGAGTTTCCGCTGGTTCCACTCAGCCTTCCAGAATCTCCGCTGGTTCTGTCCAGGCTTCCAGAGTCCCCGCTGGTTCTGCCTAGCCTTCCAGAGCGCCCTTCAGTGTCCGCTCCTCCAGAGTTGCCTCCAGAGGTGTCAGCACATGCTGTAGAACCTCCTATGGGGGTGGTGTTCCCCTACGAACTCTCTGCTTCTCTCCTTGTTCTATCTGCCTCCTCTGTCTCTGCTCTCCCCAGGTCTCAGTCCATGACGCGGCCTCCTGTTCCGTCCTGGAGGGCTCTTGTGCCTCCTGTTCCGTCTACGCCGCCCTGGCGGGCTTCTACTCCGTCTGATCCGTCCTGGTGGGCTCCTGCTCTGTCTGCGCCTCTCTGGTGGGCTCCTGCTCCGTCCACTCCGCCCTGGTGGGCTTCTACTCCGTCGGATCCGCCCTGGTGGGCTCCTGCTCCGTCCGCTCCGCCCTGGTGGGCTTCTTCTCCGTCGGATCCACTCTGGTGGGCCCCTGCTCTGCCTGTGCCACGCTGGTGGGTTCCAGCTCTGCTCGCGCCGCCCTGGTGGGCTCCAGCTCCACTCGCGCCGCCCTAGTGGGCTCCAGCTCTGCTTGCTCCGCACTGGTGGGCTCCTGTTCCGCTCGCACAGCCCTGGTGGGCTTCTGCTCCACTCGCGCCGCCTTGTTGGGCTCCTGCTCCGTCTGCGCCGCCCTGGTGGGCCCCTAAACCGTCTGGCCAACTCTGCCCTGGTCTCTGCTTCAGTCCCCTGTTCCTCTTACTTCATGGACCTAGTTCCCCAGCCCGCCCCCTGTTCTACCCAAGCTCTCTTTTGTCTCTCATTGTTTACTGTCTCCCTGCCACTCTGCTCCCTTGTTTATCACCATGGACACTCATTTGACCACACCCACTTCCTCGTTAGTTACCACGGTTTCCAATTAGATCTCTCCCTCTGCCCTGTGTATAAATAGTCCTTGTGTTTTCTCTGTGCTTTGTCTGTTGTTAAATGTGTAATGGTTGTCTCTGCCCTTGTCTGAGTTCCTGTTCCCTCTGGATTTTATTGTTTTGTCACGGATTCCCAATAAACTACTGCATCTAGATCCTCTTTCGCCTTGTATCTTCCAGCAACGTTACAACATGAGTGAAAGACGAGGTTAGTGTTTTATTTCATTTGTTTAATATTGGTGTTAGTATGTTTAATTTGATTATTATTAGTATATTATGTTATAGTGTGATGTTGTACATTGTTTAGGTTAATAGGAAGAAATGTGTCCAAGTTAACCCACTTGAACCCAAATATATTTATTTCCTGTAAATGAAACTGAATGCCTTTTACAAAACAATTTAAATGAATACAAAACAATTAAAATTAATGAGTAAAATGTGTTTTATTCCTTATCATAATAGTGGGGAACTATTTTATTTTACTCAAGAAGTATTAAAAACAAATTTAAAGTAACACAATTTGATGTAACACTGATTATTTAAGGATTGTATGTATGAAATATTTCAGCCTCAGGCCGCTCCAGATGCAGGAGTGCTGGTTTTACCCAGACAGCTATTCAGGAGGTCGGGAGACGTGGCTCTGAAAACCAGAATCAGGAACCGTTGCCAAACCCAACCCAGCCACTGAGCCTACCTGGCTATATAGCACCTCTGCCTTCCGAGTTGGCCGTTTCTGTGTCCACGGCTGAGCCTAACAGGAAGAGGAAGTGGCAGAGCGGCAGCCAGGGAGATGAGCGTCCATCCACCTCATGCAGAAGACCTGCCAAACGCTCTTGCAGAGATCAGAATAGGCTTATATTAAAGAATATATGGCTCAGTTATGATAGATTTGTCACTGAAAATGTTCTTCAGCTGTTTTATATAAAAGCTGTGTCAAAGTAGTGTTCTTTTACAGTTTTAGATACTACAACATGTTTTTGCCTAAAATGTTTCTTGTGATCTTATATATGTTACAAAAGCATATGAGAAGGGCCCATTGCTGGGAAGGGGTGGCTTTGGCTCAGTTTATGCTGGGACGCGCTGGTCTGATGGACTGCCAGTAAGACATTTTCTTCCATTATTCATTTAAAAAGCCTTTTAAAATGTTCTCAGAACTGATTTCAGTAAATGTCATATTCCATAGTTAGACAGGTGTGATTTATTGTGCTTTATCTGTCTACAGGTCGCCATCAAGTATGTCTCTAAACGCAAGACGCACAGGAGACTGAAAGTTGTAAGTGAATCTGTTGTTGTGTTTGACATCTCATTGGCTTGCACACATCTGCATTCAGCTCTGGATATTATTTGGCATCTGTCACTGCAGGAAGGCCATGGTCAGCTGCCGCTGGAGGTGGCGTTGATGACCCTGGTCAACTCAGCTCCAGCCTGCCCCAATGTCCTGCAGCTGGTGGAGTGGTTTGACAGTCCCGATCACTACAGCATGATCCTGGAACGCCCAGTTCCTTGCCAAGATCTCCAGAGTTTCTGTGAGGACAACAGCAGCCTGAATGAGAGCCTGGCCAAGAAAGTGCTGCTGCAGCTTATCATGGCACTGAAACACTGTGAGAGCCGTGGAGTCCTGCACCGGGACGTAAAGCCACAGAATCTGCTGATTTCCACAGACTCACATAACATCAAGCTGCTGGACTTTGGTTGTGGAGATCTACTAAAGGATTCAGCCTACAGATCATTTGAAGGTCGGTTTCTGTTACAGCAGGAAAGATCTCACTACAACACTCTGTGGATGTATTTGTATATGGACATTTCTTAACTTTTGGTGTTCAAACTAAAAGAAACTATTCTGACTCTCTATTTGGAGCCTTTTCACTGGATTTTTTTATTGTGGGGTCTCTCAGGCACTCCTCAGTACGCCCCTCCTGAGTGGTTTCGTCGGCGCCACTATCATGCAGGACTGGCTACTGTTTGGTCAGTGGGGGTGACGCTCTACAAAATCCTGTGCGGTCGTTTGCCCTTCAGAACCGCATTGAGGGTCACCTCCAAAACCATACTGAACTTTCCTAGAGAGCTGTCTACAGGCAAGAGATAAAAATCATGTCCAGACTGAGGTGAAGTTAGCTGTTTTGTGTTTCTGAACACAAGTACTGTGTTGTGTGTAACAGAGTGCCGTCAGTTGATCAGCTGGTGTCTCAGTGTAGCGGCGGCAGATCGCCCCAGTTTAGACGACATTGAGCACCACCCCTGGTTACACTGAACAAGTGGACAATGACATTACATTCATGTGAATCACTACAGTCATTGGTTGGATTGTATTGTTAGGATCAATCTGGATAAATGTTTTGAATTATTTGTATAGGGTGACCAGGACTGACACAGAACTGTAGAGAACAGCTTTGCTCTGGGTGGATGCTGGAGGAGCTGAACACACAGCACCAGTTGAAACCAAAGCTCTGATGGGACCAGCTTGTTGGGCAGAGTTTAAAGTTGTAAAATAAGTGCACTGTTTTTAGATTTTATATGCAAAGTAGCATGATGTGTTTTTAAAATTAGGACAGGGAAAAGGACTCAGAAATAAACATTTGAAGAAACAAACCTTAACCTTTTGAGCGGTACGGTCCCACATATGGGATTCTAATTTCTGTGCCCCTGAGAGTACGGTCCCACATATGGGATTTAGAACGTTCGGTGACGTCACGCAACTGACAAATTCAAACTGCGCTTTGGCGCGCTGGCTGGTGATGAGTCAGAGACGGACGAGCTCTGCGTTTGTCATATAATCACAACTATGCAGTGTTTTTAACCACATAAGGCTTATTTTAGGTTTCAGACATTTAAATACATATAAGTACTAGTAAAACAAGACATTTAGAGTTTGTAAAATACACACATAGGTCTACGGAAGCAGCAAATAACAATCTATTCAAATATAATTTGCAGATGTGTTTTATTCATATCACATACACATAGGCTAAGTAACTAAAAAGTTCACTCTATTCCTCTTCTAGTTCACCAGCCACTTACTTGCATGTATTTCGGGAGAAACAGATGAATGTACGTGCTGTAAATGCGGCTGACAGGACTCTCTGAACTGCAGCGCAAACAAACATGGGCGCGCCAAAGCGCAGTTTGAATTTGTCAGTTGCGTGACGTCACCGAACGTTCTAAATCTCACGTTATAGATCACGATCCAGATCATTTATATAGGGTTTAAAACGACGAAACATACTAATTCACACATATTTGTGAATCGGAATATTAGATAGTTCATGGCATGGTAAGCAAGTGTGTGAGTATTCTGGATAAAAAAGGAAAAACGAAATAAAAGCGATCTATCTGTCATACAGTGTTATTGTGTCTGTGTTGTGTCACGTGACAAGCATCACGCGTCGCCATGGAAACAATAAGGGCGAACGTTCGAAAATAACGGTCGCTTAAAAAAAACTCACTCTCGGGGGTCCGCTAGAATATTTTAAACTCACCACTGAAAGGGTTAATAAATAAATAACCTTAATAAATACAAATCTAAGACTGTGTACTTTACAGCTTTAAAACTACAAACTCATGAAGAGTGTAGGGAGATTGACTGCGATTCTCTGTTTTTACTATAGCAGTATTTAGTACTAATAGTTAATGTTGCTGCAATGTTCGTATTGTTATAATAATTATTATATTGGTCATGTTACCAGAAAAGTGTTTCAAACAGGTTTCTTAAAATCCTCTTAAGGTGCTATTATGGGTTCATACACTGTGTTTTTAATGGTTGTTTATTATCAATATAATATTTATTTATTTTTGTTAAAAATTGTAATTCAGCTTGAATGTATATACAGTAAAAAAAAAACTAGTTATTATATTTTTGCATGTTCTTCAGTTTAATTAAACTGTAACACAATTCTTGTTTTAACACAATATTTTGTAACAATTTTATTGTGTTCTTATTTTACTTGTGTTAAACCTCATGAGTTATTTTGGTTGACATAACTAACTAATGGTGGATCAGTATTTCCCAGCATTCTTTGAAACTGGCTGCTTTAGGAGAGTAAATTTAGTGATTAAGTGATATATTACTTGTTTTTTAGTAAAGAAAAGGACATATTTGTTTTTAATGTTCAGTTGTGTTGTACATTTAGAGGAGTTTCTGTAATGTTTTTAAATTTTGTGGTTACCATTATGCAGAAGAGTGTCATTTGTGCTTAGGCTGTGGCAAAACATGAAGTTGAACATGCTAGAATAAATTAATTGGACCTAAACCAACTAAGCTGTCTTGACCAAACTAAAGATTTATATGTTAACTAAATCAAATTGTGTACAAAAACATTTTTCAATTACATAAAGTAGTGTAATGAATTCATTTTCTGACTCGCCAGCAGATGGAGTGTTCCATCCATCCATTCTCCAGAGCCTTTCCCAGTGTCTTGGGCCACAGGTGAAAGAAACACCCCAGACAGATCACCAATTTAAGTTCATAATTCTTTAATGAAAACTGTAGTAACTTTTTTGTGGGGGAAAAAAGCTAACAGATCATATAACATATACAAAGTTACTTTGTATACCCCCCATAAAATGAAATAAAGCATAATCAACTTAAAATGATTACTACGTTTTATCATTCTACTGAAATTACACTGGGCCTTCTCCACATCCTCCTTTTCTTTCTCATCCTCTTCTTATCCTCTTCTCCTCTCTCACCAGTGCCAGCAGCCTCTCATCAAGCCGTTAAGGATGTAGCATGTTGATGGTGGACTGAAGTGGTGTATTTGGATGGGAATTGTACACGCACTCACTATATACCACTTTCTGCACACATGAAATTCTCTGACCCATGATCACACAAATACACTGTCTATCCAAACTACCCACAAAAGTTATACTGGATTTCACATTTTTGCATACTCTCATATTCCACAACAGTCAATGAACTTTGAATTCTTAAGTAAATCTTGACACTTTGTCTAATGATGTCCATTTGAATGTACCATTCACATCTAATGATATTAGTAAATAAAAGATAATAAAACAGTAGGTCTTTTACTCAAAAACATTTTTCAACCATGTACATTTATTATTTACACCAATACTAAATAAAGAAAGCAATAGTCAATGTTTTTATTTTCTATAAGTTTATTTAGTTACTGGAAAAGTATTACAGAATTTACTGATTACGCTTTATTTGATCATCTATGTGGTGTGACTTACAGCTGTATGACACTTTGAAATGTACATACAGTAATTGTCTAAATTTATTAAGGCATTGTAAACATAAGCATATGACACTTTTTCAAAAGAGTGGTTAGTGATTAAATGATCAAATTTCTTATATTCGATCTCTGTATGTGTACTATACTAAATTGTCAAAAGTTTTAGGACACCCCCTTCTAATGAACAGGTTTGACTACTTTAGCCATTTCCATGAGTACAAATCTTAATATTTAAGCATATAATGATATTCTAGGGAATTGTGTGCTTCTAATTTTATAGCAACAGTTTGGACAGGAGCCTTTTCTATTCTAACATGACAATGCCTCTGTGTACAAGGCAAGGCAAATCAAAATTATTAATTCAGTCAGTGTGGAAGAACTTGACTGGTCTGCATAAAAGCCAAGTCCTAATCCCAGCTAAACACCTCTGGTGTGACTTTAAATGCAGACCTTGAGCCAAAAACTTATCACCAAACACCAATGACTTCTCTTTATGGGTTCAGTCATTTCAGACAAATCCAAAATTGTTGCAACAGAGATGGAAATACTCAGTTTTAAATACATTAATTATGTTTCCATGTTTGTTGCCACAGTTATGAAAGTGCCCTTTTCTGTTCAAAAGAAGGGGGTGTCCCAATACTTTTGTCCATGTAGTGCATGTACAAGTCATTTGTGTTTGGTGATGAGTTTTTGGCTCAAGGTCTGCATTTAAAGCTGGGATTAGGATGACTACGGTAGTCAAACCTGTTCATTAAAAGGGGGTGTGCCAATAATTTTGGCAATATAGTGTATGTATGTTGAAGTGAATTCTGCGTTTCACCAACCTAGGGAGGTGAAATAGTGTATTGATGGGTACTCGCGTCACAGGTGATGTTATGATTCTTGGATCATGTGTCACTTAATGTGAGTACTGTATTATCAACACAAGGAAGATTCAAGTGTAACAAAAGATATACAAGAGTAATCAACAGCTACTAAATGAATACCATAAATGAAAAAGAAATAAAGTGCATAAGATGCACAAAATGTGTGATTCAAAATAAAGTGATTCAGCTGGGTGTTGCTATGTCAGAGCTATGTTATCTTATTGAAAGATAAACTGTTGCTACTCTGAAACAAATAAGGAGAAGGTGAAGAACAGCTCAGAGCGAGTCAGGTTTACAGCCGTTACTTCCTCGTCCCCAAGAAGGATGGCAGTCTAAGACCCATCCTCGATTTCAGATGTCTGAACCGCGCCGTCATGAGATGGCCATTCAGGATGATTACATTGAAACAGATCCTCTCGCAAGTGGGTAGCCCCATAGCCTATTCCCCTGAGACGAGACCACCTTTCTCAGGCAAACAGGACGTTACGGCACCCCCAACCTGAGTTGTGGGCTCTGCACCTGTGGCCTCTCGATGGTAGCCTGTAAACCTTCCCAAGAATGTCCTGAATACAATCTCTTAAACTAGAGCATCGTCCACGAGATGGCTTTATGGACTTAAATGGTCTGTTTTCTCAGCCAGGTGTACTGCCCGCGGCGCAGACCCGAATTCCTGTGACATATCTTTGATATTGTCCTTCTTACAAGAGCTGTCGGAGAAGGGTTGCTCCCTCTCCACGCTCAAGGTCTATGTAGCAGATATAGAAGCCTCTCACTCTCCTATAGATGGCCAATCGGGGGGTAGGAACAACCTAGTTGTTCGATTTCTGAAGGGGTCTAAGAGGCTCAACCCACCTCGCCCCATCACCGTCCCTACCCACAGTGTTGAGGGCCCTGAAGAACTACTAAATATATTGTAGAAACCCAAATTTTCTGTACAGCTTATTAAAAATGAAAAGATTACAATGTAAAAGATTGTAATTGTGTACATGTAGAAGTGTTTAGTCTTTGCTCCTGCTAATTCTGCAATATAAATATGTAGGATTTCAGCGTGAATCAGACAATTCAGGAGATTCGATTAGAAGTAAAAACACTTCTACAGACTCAAATTCCACAAATTCCAGCAACTCCAGCATGACCAGACCCCTGTCTTAAATTTGTCATTTGACACCCTAGTGCCCGCCAGCTTGAAGCAAACCTAACCAAAATAGGAACTTGCAACATTAACACAAATGGACCCTTGTTGATAATCCCAAATTTGGGGCAAGTAACCAAGATTAATGGTTAAAGAGATCTTGAACATCACATGAGAATCATTAGAGATTTCGGTTGGTGGGCTCCCCCTTGCACAGGACACAGACTAATTTCTTTCTACACCCTCTTGACCTTTCGTTCCTCACAGAACACATCCTTACATTCACAGTATGGCACAGGAAACTGCCTGTTCACATATACACCTAAAATGATAATAAAAAAGGACTCATGAGCAACTCATCATTTCTATGCACATTTCCTATCATTTATGTAACCCACACATTTGCCTATTATGTTTTAATCACTTATTGTGTATGCCCCTTTTAATAACTATTGAATAGCTTAATGGTTTATATTGGTGTTTGGTATGCCCGAGTTTGAAATTGCATTCTTGAAATGTTTCTATAATTCAATTCTTTGTAAAATGTATTGTAGCCTTGTTATAGAAATCATGTCCAAATTT
The DNA here is from genome assembly GCF_049309525.1 of Garra rufa. Lineage (NCBI taxonomy): Eukaryota > Metazoa > Chordata > Actinopteri > Cypriniformes > Cyprinidae > Garra > Garra rufa. The sequence goes on along the minus strand of NC_133366.1, from coordinate 23,172,809 downwards.
AATTTTGCCAAGAGTGGGAAAATTGGGACCACGGGACTGATCAGATAACATTGTGATTTATGGATTGGGGGGAGGAACCAGCAGTACCCTGACTTAGGACAATGTTCTAATTGGTCAAGACACCATTTGGGATGTGTCCAAAAGCTGAGTTTAAATACTCAGGACACCATCAAAACCCTCTCTTACTCCTTACTCTTACGTTCTCACTCTCTTACCCTCTTACCTCTTACCCGCGTTTCAACGCTGCTGGCCTGCATGCCAGCTGCTCCTCTAAAGGAAACATGAGGAGTTCATTACACTTCTGTCTCTTACTTTAATTCTTTTATTTCTTTCCGTTGAGAGTTTCGTGTTCTAGTTAAGTTTTGTGCAAACCGCGACCCAAACGTCTTTGCTGACCTGAACTTTAACCAGCGCACAACTCCGCATCTCCAGCCAACGCCCAAGACTTCACAAACGACCACAGAACCAACCAATCAACAACCTCTGGAAAACCCCCTTTCTGGAACGACGCAACGAAAGGAATTCCCTCAACACAGAAAGGCAACGGAAGTACAACCTCCAGATTCTAGCTGAACTGGTTCATTTGATATAAAGTCTAAGAACCTCTTTGAGAGACTCAATACGAGGGTTAATTAAGTGATTGATGGTTGTTCAGGTCTAAGCAATTACACATTTTGCTATAAACTTGGGACTTCATATTTTCATTCCTTTAAACTCATTCTTTCCTCACTTTCTCTTTCTGCAACCTGTGTGAATGCGTGTGTTTATGTTAGATTAGTTTGTATGTGTTAGGTTTATCCAATAAAATCATATTTTTATTAGAAAAAGATAAGTATCTTGTGTTTCGTGCTTACAAGTTAATGTCTTAAACTGCCTATTTTGCTACTGTGCTAATATATAGTGTTTTCACTATATTCTGGATAGTAATATCCATTGCAGAGTTTCTGTTACACGGCTCGTTTAACGAATCGCGGGTCGACTCTGAACAGCCGTAAAGCAGCGACTTTGTTCAAATTCCCTTTTGAATCATATTCGATTCCCTTTGAGCTAAATTAAATGTACATAATCGCTACAAATAGCAAATCTGTCATGATGCAAGCACAGCTAGCTTATAAATGGAAATGGGAGATGAGACTCTGATTGGTTTATTGCATGTTAGACCCAAAACACACCCATGACTCATTAAAAAAATAGGTACAACCATTCTGGACCATGCGCCTTGTGCGCTGACTGTCAAAAGTGGATTCGAACATGCTCTAAGTGCATCTGCACCATGTGCTTCAGACCATGTGCTTAGATCGTTAAAATAGGGCCTAATTTATTGAACTGGTTTAGGTGTGTCTAATTAGGGTTGGAGCTAAACTCTGCAGGACATCAATCTTCAAGGATCGAGTTTGGTCTTCCTGGTCTTCATTGAGCAAGGTGGTCTTTCTATGGGTTTAACTGTAATTTTCCTAAACTTTACTAACCAAAGGAAATTTTATGATGCATGTTGCCAAAGATCCCCATGAATGTTAATATGTAATGAATGCCACTGATTTTCAGATTTATATACCATTCGACTTTTATGCACAAATAATACAAATGCTCAAGTACTTCTTAAAAGAATTAAGTACTTCAGGTAAGTCTTAAAAAGATAAAAAAAAAAAAATTAAAACTCCTGTACTGTCAAGTCAAGATTATTTATACAACGCTTTTTACAATACAAGTTGTGTCAAAGCAACCTTACAGTATTAAAATAATAAAGTAAAATGTCAATAATAATGCAAGAGTTCCATATTGCAACAAAGTCAAATTGGGGAGGACTCATCTGGTTCCCATGGCCTTGTGCCAGTGGCCGTTTAGGGTAGGAGTTCTTTCTTGATGAGGTCTTCATGGGGCTCATCTAGTTGACACGGTATCCGCTGACATTCGGCTGTAGGTGTTGATCCACCATCTGCTCTTGGTTTGGACTGGAACCGGGGACTGCAGTGACCATCTGATCTGGATACGGATTGGATCTGGTGGCCATGGTGACCTGGGAATAAGAAACAAACAGACTAATATAATGTAGATGCAAGACTAATATAATGTATATGCAAGAGTTCCAAGTTGCCACAAAATCAGATTGGAGAGGACTCATCTGGTTTTAGCTGTCTTGCGTCGATGGCCGTCTAGTAGTGATGCGTGGGTCGGGGTTTTTTTCAACCCGCGGGTCCCGCTTTTATGAAATTATTTGGCCCGCCCCAACCCGCCCCGCACCACTGTATCTATTTTTACAACCCGCCCCGCCCCGCACCCGCGACCATTAAATAGACATACTACGCATTGTAATCTGTAATCCAAATGAAAACAGCCTTTATTTCAGGCCAAAAGTGCTTGGAAACATCGCCCTGTAAACTGGCGACAACATACGATTATGAATATGAACCATAAATCATGTCATATTAATAACAAGATAATCAGTGGTGTAACGTTAGTGGTGCCGGAAGAAAAGTGGGTATAGCCTACGCTTCATTTATGAATTTCGTTTTGAACTTTCTATTTGAACACATTCGTTTACTGGATCCTTGGACTGAAAAGTTTACAGGGGTTCTCTGGTTTAAGGAATTTCTGATCGTAAAAATCTGCTTCTTTTTATTTGTAAGGTATTGTTTTCGTTATATGTAGCCTACTGTTTTGGGCACAGGCGCATCAGACTTAATCTTCAAATACATTTCAAAGCAAGCCGGCACCACTGTCCTGACTGCATCATTACTGTCTTTATTGGGTGTTTTTAGCGAATATGTACATTTATTCACATATGACTGGATGTGGTTGACTGTCCTGATTTTGCTAATGCAGCATACTACTGAATAATGCGCATCAGAGGAGATTTAAAAATAGGTATACGCATAGCTGCCTGATGAAGTTTTACAGCCTACGTTAAATAACCACTAAACTTTTGTTTTATTTAACAGACGGAAATGTTCATTTAGCGTTTTTACGTTCGCTGTGGAAAAAAAGAATGACATCCACTGTACCGGGGTTTAATCTATTTCTCCTCGACTCCAGCACCAGGCCAGCAGAGCTGAATGTGCGCTTGCTTGAAGCGCTCATGGCTGGCAGCGGGAGCTGCTTAGCGCTTGCGTGTCGTGACGTGTTGATAACCTAATTAAAGAACTTAATAAAATATGAAAATAGATATTCCCAAATATTAAATATAGGCTATAGGGAATTGCACGCAACATACATAGATTTTTTTATTTTATTTTGTTTTTAATGACCCGCCCCGCAAATAAAGTGACAATTTCTTTACCCGCCCCAACCCGACCCGCGGGTTACCCTCGGGGTCCGCGGGTTATGAGACGACTCGCGCATCACTACCGTCTAGGTGATGAGGTCTTCACTGATTATCTGTCTCTGGGGCTCATCTAGTTGATGTGGTCTCTGCTGACATTCAGGGCTGTAGAGGATATCTCTGGGTGCTGATGGGCACGGACTAGATCCGGGAGACTGCAGTGACCGTCTGATCTGGATACAGGTGGCTACGGTGACCTCGGAATAAGAAGGAAAGATACTAATATTAGCGTAGATGCCATTCTTCTTCTGATGCAACGAGTACATCAGGTGTTATAGGAAGTGTCCCTGGTTCCGTTTGACCTAAATAATGCAGCCTAACAATCCTTTAACGGATTTGGATTATGAAATGTATTAAGTGTAGGCCAGGTTAAAGAGATGGGTCTTTAATCTAGATATAAACTGACAGAGTGTGTCTGCCTCCCGAACAGTGTTAGGTAGATTGTTCCAGAGTTTGGGCGCTAAATGTGAAAAAGATCTGCCGCCCGCAGTTGATTTTGATATTCTATACTATCAAATTGCCGGAGTTTTGAGAACGCAGCGGACGTGAGGGACTATAATATGATAAGAGCTCGCTCAAGTACTGAGGAGCTAAACCATTCAGGGCTTTATAAGTAATTAGCAAGATTTTGAAATCTATACGATGTTTAATAGGGAGCCAGTGCAGTGTTGACAGAACCGGGCTAATATGAGGTGCGTTCCATTCGACCGTAAGAGGACTGCGAAGTGGACTTCACAGGGTATTCCGCCATCTTAAGTGAGATTCCAAACCGAAGGGAGCGAACATGTTCAGTTCGAAGGGCACTGCGAACGGCATAGGGAATAAGGGAACATCGGTACTTCACTTCACAGGAAGTGGACGGGGAAAACTACCCAACTGTCATTGCGCACCGCGTCACCAGTTAGAAGTAATGATGGAGCAGAGCCGTTGAAGTTTTTTAAAAGGCTCTGAAATGGAGCGGTTGCAAAATAATCACAGAGAATAATGGGTTATGTCAGGTTATGTTATGCACTCTTTTACTTTTAATCATTCATTTTAGGTATTCCCTTAAATGTGAAAGTCAAAGCCACATCAATTTTGACTGGTAGTGACTGTGAGTTTTAAGTCATGGTTTATTTAAGGTAATCCTAACCCCAAGCAAGGAATTGCTTTACATTGTAAACGGCAATAAAATCAATGTAAAACATCAATTGCTATGAAAATGACTCAGAAAAACAAATGACTGTTATTTGAATTTTTCCATTAATTACACCATTCCACATCCAAGCCCACTGCTCAAATATATATGTATATAAATATATATTGTATAATGTATTATATCATATACACAGTTCAGGCATCAGAAAAAGAAAAGTGAAAGTGGTTTACAGAAAAGTTGTTTACAGCAGAGTTGGGTAGATTACTTACAAATTATGATCAATTACTGATTCCAAATTACATGACAAAAAATTTAGTTAATCCATTACATTACACATTTTAGGTAATATAATCAGACTACTTTTAGATTACTTTTGACCTAACTTGTTTATCACATCGATTTAAATAGGATAATCTTGTACTATATTGACACAGAAATACAAAGAGTAAGAAAATATATTACATTTGTTGTTATTAACAACATAAAGTGCATTAAACATTATATTACGTTAAGGTTTCTCAAACTGGTGTTTGTGAAGGAACTGCAGAAGGTTTATGGGTTTAATGAAAAGCTAATAATTAATGAAATCATAAAAAATATTAAATTAAAATAAATAATTTTAAAATCAATCAAAACAAAAAAAACTACTAGAAACATGAAATGTTTTATTTGTTTACCTGCATGTCATGCAACCGTAACCAATGTCAGATACTTAATTATTAAAATATTTATTTTAAAATCTCAGGGGCACTATAGATAAATATAGTAAATATAGGAGAAAGATAACAAAAAAATTTGTGAATTTTAATGTTGAAACACAAAAGCCTTCCAAAGACAGAAATACATGGTTAAATATCCAACAGAGTGATAATTCAAGCTAAATGAAAAGCAGTAACTCAAATAACCACTCGCTACAACCAGGGGATGCAGAAAATCATCTCTGAATGTACAACAAGTCACATCAAATTTTGAAGCAGGTGGTCTACAGCATGTGGTGTTACAGGAGTTTTGCATCATTGATGTGCAGCCCACCAATCTTCAGCATCTATCATGCCAATATGGATTGGTTTCCAGCACCTTGCTGAATCTGTCACAAAAATTTAAGGAAGATCAGAAGGCAAAATGTGTCCAAACATGGTATTAGCAAGGTAAGCAGCAGTGAGTTTTCATGTCGTTTCAATAAACAAAACTACTAGACAATGTCGTATCTCCCATATGTTGATGATGTTCTACAATTTGCATGTTTCACGTCAGCGCCCCAAGTGTAGGTAATAAACTGTTCAGTGCTCAACCATCCTGAAACCAAAGCAGCTCACTACAGCAGAGATGAAGATGACTCTAACTGGATTTTTCCTGTTTGTCCTTGGACTGAATATAGGAGAAACTGTTAGAATACACTTTTATGTGCCAACTCCATTGACCAGGCCTGGAACTCTTTCATACTGTAATCAATACTATACAACCCTGTCCACAATCACTAGTGAGGAGGAACAGCAGAAGTTGGTAGCAGCCGCAGAAGGAACATCATTTCAAGCTTGGATTGGTCTGATCAGAACTTGTGGAAATCCTAAAGACTTCATATGGTCTAATGGAGAACCATATAGCTTCACTAAGTTAAACAATCCAATCACAGCTTACAGCTGTCTATATGCTACAAATCTTGAATGGTATATGGGTTATTGTCCAATTAAACGTCCATTCTTCTGCCACTACGACTATAATTTGCAACTTGTAATGGCGCCCTCATTCACTGTAGGGAAAACTTTGGGGACTTGGCCAGTGCAACAAATGAGTTTGAGTTGGAAATTTTGCAAAATAGAACCAAACCTTCCAGGACAGAAGGTGTATGGACAGGACTGCGTTTCCTGGTGGGAGAATGGCACTGGATGAGCAAGTCTTTCAAACATATTCCATATCAAGGCTCACTGCAGTCATGCCCAGAAGAGCCCTACCGCTGTGGAGCACTCAACAAAAGAACAGAGCAGTGGGAGATGAGAGACTGTCAGGAGATGCTCAACTTTATCTGTTACTAGGTGAAAGTGAGTAATAGAAATTCACTCATTTTCCCATTATGTTTAACAGTAAAAGGACATTCTTTGGTTTTATTTTCTATTAAATACTTATTAAGATTGTGTTTGCTTATTTGAATGTTTCTGATTTAAATGTCCATCTGAACAGAATACTGCCTGAGAAGAGGATGAAGCTCAGATTCACACAGGAGATCAATGCCACATAACTATGAACGTGCTGCAACTTTTTGGTGCAACACTTTGCTTGAAAAGTGTGTTTATGATTTAATTTAGATTTCTACATGCCATGGTTAAGTAAATTTTGATTTGTTTTATTTTATTTTTATGTGGTTTAAGTGTACAATATTTATAAAATGTATTCATGTAGGTCATGTTAATTTAAATGTAATTTAATATACACTATCAGTCAAAAGTTTTTGAACTATGATTTTTAATGTTTTTTAAAGTCTCTTCTGCTCACCAAGCCTGCATTTATTTAACCCGAAGTACAGCAAAACTGTTAAAAATCACTGTTTCGTATCTGAATGTATTTTAAAAAGTAATTTATTCCTGTGATTTCAAAGTTTAATTTTTAGCAATCACATGATCCTTCAGAAATCATTCTAATATTCTGATTTGTTATTATTATTACGTTAAAAACAGATTTTTTTTCCAGGTTTCTTTGATGGATAACAAGTTCAGAAGAACAGCATTTATTATCTATATCATCATTTTTTGATCAATGTAAAGCATCCCAAATAATAAATTAATTAATTAATTAAAAAAAAAAAAATATTAGCTTTTGAATCGTATAATGTTACAAAAGTTTGATAATTAAAGACACATGTTCAATTTTCAAGATAAATGCTGATCTTTGGATCATTCTATTTAATCAAAGAATCCTGAAAAAAGTTCTCAACAGTTAAATATTGATAATTATAATGCGATAATAAAATATGTTTCTTGAACAACAAATCAACCTATTAGAATGATACAAATCTTAATCTAAATCTGTTCAATAATACATAATTTTTGTGGAAATGAGTAGAAACATTAAGATACATTGATAAGTGCAAGTATTTGTTTGTTAACTATTCCATTAATTAAGTAATATTATTGGGATATATAGTGTGACAACTGATATTTACATGATATTTTATGTAAATAGTCTACTCTACTGATGTCACTTATTTACGTTACAGGCTATTAGAATTTCATCATACGTTTTGGACATATAAATAACATCTGCACCAAATTGCATATATTTAGGCCCCATGTATATGAGACTATCACAACACATCAATAAGGTTCAATAAACTGTTCAATTTACAATTTTATAAATATTAATGTATGACTGCAGTTTTTACTTTAACATTATTTTAAACATTATTTAAACTTTGTGTGTATATGCTGTTGTTCAAATTTCTAATGAATATGCACATTAGAAAATTAGATTGGGAAAGTGGGGCAGAGACCAATTATTATAAGTAGTAGTAGTAATAGTAGTAGTAGTAGTAATAGCAGTAAAGTGATATATTTAGTGTTCTTTTACCGTTCACAGAGTTTTTTTTTTTTTTTTTTACTTTTTTTCAATCCTGCCTGTGAACCGCACAAGTCTGGCCGCCAAAAGCCTTTGCTTGAGGAAAGCTCAGCAGTGCCCTCTAAGTTTTAAAGTTTCTGTTTTAAATTAACCTGATGCATTTATAAATACCCCCCAGCAGACGTCATTATACCACAGAACAAAACAGCAAAATTAACATTATTTTATATATATTGTATTTTGTTTTAAATTAACACTTATTTTACAGCAGTCTACTTAATTTAAAACAGATTTATGGAGAAAAAAACTGTCCATTTCTTAAGGGGTAAAAGCTTGTTGAAACTGACACTTTAATGTGTATGGTTACTGTTCATTTGTTATTGAAAAATAATAAACTTTGTTTAAACTTGAAACAGACAATAACCCAAGGAGCTGAACAGGAAACACAGGAACATGGGGTAGTAACATCAACGTCCGGCAAACATCAGGATAAATACACACACTTATAAAGACATACTGATTAGACTCACAGGTGTAGGGAATGAGGGTAGAAACCAAAACACACAGTGCAGCAGGGGGAGATGATGGGAGAAACCAACTAGATAGTCCAGGGGTGTGACATTACCCCCCCCCCCTCCCCTCCCCCCTCCTGGGAGGAGGGCAATAGATGGAATCCAGGATGGTGATGGAACAGTCCAGAGAGGTGATGTTGAGGGAGGAGCTAAGGACGAGATAGGAGGGATCTTGAGCCAGATGACACCCAGACCGCAGCCATGATGGAAACCCACGGTGGAGCAGATGGAGGGCGGAGCCATGGTGGAGGACAGGCTGATGACTCCAGGGGGGCGACTGACTGAGGCGGAGCAGGTGGCGGTAGAGCTCGAGGTGGAGATGGAGAGCCGATGATCCTGGGCAACACCGAGGATCCGGAGGGCCAAGGCGGAGCCCAAGGCTCTGGCGACCAAGGTGGAGATGGAGATCCGGAGGTCTATCAATAGAGCCAGAGCGACAGAGGACAGAGGCTGTGCCAGAGGGAGGGAGGAGTTCCACAGAGCCGGTGGGAGTAGAGTCCTGAGGCGAAGGTGGGGCGATGACTGACTGGGGCAGAGCCGAAGGGACAATGGAGCTTGGTGGAGCTGGTGGACCGAGAGTCCAGGACTCTGAGGCTGGAGGCAAAGATGAGGGATCCTCCAGCCATGACACCGATGGAGACTAGCAGACCGCACAGATGGTGGGCTGAGGGTAAGCTAAGGGGCTGACAGGAAACAGAGGTGGCATAGTTGACAGTTCAGAATATATAGGAAGTTCAATATTTATATTCTTAGATAAAGTCAAATCTTGTTCATAAACCAATACTGTCCCAGGTCCAGATTAAGCTCACCCTCAGCAGCGGTGCAGTGGGAGGTGCTGTCCTCAGCATCCTTGCGATCCACTGAAATCTCTGCCGTCGCGGTCACAGTGACCAGCTCTCGCACCTGATCAGACGGCCTCGGTCTCTGCTCCACGGCGATGAACTGCGACATCTTTCCTGTAGGCGCTGGCTCTGTCTCTCTGGGCTCGGCCTTCCCGTCTACGGTGGGCTCGGGCTCGGGCTCGGGCTCGTCCTCCACGTGTCGGGGTGGTGGCTGGCTGGGTTCTGGGTCAGGAGTGGCACTGAGAAACTATTCTGACTCTCTATTCAGACCCTTTTCACTGGATTTTTTTGGTCTTGTTGGGTCTCTCAGGCACACCTCAGTACGCCCCTCCTGAGTGGTTTCGTCGGCGCCACTGTCATGCAGGACCGGCTACTGTTTGGTCAGTGGGGGTGACTCTAATAGCGACCATAACCAGATACTAGTTGTCATATTTTTAAGTTTTTAGTCTTTCTGTAATCTTTCTCTCCCTGTAGAAGGTTGAATGAGTTTCAGTAAAGACTGCATTCAAGAAATACGATAAAAAATGTATGCTGAATGCAATTGGTTGCCTTGTGTTTTTTAAACACTATTTTTATCTTTTCTATTATGTTAAATGCCATATTTGCTTGCCTTTTATAATATTCACTTGTGTTGTGTATTTGAATATCATAAAATAACACGAGTAAATTACTTTTTTTTATTTAACATTAAATTGTTAAATCGAAACATATAAAAAATTTGCGTTGAGCATGTCCAAATACACTAACTGTAATATAAATACTATATTAGAAAATGTTATCTTTTAAATGGTCAGGATCATTATTGCACATATTATTTAGTAAACTCCTCAAAATATTAACTGAATAGAACTATATATTATATTTATATAATTGAATAAAAGTTACACTTAATTTGTTTGTCACATTTGACTGCCAAAGAGTATGAGAAAATATTAATTATGTCTCTTTATCACTCCCCAGAATAAAATGCAATTGTAAAGGGTATTCAGAGTAGTTATCAATACACAATCAATGCACATTATGTGTTAATAATTACTCGAAATTGCTGCAAATATAGTAAAACTGCTGTCTATTCTACTTAAACCCATTCAAACACATTGACAGCGCAGAGTTGTTTGGAACTATTGAGAGCTCCATGAACCATGTGACCGGCATCTTTATTTTGTTGAGCTTTTCTGAATTTGGAAGAAGTTTGGAGCACAGCACTTCTGCGGACAGTATTTCTTTCTTTCCTTCTATATTTATTTACATACTTATTTTAGTTATTTATTTTTTAAATTTTCTTTTTTATCTATTGGACTTTGGAGGAGGTTTCCATGGCTCACATGAGTGAAAGACGAGGTTAGTGTTTTATATTTCATTTGTTTAATTTGGTGTTACTGGTATGTTTAATTTGTTTATTATTAGTATATTATGTTATAGTATGATGTTGTAAATTGTTCAAGTTAATAGGAATATGCAATTTATGCAAGTTAACCCGCTTGAACCCAAATTTTTCCCAGCTAAATATATTTATTTCCTGTAAACGAAATTAAATGTCTTTTACAAAACAATTTAAATGAATACAAAACAATTAAAATTAATTAGTAAAATATGTTTTATTCCTTGTCATAATTATAATAGTAGGAAACTATTTTATTTTAATCAAGAAGTACTGAAAAAATATAATGTAACACAATTTGATTTGTATGTATGAAATATTTGAGCCTCTCAGCTGCTCCAGAAGCAGGAGTGCTGGTTTCACTCAGACAGCTTTTCAGGAGGTTGGGAGACGTGGCTCTGGAAACCAGGATCAGGAACCATTACCAAACCCAACCCAGCCTCTGAGCCTACCTGGCTATATAGCACCTCTGCCTTCTGAGTTGGCCGTTTCTGTGTCCACGGATGAGCCTAACAGGAAGAGGAAGTGGCAGAGCGGCAGCCAGGGAGATGAACGTCCATCCACCTCAAGCAGAAGACCTGCCAAACGCTCTTGCAGAGGTCAGACTTAGGTCAGTTCTTTCACAGTTTTAGATACTGCAATATGTTTTTTTTTTTTTTTTTCAAAATCATTTCTTGTGATCTTATATGTTACAAAAGCATATGAGAAGGGCCCATTGCTGGGAAGAGGTGGATTTGGCTCAGTTTATGCTGGGACGCGCAGGTCTGATGGACTGCCAGTAAGACATTTTCTTCCATTATGCATTTAAAAAGCCTTTAAAAATGTTCTCAGAATTGATATCAGTAAATGTCATATTCCACAGTTAGGCAGGTGTGATTTACCTTTATCTGTCTACAGATTGCCATCAAGTATGTCTCTAAACGCAAGTCGCACAGGAGACTGAAAGTTGTAAGTGAATCTGTTGTTGTGTTTGACATCTCATTGGCTTGCACACATCTGCATTCAGCTCTGGATATTATTTGACATCTGTCACTGCAGGAAGGTCATGGTCGGCTGCCTCTGGAAGCGGCGTTGATGACCCTGGTCAACTCAGCTCCTGCCTGCCCCAATGTCCTGCAGCTGGTGGAGTGGTTTGACAGTCCCGATCACTACAGCATGATCCTGGAACGCCCAGTTCCTTGCCAAGATCTCCAGAGTTTCTGTGAGGACAACAGCAGCCTGAATGAGATCCTGGCCAAGAAAGTGCTGCTGCAGCTCATCACGGCACTGAAACACTGCAAGAGCCGAAGAGTCCTGCACCGGGACGTCAAGCCACAGAATCTGCTGATTTCCACAGATTCACATAACATCAAGCTGCTGGACTTTGGTTGTGGAGATCTACTAAAGGATTCAGCCTACAGATCATATGAAGGTTGGTTTGTGTTACAGCGAGAAAGATCTCACTACAACACTTTGTGGATGTATTTGTATATGGACATTTCTTAACTTTTGGTGTTTAAACAAAAAGAAACTATTCTGACTCTCTATTTGGAGCCTTTTCACTGAATTTTTTTGGTCTTGTGGGGTCTCTCAGGCACTCCTCAGTACGCCCCTCCTGAGTGGTTTCGTCGGCACCGCTATCATGCAGGACCGGCTACTGTTTGGTCAGTGGGGGTGACGCTCTACAAAATCCTGTGCGGTTGTTTGCCCTTCAGAACCGCATCGAGGGTCACCTCCAAAACCATACCGAACTTTCCTAGAGCGCTGTCTACAGACAAGAGATAAAAATCATGTCCAGATTGAGGTGAAGTTTGCTGTTTTGTGTTGCTGAACACAAGTACTGTGTTGTGTGTAACAGAGTGCCGTCAGTTGATCAGCTGGTGTCTCAGTGTAGCGGCGGCAGATCGCCCCAGTTTAGACGACATTGAGCACCACCCCTGGTTACACTGAACAGGTGGACAATGACATTACATTCATGTGAATCACTGCAGTCATTGGTTGGAATTTTATTGTTAGGATCAGTCTGGATAAATGATTTGAATTGTTTGTATAGGGTGACCAGGACTGACACAGAAACTGTAGAGAACAGCTTTGCTCTGGGTGGATGCTGGAGGAGCTGAACACACAGCACCAGTTGAAACCAAAGCTCTGATGGGAGCAGCTAGTTGGGCAGAGTTTAAAGTAGTAAAATAAGTGCACTGTTTTTAGTTTTTATATGCAAAGTAGCATGATGTGTTTTTAAAATTAGGACAGGAAAAATTACCCAAAAATAAACATTTGGAGAAATAAACCTTAATAAATAAAATGCCTTAATAATAAATAAAAAAACTAAGACTGTGTACCTTACAGCTTTAAAACTACAAACTCAGTAGTTTCAGTAGTAGCAGTAGTTAGTACTAATAGTTAAATAGCCGCTTTTCCACTATCGGGCCGAACCGTTCTCAATGCTTAACCGTTCTGTTCCGTGCCGATCCGGGCCAGTCAGCACAGATACAGTTTGATTTTCCACTGTGGTGCAGATACCGGAACTCTTTGGAATGTAAATACAAATGCGTCAAATCGTTGCCTTGGTAACGCAAGAGTAGGCAGCCCCGCTTCTACTGTTATTGTCCTTTGGACGCGATATGTATGTTTGAGTTTTTATTTTTTCCCGGCACTGTTTTAAACTTTTCTTAATGCCCTTCTCTGCAAGACACTGCGCTATAATTTTAAAAACTTTTCGTTTCTCTTTGCACCCCCAGCTGTTGTTGAATTTTACTTTCTGTCCAAATATCAATATTAGAGCAAATGTTTCATCCACAGACCAAAGTGTCTCTGCCATTTATATTTACCATATCTGCTTACTGCGCATCCGCTTAGCCATAGATAGAGCCATAGAGAAACTGGTAGCCAGGCAACAGCGTTGCGACGTCATGCACACGCATTTTACCAGCCCAGTTCAGCACGGTTGTCTAACCGTGCCGAGAATTCCGGGCCGAGAACGGTTTGTAATCGTTCCGTTCCGTACCAGGCTCAGGTGGAAACACAACTGGAACTGTACCCGACCGTTCTAAGAACGGTTCGGCCCGATAGTGGAAAAGCGGCTAATGTTGCTGCAATGTTTGTATTGTTACAATAATGATTATATTGGTCATGTTACCAGAAAAGTGTTTTAAATAGGTTTCTATTGTGTTGTTATGAGTTCATACACTGTGTTTTTAATGGTTGTTTATTTTCAATATAATATTTATTTAATTATTTTTGTTAAAAATTTATCTAGAACGTTTATACAGTAAAAAATAATTTATATACTGTATATATATTGTGACGAGTCGGCTGCCTCCCCCCTAAATATCATCACCCCGTCCCTTATTCGCCGCCCTTCTCCAGGCTCCCGACGGGAGTGGGTGTGTAGGGGAGAGGAGGGGCGAGTAATCGTCTCGGGCTGGCGGCGTGTGATGAGGGCACCTGAATAGAATGAAGCCTCATCACCGCCGCTGTTTAAATGCCGAGCGCGCCTCTCCTCAGGAGACCGGTCTCTCCCCCGTGCATGCACGCTGGTGTCCTCG
>NC_133366.1:23006142-23157981 GCF_049309525.1 Garra rufa | reverse complement strand
CATTGAAACCAATGGAGCTACGATCAACTTAAGCTTACGATGCTTTTGGGAAACGCAGCCCTGAATAGTTGCCTGAAGATTATTTTCTTTAATTTAATTATGTTAGTCATGATTTTAATTTAATCATTATTGATTTTCAGTATTGATTTTTGTAACTTTGGTATTTTTTCTAAAACTTAATATAAAATGCTGCTGGTCCAGATTTATTGCAATAATTTACAAAATTATTTCCAGAACTACTTCCATATAGCATATTTCTGCTGTTCTTTACCACTTTCATTGGCCTCCAGTTAAATATTCATTTCAAAATCTTGCTTCTTACATACAAGGCTCTTAATAATTCTCCTTCATATCTCTCTGATATTTCTCTGACTCTAAACACCCATACATACTGTTAGATTATTTTTCCTCTTTTGCCCAACCATGCATTCTTTTGAGAAGTGTAATGGGTGCAGGGCTTTCTTGTGGTACATCTGTAACAGCTATAGTCTGAAAGGGAAAATTCACCTAAAAATGAAAATTACCCTATAATTTACTCAGCCTCAAGCCATCCTAGGCGTAAATGACTTTCTTCTTTTAGACGAATGCAATCAAAGTTTTATTGAAAAATGTCCAAGCTTTATAATAGCAGTGAATTAAAATAAAAAATACAGTGCATCCATCCATCATAAAAAGTCCTTCACACAGCTTTGTGTGCTCTCTAATCAGATCTTTAGCCAGTCTACAAAAAACAGTCAGAAGAATGATGGATGCTTTCATCTTTCCAGTGAGATGTTGAATCAGTATTGATATGTGTACAGTAGGTCTTGAGTGCAAAGAGTTCAGCAAATGTAAAATGTGTTAAATTCGCTCGCAAAATTTCAGGCCTTGGAGCACACACCCAGGCAAACTAGTTTTTTTTTTTTTTTTTTTTTTCTGGGATCACAACTCTCACACATTCAACTTGAGACTCACACAATTTATACTGTTTACTTTTCCATTTCTATGGAGGGCGGATGGGGCCAAAAGTCTTTAAAGGAACACTCCACTTTTTTTTGGAAATAGGCTCATTCTCCAACTCCCCCTGAGTTAATAAGTTGGGTTTTACCAGTTTTGAAATCCATTCAGCTGTTCTCCTGTTCTGGCGATATCACTTTTAGCATAGCTTAGCATAAATCATTGAATCCTATTAGACCAGTAGCATCACGTTCAAAAATGACCAATGAGTTTCGATATTTGTCCTATTTAAAACTTGACTCTTCTGTAGTTATATCGTGTACTAAGACCAGTGGAAATGTAAAGCTGCGGTTTTTCTAGGCCGATAGGATTAGGAACTACACTCCCATTCCGGCGTAATAGTCAAGGAAGTTTGCTGCTGTAACATGGCCGAAGCAGGCACAGTAATATCACACAGCACATGTGGAAATGCTTACTTCCGTCAACATATCCAACGTGACTTTGGTATTGTCATTCTGGTATTGCCATCGATGGCAAGGGTCGATCTACCTAAGGAGGAAGTGGCATGTCGCAACATCCAAGGACTCGATGCAATGCTGCATCCTGCAGTAGTAGATTTTTTTTTTCCGGTTTGACAAAATAAACTGGAAAAAACGTCACACGCCGAGTGGACCTAATGGCCAGCTGTCGCAAGAGTAAGTTATTCCTGCAACCACTACAATATATAATATAAAGATTTTGAATGCATACTGTCAGTTTGCATTTTCAGGCTTATATTCATGATGTACACTTTTACTCAAAACTCACTTTAAAACACCACCGACTGTTTGCAATAACTTTCTTTTGCAATCACACGTGGAATTTGGTCATAGCAAATACTGTAAGCCAACTGTTCGCCCAAACCTAGTCGTCAGGCATTGCATTTCACAGGTAACGTTAGCCAACAACAATAGCAATTAGTCATGTTACACTTACAGCCGTGGGCGATGCTCCTCGTTGTCCTGTCTGTGCTCTGAAGATTGTTGGGATGGCCGTGTCCTTTAGACGCCGTGCTGTAGTACCGGTAAAACTATCCAAATAGTCATCTGGTTCAAAATGCTCGGAGCAAACACGCCATTTCTTGATTGTTTCTAACGGTGTTTTGAGATCTATGTTCAGAGCAGCCAGCCATTGATTCATTAGTCGGAATTGCTTTTTTTCGTGGTAATTCTATGAAACATGGTAGTAGAGTACGTCTTCGACTTACTATCACAGCCCCTTACAATGCACATAACCATAGCTAATCGCACACAGGTAAATCCAGCCACTAACAATTTACCAGCTGCAACTCTGACAGCTGCAACAACCGGAATTACACCTAGCTGGGAACTAATTTCAGGCGCTGTGTGATATTACTGCGCCTGCTTCGGACTTGTTACGGCAGCAAACTTCCTTGACTATTACGCCGGAATGGGAGTGTAGTTCCTAATCCTATCGGCCTAGGAAACCGCAGCTTTACATTTCTGCTGGTCTTAGTACACAATATAACTACAGAAGAGTCAAGTTTTAAATAGGACAAATATCGAAACTTGTTGGTCATTTTTGAACGCGATGCTACTGGTCTAATAGGATTCAATGATTTATGCTAAGCTATGCTAAAAATGATATCGCCAGAACAGGAGAACGGCTGAATGGATTTCAAAACGGTAAAACTCAACTTATTAACTCGGGGGGAGTTGGAGAATGAGCCTATTTCTAAAAAAAAAGTGGAGTGTTCCTTTAAAGGATAACTATTGCCAAAATGCAACCTGGGCTGTTTTTTTTTTTACTGTAAATGAGACAACTTATATCTAAAAGCATAATTACGACAAACAAGCCGTTTTTGAGATTGACCATGATTTCGTTTTGTGGTCAATGGCCGGTGAATGGGAGTACTAAAGGCATAACTTTGAGCGCATCAAAATCTATATTTTTACAACACTAAAAAGGCTCGACACACCATGAAACTTTGCTCGAAGTACCGCCTGGGTGTTCTACACATGAACTTGAGCATTGAGAACATTGTTTGTGTACACAGAGTTTACTAAAAAGAAAGTTTTTGAACAACTCACTTTCACTGTTTGAGTTTCCGCTCGCAAGTGAAAAACAATATTAACCTTCTAGTTGTAAAATGAGCATCATATAAGCCTATTTCGTCCTATGGAGTCCATTCATTCGCATTCGGAGATCGACACTTCTTGACTGGCAAGATGGCTGAGAGCGGAAACCCAAACAGTGTAAGTGAGTTGTTCAAAACCTTTCTTTTTTGTAAACTCTGTGTACACAAACAATGTTCTCAATGCTCGAGTGATACACTGAATGATACACTGGTATGCACGCATGCAAACATAAGATATTAAATTTGTTTATGAGAGATAATGCATCGGTATGTTGTGTTGACTTCAGTCTAATGTCATAATCAGAATTTTTATTGTAGCAGGTGTAATAAATTTCCAGTGATAAAGAGTCTGTAGGATTTGCATTTTGCATGTCAACACCCAGTGAGAATAATAAATAAAATTGTTCAGCCACCCCTAAAATTCAAAATGGCACAAAACAGAGAAGAGCATAGATGATTCTCACTTTCAGGGAGGTGAAAAAAAAAAACATATTTTTAATGTAGCAGGTGTAATTGAAATGTTCATCATCAGAAAAAGCTGTATCTGGGTAATTAAAAAGTTGTATCTGGGTAATTAAAACATTATTTTTATTTGTCATATACACAGTTACATACAGGTACAACTTGCAGTGATCAGATACTTATATTGTTATTTAATATGAATACAAAAGATGAAGATAAGAAAAAATGAATAGAAAAAAAAAATCCAATTTCCACTGCTGGCATGGTGCACTTTGCCTTCATAGCCCAGTGGGAGTTTCATAATTCATAATTAAACATTAAATCATTATTCTCCTGCCAATAATAGGAATAAAACTGCATGAGTTAAAGATCACAAAGACTAAAGACTATAAACCATGCATTATACTTCAAATTAAATCATGAAATGAGCACAGGTTTCCTTGTCTGCAGTTCTTCAGAGTAAAGCGACCTAATATGTCTTATTCATTACCTTAAGAGAAAATAGATTGGAGTATGTCTAGTATTATTTGACAGAAAGAGGCAGAGCCAATTGAAAAATACAAAATATGTCCTTTTCCAACTACTTGCCATATGTAAGGCACATACGAAGTATGCACATGTAAAACTTTAGCTTTTTGAGGTTATAGCAAAACTTTGTAAATTGGATAAGACAACTCAATTCACCCAAAATGTTTACTGTAATTCCACTGATAGTTAAAAAGAAGGTAAAGTGATTACTTTTGTTAACATAAACTGGTCTGAAAATGGAAAGAAAATATTTTAATGGCTAGAAAGGTGTGAAAAGAATATGAATTAAATGAATGTGTAATTTTTCTTTTTGACATATTATTAGCTCAGTATTCAAGTTCAAAGGTTCCATTTCAAAATATTCTTTGTCATGGCCAGTCTTCTGTTGAAAGAAAGAAAAAAGAAAGCAGAGTATATTAATAGTCTTTCTACCATCTATACTTTTAGATCTTGATTGTGAACTTTGTTTGTTTGTGTCTTTTTTCCCTTTTACTTAATTATTATTTTAATTATTATTGCTACTACTTTAGTTTATTTTAATAAGTGGTTCATTCAATAGTTATAGTTATAATTATAGTATAATAGGTTTTTCTTTTAGCACAGTGAGTGGTTATTGCAGTGTATCACTTTTTACCTTTCTGTTCAGTTGCAGAGAAAGTTGAGTTTCTCGTCACAGTCTCTGTTCTCCCATTTGTCAACTTTAGTGTTACGGGCTCCGCAACTAAAGGGCTGAGCTGGGCATTCTGGCAGTGCGATCTGATTTCCCAGAGGCTTGTTGCTGACCCAGAACCACTGACCAACCACGTAACGCAGACCTGTCCACACACTGTCTGTCTGGGATTCCCTTGTTTCATTTTTTATCAGCTCTAATTGTCTCTTAGTGGTGATGCTGGCAAGATCAGTGTGGTGAGACCTGCAGTACTGCAGTGCTTCTTCCCATGTTTTCTTCTCTTTTACAAGAATGAAGACGGTCTTGTAGCAGAAAAAAGTATATAACTTAAAACACTCATAGTCATACCAATTTGACAATAAGGTCACACAGTACTGATTTCCATTGTTATTATTGGGCTGATCGGATTGCCACTTAGAGTAAGAAAGCAAAGTTCCATCAGACCACAGAAACTGATTAATGTTGGATTTGTTCCTATACAGGCCGATCCATTTGTCCAAACTGTTTCCTCCTGCCAGCTGTATTAGCATGTCTTGTTCTTCTTGACTTGTGATGGTTGACAGATCTTCGTAATATTGCCTGCAGTAACTCTGTGCATCATTCCAGTTCATCTGGATGTTCACATAGAAATGCTTTCTAATCAGAGCTTTAGTCAGTCCACAGAGGAAAATCAGGAGAATGATGGTCACTTTCATCTTTCCAGTATTGTTCTGAATCAGTACTGGAATGAGTCTTTTAAATCTTGAGTGCAGTGACGTCAGCAAATATATCACATTTGTAAATTTCACATGCAAATAAATTTCAGGCAGGTCACACACACATAGGCAAACTAGTTTTCATTTATGATCATTTTACCTGGCTTTAATGTCTTTCCAGCCCTGCTTTATGTAAGTGAATTTGACTGTAAAAGTTTTTTTTCCCCTTCTAATTTATCAGAGTCACATGTCAACAATAGGTGTAAGTGATCTCTGACTGGCAAAGTCGAACATCGTTAGTGCCGACTTGGATAAGAATTTTAGTGAATTTACATCTAGTATTAACCGGCACTTTTAAAGGGGTCCTATTATGCTTTTTCCCTTTTTGAACTTTAGCCAGTGTGCGGTGTGTATGTTTGGGCATAAAAAACATCTACAAAGATACAAATCTCAAAGTCCACTCCAAAGGGAGATATTTAGTTTTTAAAAAAATCCCTTTTCAATAACTACAATGAAACGGCTCATTTGGACTACAGAGTTTGTTTTCCGGAGGCTATTATGTTACAATGTAAATCCCGCCTACTGAAATTCAATTCGTTGGCGGGTGAGGGATTCGCCTAACTTTAGCCATGTATTATGGACAGCCGCATTTGGGATGCTTTAGCGAGCTGCAGGTTGGCTCGTTTAAATGCAAGCTTTAACTAAAGTGTCCGCAAACTGCTCCGATAGCCGTGCTGAAGCCGCGCCGTTCACGTGTGTTGTACAGAGGGTCCAAACACACGCAGATCCGCGGCTGATGTAAACATGAACATTGACTAGTGATCATCCGTGGACGTAGGCGTGCAGTGTGTGGTAAGAGATTTATTCATCATACAGTGTAGATAGCTTCACTAGCCTTATGGTTTCGGGAATGCAAATAATTAAATACATTAGCACAATAATGATAATATCACGCATCGCAATCTTGCAGGCTGACGATAGGACCAACAATACTGTAGCGCTTTATTTTCTCACCCTTCATGCATCCTAGGTGTATGTGACTTCATTCTTTCAGACAAATGCAATCTGAGTTATATTAAATCAATTCTGGCACTCATACAACAGCATAGACTGAACAACACGGGCCAGTGTTCCATCAGTCCAAAATAAGTCAGTCCATAATAAAAATGTGTCTCACATTGCTCCGGGGCGGTCGGTAAAAGCCTCCTTTAACGATCAAATGTGTTTTTGTAAAAAAAAAAAAAAATCCATATTTAAAATGTAAGAATCACTTTAATCTAGTTTGCTGCTTTGGGAAGGGGCGCAGCAGGGTGGAACACAGTCTATGCTGTTTGCCAATCGCAACGCAGTGGGACTGCTTACCAATCACAATACATTTGGTTTTTCGGAAGGTGGAACCCGGAACTAATCGAGCCGTTTGTGCCAGTCTGGGGAGAAAGCTATTGTAATAATGTAAATTATGTGAAAAATTTTGCGTTTTTCGAACCACCAAGGCAAGGCAAGGCAAGGCAAGGCAAGGCAAGTTTATTTATATAGCACATTTCATACACAATGGTAATTCAAAGTGCTGTACATAAAAGGAATTAAAATCATAATAGCATAAAAATCATACAAATTTATAATAATCACAACAATAAAAACAAAATTTAAGAACATTTAAGATGATTTAAAAAAAAAGATTTAAAATTAATACAGTAAAATGATTATACATAAAATAATGCAATCTGTTCGGACGTAGCACAGTGCTCATTCAATAAATGCACAACTGAACAGATGAGTTTTGAGTCTGCATTTAAATGTGGCTAATGTATTAGCACATCTGATCTCTTCTGGAAGCTGATTCCAACTGCGGGCGGCATAATAGCTAAAAGCGGATTCCCCTTGTTTTGTGTGAACCCTTGATATTACTAACTGACTCGATCCTAGTCAGGCACGTGCACAGGTAGGGCTCAACCTGTGCAGAGCATATGCCCTTTTTGTAATTACACTCGAAAGTGCCCTTTTTTGGGGGGATTTTTTTTTTTTTAAATAAATCAATGCTATTGGTAACCCTTTATGTCTGTTTGTCTTTTTAACAAATATTCAACCAATTAAAGGCATTAAACTTCACAACTCCGCCCCCGAGCGCCGCAAACTTACGTTATAGCACATCAGTCAGAGTCATCCCAGCAAACACATTTACGTTGCAGCGACGTCTGTGCAACGTTCCATTTTTATAATGCCGTCTACGTGCTCGCAACGTTGTAACAACGTAGAAATGTAAGATGCGAAAAGGCTGTGGCAACGTTGTTGGGCGACATTCATCAACCAGGAGGCTACGTTTTTACTACATGTATTTTTTCATGCCAGATTATAAATATTGCCTATTCTGCGTGTTATATCAGGCACGGAATAGGTTTATAAATCTTTTAAATATTGTTTAATATTAAAATTTAATTAATATTAATATTTAATATCCAGTAATAGTGTTCTTTTTAACTTAACATATACTTAAACTTTGAATAAAACTTTGAGTAAAAATGCCATACAAATTCATATAATCAAACTTTATTTCAAACCAAACATTTCATACATACCAAGGATAAGTACGTTACCTAGGTATACATGTGGGGGAAAATGCAATATACAGTATATTTTACGTATGTAAATATATTAAGTCAGTTAGTTTAATTATATTAAATTACAAATAAAAAAGCAAAGGCATCTGAGAACGTTTATTAAACAACAGTAAAACAACAAAACTGTGGTCACCGGCCGATGGAGAATACAGCAGACAGGTGATCGTAGTCAAAGGCAGGTGGTAGGTAGAAAACAGTGCGAGAAAGATGAACAAATCCAGAGGGCAGAGGCAAACGCAGAATCCAGTAGACAGGCACAAGTCAACACCAAACACCAGGAAGTACATCTGAATACTGAAAGAAATATAGTTCACATTAACACCAAACCCGACCGCAAACTGACACTCGGTATGTGAATTATCAGATATTCTGTTCCATTAACAGAAAAAAAATAAAATAAATAAATAAATGTCTCATTGGACACAAAAATTAAAGGATTTGTTTGGATATTTATATTTATCTGAGAGAAATCAAAGAGAAATACTCACATAACGTTATCCTGGCTTGAAGAATAATAACGGCCCAGCGGTCTGTTCAAATTTAAAATGCGCTTCAAAACAGTGACAAGTAAATGTCGTACAGTGGTTGTACAGACAGCCTAAGCACAACTTTCAGAGATGGCCCTGAACCGTGGTAGAATGACAACATTGTGACAATGTAGTAACAACCCGACAACACAACGTAGAACCAACAACCTTTTAGCCATGTTGTTACAACGTTGCTAAAAGGTTGGCTACGTTGAGGCAACGTTGTGTGTTTGTTGGGATAGAGCAGAAGCAGATGAACGTCTTTGTCGTGTAACGGTAAAATATCTTGTTGTTTGAATAAGTGCAACGTTGTCTTTATGAAATAAACACTAGTACAGGGCTCGCAAAATCACTAGCCCGACGTCCCGGGGCTAATGTGTTTTCCAGTCGGGTTACCAAAATGTTTCACCGGCCTGCCCGACGGGCTATTGTAAAGGAGAGGGCTCCTGTAGGTCCTTGAAAACTCCTCAGTTTAGTTGTATCAAATGTAAGGCCATAAAAAGATTTAAATATGTTAAATAGTATAAGAAAAGTCTTAATTATAATTTAGGAGGTCTTACAGTTGGGGACAGAAAGAAGAGAATCGCAATATGGCTGGATTAAACTTCAAAAGGCAATGATGTCATTGAATAAATATGCACGCTGCACGTTTCAAAGTCAAAACGCGGCACTGATGTCTTTATATGAATATATCTTAAGGGAACCGACTCAGAAACGTGTCATTGGCATTTTCATTTCATGCCTGATAAAACTGCATTAATGCTGCTTTGTGTACAGCCGTTACTAGGGAAACCATAGTATTTCAGCGCTCCTAAAGCACCCCTTCTTGACAAAGAATGAATTTTTATTTCCACATTTTTTCAGCTGTTTATAGTCAAATGATTGCAATTATCGACCTATGTTTTTATGCAGCAAACACATAGAGTTGTAAACGTGAATGAAGTTAATGTGCCTTCTAAAAATCTAAACAATTAAGACAGTAATATTTATGTTTTGAATAAATATAATAAATGATATACTTGATTTATCCCTTTTAATGGTATAAACTAAAGGCTGAAATGCCATTGTATAATATATTTTGGTGTGAACCTGTATCTGAATTATTATTATTGTGTGTTATTTTTTTGGTGGTGGAGGGGTTCGTGGAGGGTTGGGGGGTGCCCTTTTTTCAGTTTCAGCACATGCCCCTCAAAAGGTCTGTGCACGGCCCTGATCCTAGTTATCCAAGCATGACAGCATGTTCAAGTACAGCCCCAAAACAAAATAAAGACTTTGTAAAGGAGCATAATAGGACCCCTTTAAATTTGCCAAGATGTCAGGTGGTCTGGCTCCTGGTAAATATTGGACTATGGTGACTGGTGTCTCTATTTTCAACACGGTCTCACTCCCAAGTCGTCACATTTTGACGCTTAAGGTACCCCTTTAGCGTAGTTTTTTGACGTGAAGGGTCCTCCACTGTTTTCAGTTGTTTGTCTTACTGGTTTGCATGCATTTGTAAAAATGTAAACAATTTTATATAAATTTATACTTTGACTGGAGCACCTAAACCCACCCCTACCCTAAACCTACCCACTTCTGAACAATATAAAGCGCAGGCAAATATAAGTAGTGTCACATGTATTTATTGCAAAAACTGACCATAAACAAGCAGTAAAAAAGCATTACAAACAAGTTGTGTTGCATTCCAAGTCTTCTGAAGCCATACGATATCTTTATGCGAAGAAGAAAGTAAAACATAAGGTTTTAATAGCTAAAAAATTATCCCACTTCGTTAACGTGCGGCATTTTTTGAATTCACGCATGAACTGTGGCAAACAGGATGAGCTTTACAGCGGACGGAGACGGCGATCGCGTCTGTTCCTCTCACAAATCAATCGTTTTGCCTCGGAAGACTTGGAAAATTCATATTTTTTTTTAAATAAATTGTGACTGTAGTTGTCTCTAGGTGATGTGAGAGAAGGACCCAGAGGCGAAGGCCGGGGGAAAACAAACAGAAGTCTTTATTTTGTCCTTGCAAAATCAATGTAACACAGGCTGTCTGCCGTCCACCTCAGTAGCGCAGAGCAGGAAGATTCAAGGAGCAAGGAGATTCCTCAGCCGGAGCGAGTGAGCCAGCGGTGGGCGTCCGGGGCAGGGTGAGTCGCCGAAAGCGTAACACAGGATGACTGGACAGACACAGAAGACTCTTGACAGTTACTTGCAAAACGACAGGACCGGACAAATAACACGACAGGACTAGACTTGACTTGACTTGACTTGACACGACTAAACTCATCTAGAAACTGGTAGAGGTTTTCAGAGAGACGGCGTTCAGACATAAGAGTAATAATCTGGCAGTAAATCCCAGAAACAAACAGGTAGAAATAGGGAGGGTAATCAGGACATGGTAGGGAACAGGTGCCGTAGCAATCAGCGCGAGCCCAGATTGCGATAACAGACAGCTGGGGAAAGAGAGAGAGAGAGAGAGAGAGAGAGAGAGAGAGAGAGAGACATGGATAGAAGCGACTAGATGACGTGAGTCAAACCCGGCTCGTAACAGTATCTGCCTGTTATATCTGTGTTTTATTGACAAATGTTGTGACTGTTTGCATTGAAAAATCACACCCCAATACATATGCAATAATGGCAATATTATTAACCAGTATATCATTTAATCATGATGATAAAATTCACAGTGCCTTTCGCGTCAGCTTATTGATGCCAAGGGTTTCTTATTTAAAGCAGTGGAGGACCCTGCATGTCCAAAAATGACGCTGAAGGGGTACCCTGTGCATCAAAATGTGACGCCAAAGGGTCCTGACCAAACGTCAATATATGACGACTTGGGAGTGAGACCGTGTTGCTATTTTCACATTCCGTGCAATCAAATCACCAGCAACTAGACCACTTTCATCAGGTTTCTTAGTGGGTGTGTCACTAAGTGGGGAGAACTGGTTTGATGTTCTGACTGAAACAGAAAAGAGGTATTCTGACCTGCGACAGGTTTCAGAGGCTTTTTAACCGGAACCGAACAATGTACAGGACTCCCTGAGCTAGTTGCATCTAAAGCCGTATCTAAGGCCCTCACATTCTTACTATCCTCAATTAAAGTTTGGATGCATGTCATCAGCGTGCTGATGCTTCTAATCCCTCACTGCCAACAGAGAGCGATAAACTGTACATGTGGCAAGCAGTGCAAAAAACAATAGCAGGAGAAGAAGCCATTACTCACTGTGATTGTAGAACAATTCCAACTTACCACTGTTGTTTGATGAACTTGTTAAAAACAGATTGAGAGAAATAAAGAAAACGATAGATGTGAATTAAAACGCAAATTGCACATACTGTAAGAGCTGTAAACAATCCTGAGGTTAATGGTTATTGGAAAATAGTAGCAGAAGAATGTGTTGAAACATAAAATGTTTTTAGTTCAAGGGTAGGGGTTTGAACAGGCATTAAGTGGAGGGTGGGGTGATTTGAGTTTAGGGCTTTGATAGCCTAGTGGAAGAAGCTGTTAAGCAGTCTGGCAGAGTGGACTCTGATGTTCCCATACATTTTTCCTGATGGCAGTAGCTAGAAGAGATTATTGAAGGCATATGGGTGCACTGATCTAGAAGCACCTTTCATCAACTGTAAGCCATTCTATTTGCAGTGGGAGTTTTCCTCATTCATTCCCAGGAGTGTTTACATTCCAGCGCACATGAGATTCCATTGTTCCATATAGATTCCATTGTCAAAAAGATCCAGCAGAGGCTGTACTTTCTTCACTAGCTGCCACGGGAGCTACTGATACAGCTGTACTCTGCAGTCACT
This sequence comes from Garra rufa, assembly GCF_049309525.1. Taxonomy (NCBI): domain Eukaryota; kingdom Metazoa; phylum Chordata; class Actinopteri; order Cypriniformes; family Cyprinidae; genus Garra; species Garra rufa. The sequence goes on along the minus strand of NC_133366.1, from coordinate 23,145,616 downwards.
TAATCCGTCCTCTGCACTTCTGTAACTGTCTGGTTAAGCTCTGCTACCAAATCAGACTTTAGAAGATTGCAGCGGATGGTCTGGACTGCTAAGGGAATAACTAGCACAAACTTCTCCACTCTTCAAGAATTGTACAAATCCAGAGTGAGTAAAATCATAACAATATCTCCCAAAAATGTCTTAATAAGATGACATTTAAATGCTTATTTGTCTGATAAAAGATCTGTGAGAGGTTTTTATGCAATTCAGTATTTTGATGATTAAAAGATCAAACTTTGCTCAAAAGCCTATTTTTATCATATTTCATATATAGCCTACATTTTAACATGATTAAACTATAAGTATGAAATATGAAGTAACCTTACTGATTTATGAAATCACCTTATGTATTATGCATCCTACATCTGCTGCTGCAATACTGTCATCACTCCAGAAGAGGCCAGCATATCCTGCCTGCTTACACAGAATGAATGTAAATCATTTACCTAATTTTACCAAGCTGTTCCACCCTTCACTCAGACTTGTGTAACTTTGTAGTAAAATCCTGCATGTGCCTTATTTCTGAATATTGGCCTCTGATGTCATGGAGCAGGTTGCATAAACTGCTTAGAATAGTCCTATAAAGTTAGTAATTAAATAGTTTTTCTCTGGTCTTATTTGAATCAGAAAAGTAAAGTACAAAAGCTGCCACTGGGCTGGATATTGCTACCTTAAAGGGGTCATCGGATGCAAAACTCACTTTTACATGTTGTTTGAACTTTAATGTGTGTTGGTAGTGTGTGTACACAACCACCCTACAATGATAAAAAAGTAATATCACCTTTTTCAAATCATGTCATTCTCAGCTTCTTTTCAGTGTGACGACACACGGACAGAGGCGACGACACATGGACAGAGGCCGCTCCCATGATAGTTGATTGACATGAGCATCTCACCTTAGACCCGCCCTCACTGAGCTGAAACAGTCGACTCCGACCACTATTGTGTTGATTCCGGTGTAGGGGAAGGCAAGAATGTCTCAGATCGAGCGATTGAGGTGTTCTGTTGTTGGATATAATGAACAAAGCAGTCTTCATTTACTCCCAACATCTGAGCCGCTGAAGACGCAGAGGATTAACATTACGTTTATTTTTAAAATTAAAGCACCGAACCCCGGTCTACATATATGTGCCTGTGTTTGTGCAAATTATTCGTGATGCAGTTTCACCTACAGCAGAAGTGAGTATTAAGGGTTTTTATGCATCTTTGCAAATCACCTTTCTTAATAATGTGCTAGGTAGCCAGTTTTGCAGATAACTCAGCTAAAGTAAACATTACGGCTCATCACCCAACAGCAGAGAGGGGTGGGGAGAGCAGAGTTTATTAGCATTTAAAGGAACATGCAACAGAATGGGCTGATTTCTGCAGAGGTGATTTTGACAAGGTAAAAAGAGTGTTCTTACATTACCATTGAGTAATTTTGACCAAAGTATGTTATAGACTTCTTATTAAAACCCTAAGGAATTCCAACCTGTGGAAAATGAGCATCCGATTAACCCTACATATTAATACCTAAAGCGTATACATCAATACCTAAAAAGTACAAAAGTGTACCTTTTGAAACGGTACCATTCCAGTGTTAGCTTGTGGACCTTTATTTGTTTATTTATATATTTATTTTTGAGACTGTACTTTTTCAATGATCTGGGTTATCATTCAGGGCAGTTGTGGCCTTGGGGGGCAGTCATGCCCCAATTGTCAGGGTTCTATCACTTCAGTCTAGTTTTCTTGTGGTTTTGTGACAGAGCCCTGACACTCCAACCATGTCTCGTTTTCATATTGTCTGCGTGCCTTGTTTCTTGTTGGAGTGTGATGTTCAAACCTGTGTTTCCCTCGTTACCTGCCTCATTTTCTCCCTACTTAGTCTCCTTGTATTTTCAGTCCTGTGCGAGTTCGTCATTGAATCTACCCTCATGGTTTCTTGTATTGCCCAGCCTTGTCAAGCCTTGCCAGTGTTGTTGCTCACCTGTTTTTCCCCCACGGGGTAGTTTTTATTGGTTTTGTTTTTATTTTGCTAATAAAAGCCCACTAACTTCTGCATCATTGAGTCCTCGCCTCATCCCTTAACCTGAACCCTGACAGAACGAACTCGCAGTAGAGGACTCAGCAGAACTATAGGCATCTTCCTGTTCCCATCTCCCTGCCCTTCCACTCATCAGGTGGCTGCTCAACACAGGAGGCTCATTTCTCTTCGGCAAGAGAGAGCCAATGTAAAGGTGTTTGCTTATGAGTTCCTGTTTGTAGTGGAGGGACTCAACATCAGTGACGCAGAGCTCAAGGATATTTTTAACAACAGCCTTAATGAGCCTGTCTGTGCCTGGGAGATGGCAGTTTGTGGGGAATGTCTACAACTGTGGAGAAGAAGGTGGCCTTCCTCCTCTTGGCCCTCCTCCTATTCCCCTCACAAACCATCTATTTCCCAGTCTTCCAATAATCCATCAACGGAGGAGGAGGAATGGGTCTGTCTCATCTGCCCCCATTCCTGAAGATACTGCAACACCCCAAGAGGCGTTTGAAAATACCACAGGGCCCCTGAGGTAGCTTAAGATGCCGCAGCGCCTCCAGTGGTGGCAGAAGATGCTGTAGTGCCACTGGAGGTGGTAAGCTCCATGTCATCAAACCACGCTCGTAAGTGCAGGAGAAGGAGGACTCCTGTTGCTTTCCTTAATCTGGGGGTCCTGGAGGACCCGACACTGGTGGTCCCAGAGCCCTCAAGTATGTTAATCTCAGAGTTCCGCATTAGTGCCATGGAGGCGGTCCTTGAGCAACCCACTCTTCCTGTCTGTCCTGTTGCAGTTGAAGAGACTGCCCTCTCCTTGTACGTTGCTGCCGTTATATGTGTCTGGGCTGCTTACGCTTTTTTTTTTACAGAGGTTGTTCCTGAGCCACCCAATTTCCCAGTAAGTCCTGAAATGGCCAAGAGGGCTGTCTTCTCCTTCTATGTATTGGCTGTCCTGCATACCTGGAAAATGCACATGCTTACTTCAGCCCATGAACCAGTCTGCCAGCCAGAGCCTGTTGCTGATCTGGAGGCCATCCCAGACCAGCATGTTCTCCGAGTCATGACCACAGAGACCGTCCCAGAGTCAGCTCCAGCCCCGAGGCCCCCAGAGTTCATGTTTAAGCCTTGGAACTTTTCTAACGAGACTTTTGTCCCCATCTGGAAGGGTGGCCAGACTCACACCCACTACATTGGCAAAGACTCCCTTGGGACTGTCACCTTCATGGTACTCCCCTTCCTAACCCTGATTCCAATCCTGGCAAAATTTGATCATCTTGTACTGCCCAAGCTCCCTGTCCTGTCGGCCCCACTCAAGTCCCCTACTCTGCCAGCTCCACTTAAGTTTCCTGAGTGGCCTGTTTCTCTGGCCCCATCCTGGCCATCTGCTGTGGTTCCTGTTAGGCCATAGCCTCCCTGGTCTGTGCCTCCAGCCCCGCCCTGGCCTCCTGCTGGGGTTCCTGTTAGGCTGGAGCCTGCTTGGTCGATCCCTCCGATCCCGCCCTGGCTGTCCACTGGGGTTCCTGTTTGACCGGAGCCATGCTGGCTCATCCCTCCAGCTCCACCCTGGCCTCTTGCTGGGATTCCTGAACTGTTCAACCCTCCCACCCCTCCCTGGTCCCATTTATGATTGTCTGGGCTTTCCTGTTGGCTAGCTTGGCTCCCCTCCCTTCCTCCCCTTTTGTTTTTGTGATTTGATTTCCCTATCTTGTTTTGTCTGTTGTTCTTGTGTTGTTATGCCATGTTCCTGTCTTGTTTTTGTGGTCCTCTTTAGGGGCGCCGGGTGGCGTCCCTTTTGAGCGGGGGTAGTGTCAGGGTTCTGTCACTTCGATCTAGTTTTCTTGTGGTTTTGTGACAGAGCCCTGACACTCCCACCATGACTCGTTTTCATGTTGTCTGCGTGCCTTGTTTGTTGTTGGAGTGTGGTGTCCGGGCACTCATGTCTTGAGTTTCGATATCGTGTCGGGGTTCAGACACTCACACTCCATGTTCTGTCTTGTGGGAGCATGCGGTCTTGAGTTTTCTCGGCTGTACGCTCTTCTGTCACGTAGATTGTTCTTTTTCTTGTTGTCTTGTGTTGTTGCACGCAGCTCATGTTTTTGGCTGCATGTTCTCATGTTATGTTATGTTTTGTCTTGTACCTTGTCTTTTACCTTTTTCGCTGGCTCTGTGCTTTCATGTCATTGTTTTGTGTGAACACACAGCTTATTTTTCTCATTAGCTGTGTGTTCGTTACTTGTTTTGTTCAAGCACATGGCTTGTGATTTGTATTGCTGGCTATGTGCTTGTGTTTTTGTTTTGTGTGAGCACATGGTTTTTGTCTTGATTGTTTTTTTGTGCCATGTGCTCTCACGTCTATTGTCTTGACCCCACCCATCTTGTTTCCTGATTATTGGTTAATTTGCCCCACCCTCATTTCCTGCCTCATTTTCTCCCTACTTATTCTCCTTGTGTTTTCAGTCCTGTGCGAGTTCGTCATTGAATCTACCCTCACGGTTTCTTGTATTGCCCAGCCTTGTCAAGCCTTGCCAGTGTTGTTGCTACCCCCACGGGGTAGGTTTTGTTTTTATTTTGCTAATAAAAGCCCACTAACTTCTGCATCATTGAGTCTTCGCTTCATCCCTCTACCCGAACCCTGACACTAATGGTTAGAGCAGGAGTGGGGAACCTTGATCCTGCAGGGCCGATGTCCCTTTTAGCTCCAACCCTAAAAAGTTGATTTTGAATTTATTATTGGCTCAATGTAAGTGCCGCACAGGTAACAAGGTGAGGCAATTAAGGGATTACATTGGTGCCACGACCTGGATGGGCAGGGGCGGACTGGCCATAGGCAGCACCGGGAGAATTTAATGGTGCCCTGTCAGCCAATTTGGCCCGCTGCCCTATAATTTATTATTAATTTTTAAGAAAGTTAGATTGTTGTTTTTTCCATTGTTATTGTTGCCTGCTGAATGTACTAAAATTGTTATTTTTGAATTTGCCATTCAATCATGAAACTCTAATAAATCACGTGTCGTTAATCTTGACTGGCAGCATGATTCGCCTTGCGCGTGCTCCGCGTGTCCACCAAAAGGATACGACACTCGAGAATGGAGTGGAAGCGTCGAGGTGAAGCAGAGAGACAAAACTGTCCTGTTCAGGACTTAAAGGTCCCATATTGTACACATTTCTGGAGGTTTATTTTAGTTGTTGATGTCCTTAAGAATATATATTTGCGGTATAAGTGCCAAAATCCATCTCAATATATTTTTACAGCTCCTTTTTTAGGAGCTCTGTCAAAAACAGGTCGATTTTGGCCCATCTAATTAATATTCATGAGCCTCTCTTCTGATTGGCCTGTTGTTTTCTGAGTGACGCACAGCCAGGCCAACCACAGGTGACTACGGTCATGTATGCTTTAGCCGAGCCCAGAGCCATAGAGAGAGCCTAGCCTGCTGATACTCAACAGGATATTTCAGAACGATCATTAATGTTTTTTTCTTTTTCAAACACCGAATGCAGTAAGCTACATAACTGTTGGTTTAGTAAAGCCCCTTTCACAATGCGCGCTGATTCTGGAAAATTACGGGAACGAGTGCTGTGTGAACAAAAGCCAGAACCATAAAGGCAGTGTTGTAGTGATGATGCACGTTATCATGCGACTCTTCATGACGAAAAAATACGTGCAAAGTGGAATGAAGCAGCGATCAGGGAGCTCCTCACTATCAGCGCTGAAGCACAGATTGTTCCGGTTAGTTTCAGTTTAGTGAAATATACGCGTCGCATTACATCTCACATCCAAACGTCACATGTCTTTATGGGTTGTGTGTAAAGCACGCACAGATTCCGGAAAACAACTGTGAATGAACCAAATTAAACAACTCCGGAACAAATCATGGGAAACATTATTTGTGTATTTACCGGAATCGCTGTGTGAAAGAGGCTGAAGTTGACGTGCCTCTGGTCTCTTATATTCACGTTGTTCTGAACAGGGTTTTCTCGACTTGTTTTCATGTTGTTGTTGCTTAGCAATGTTATGGACACGATATTGTCTGGGTTTGACAAAAGGAGGGTGGGACGGTGATTGGTGTTCGGGGTGGTGACTGAGTAGATCGGACGTCATATCTGTATGGAAGTCACAGCGGCTTGTGAAAAGAAACAGCTACTTTAAGCAGGCTGTGTGCAGTTTACTGTGGATTGACTGTTTTGAAACTCATATGGTAGTTACATAGCCCCTAGACCTCAGTTATCATGAAAAAAGCCAGGAAATTTCGATTTTGACAATATGGGACCTTTAAAGTGCAGGTCAGTTACAGTATCTATTATAATCAAATCTATTGTAGTTTTGTCTTAGTTTATTTAGTTAAGCATTAAACTGTAGGCAAATGTTATCAGCAGCAGTCAATTACTGTAAAATTAACAAAAGGACATAATTACTGTTGTAAAGAGTAGGAACAACACAAACCTTATGGAAATTAACTATGATTTTACTAAAAATAATACCAAAACATGGTAACTATATTTAAACCATGGTAATCACAAATTAACAATGGTTTTGCTACACTATGTAGTTTCACCATAGTATTTGTAGTAACTGTGGTTAGACAAATGATAATCAAAGTTCCAAAAAACATGATTACTATACCATAAGCCTAATACCATGGTTGAAGTTTATTAGGACAAAACATGACCCTTGATAATGCTAAAACATTTTTTAAGATTTTTCTATGAAGATATAGTCAAGATTAAGCAATTGTTTTACTAATTTTAACATTTAGGTAAGATAAATAATAACACATGGTCCTAATGTAATACTTAAATAAATTTAGGCCAATACTATGTGCAAAACAAATTACAATGAGGTGGTTGTTTTGTGGAAAATTAGTGAAAAAAGTAACTAACCACACACACATGAGAGACAGAGAGATGTCAGGGAAAATGAAGAGAGTAAAAAGAAAATTGGAAGTTCAAGAAATAACCTTTAATTATTTTGTGTGGCCGCCACAGCCTAGAGATTTAAGCTTTTTTATGTGATGATGATGATGATGGCCATACAAACAATATTGTTGTCTTTGGATTTAAAATTTGGTGTGGGTGTATGGGATGGCCTGGGTGAGATTTCTCGGCCTGAAATTTTCTCCCAGTCCGCCCCTGTGGATGGATGGGAGTGAGGTTTAGGGCAATAAGTGTAACGGTGACCAGCTGGTAGGTGCTGCCCCTGATCTCAAGAGATGCATTAGCAACTGATGCTAGAGGCTGTAGACTTTAGTGTCCTAGTTAGTGTGTCTGACTCCCATGCCGATGACCTGGGTTTGAGTTAGTTAGTCAGTTAGTTGATCTAAACAAAGTCAGGACTGGATGGGGTAAATTTAAAAATTTAAGTTCATTCTCTGAAGGTGATGATACACAGGGCAACTTTTTGAGAAATGTTGCAGGGTAATTTTGCAGAGTGATGTCGCTTGGGCACTTTCCTATTGAGCATGGGCAGCAAATTTCTACTTGGATACTTCAGATCGGTGCAGGTGGCCCTGTGTCTCATCTGGTTGCCCTGCTGATGGCAACATCATTGCCCAGCAACATTGCTCAAAAAAGTTGCCTCGTGTATCATCAGCCTGACAGGAGGAGGGGATTAAGGAACAGCAGAAATACAGAAGTTACCATGGTTACTCCTCTACACAAAACAGCACTGCAAGCACAACTGTTTGTGTCTACTTGCTTGTCACGGAGAAGAAAGGATGTCAAAACAGTATTTACATGTTTTCATTTACAAGTTTGTTTGCACATATATTTATGCATTTTAATCTAGACGAAAACATGCTGGCCCTTACTGTGATTTTGTTGCTTAACTGACCGTCCCAGCACACTGGGACACCATTACCCAATGTACAAATAAGCAAGAATAGGTCCATGTTGTGCATGTCGAATAAAATCAGTCATAATTAATATATGCCATTTCTTATTTTTTTTATTTTTTTTATTTTTTTATTATTCACCACTCCTTGGTCATTTCTTATACAGTTTCTGAATTTTATTGATGTACAAAAGTATCTGTTGAGATATTCAAGATTAAGTAGTATCTTATCTTTAAAAATTCCATTGGTTATGTGAGGCAATAGGTTAATCTAAAATTTAAGGCATTTTAATACAACTTCTGCTTACATTTTTGAAGGCAACTATTGGATCATGTGGGTGTCATGTGCATTACTTTATAGAGCACTTACAACAGACCAGTAGTTATTAATCTTCTAGTGTACATTTTACTTTACTTTTCTCTGTATTTCTCACTGTAAATAGGCCAAGCCAAAAATAAGTCTGCTTTCTCCCATGAATCTGCTTAGATTGTGCATTAAGTACATATAAAGTTATTTATTGTTTAAACATTTATATAATGCACCCTGCTACACCATACATATTGTTCAGGAATGGTTTGAAGAACATGATGAAGAGTTCTAGGTGTTGCTGTGACCTCCAAATTTCCCAGATCTCAATCCTTTGAGTTTCCATGGCTCAATCAGCTCAATTTTGCTGATAATAAATCAAACAAAACCTAATTTCCTCAGTTCCGCTCCTGAAATAGTGCACTTTGCCTTTGTGGCCAAATGTAAAAATGTTTAGGAGTCAACATATATCAACATAGCATATATCATAATTTACTAACTAAATAGTAAAAGAGTTCTGGTTGTTATTGTGTCATAATAAAAATATAAAATTCCATCATTTAAAGTAATGAAATAAAATAAAATAAAAAACAAAACACACCACATTTACTCATCCAACTTGTGTCAAAATTTAAAACATATACAAAGTACAAAACTTTAAAACTTTTGTAAAAACACCAGGAAATGGTGTATGTAAATTGAGAGAAGCTCTTATTAACTCAGTATATTCCAAATGTTAAAAGGTTAAAAATTGAATAAAAATTGAAGCGATCACTTTTCTGTGTACACATCTGTGAAAATGGATAGAAAATGGTTTTCATTGGCTAAATAGATGTAAATAAAAATAATATATTGATTTGAAAAATTAAATAAATTGTATTAATTGTGAATTTTATTAGTCCAGTATTTAAGTACAGTAGTTCCTATTCAAAATCTTCTTAATCATGGTCAGCTGTCTGTTGAAGAAAAAAAATATATATAAATGATAATAATAATAATAAAAATTAATGAATGAACAATAATGCAAGAATTTTATATGATCTTTCTACCATTTATATTTGTAAAACTTTTTTGTGATTTTTTTTCGTTTCCTATTTAGTTTAGTTTCTATTAGCTTAAAATGCTTCATTTAATTATTACATTTATTTCCCTTAACACAGCGAGCCATTATTGTGTAAGCATTTTAATTTATTGCATGTGAATTTGATCTGCATACCTTATTACCTTCCTGTTCAATTGCAGATGAAGTTGAGATTCTCAGCACAGTCTCGGTTCTCCCATATGTCAGTTTTGGTGTTTTGGGCTCCACAATGACAGGGCTGAGTTGGGCACTCTGGCAGTGAAATTTGTTCCCACAGAGGTTCATTGTTGAGCCAGAACCATTCCCCAGCCAGGTAACGCAGGCCTGTCCACACACTTTCTGTCTGGGATTCCCTCGTCTCTTTTTTAAACAGCTCTAATTCACTCTCAGTGGTGATGCTGGCCAGATCTGTGTGGTGAGTCCTGCAGTACTGCAGCGCTTCCTCCCATGTCTTGTTCTCTTTTACCAAGATGAATTTAGTTTTACTACAGAAGAAAGGTAATGATGAATCACAGAAATAATCAATCCATTGGCTTTCAATTGAGACACAGCACTGTCTTCCATCTACATTATTAGGCTGGGATTCTTCCCAGTCAGTGAAGGAGACTGAAATTCCATCAGACCACAGCCAATTGCTACTACTTGTCATATGCCTGTAGAGCCCAATCCATTTGAAATTTTCATCATCTCCTGCTAGCTGTAGAAGCATGTCTTGTTCTTCTTGATTTGTGATGGTTGACAGATCTTCATAATACTTCCTGCAATAACTCTGAGCATCAGTCCAGTTCATGGGGATACTCAAATAGAAATGCTCTCTAATCACAGCTTTAGTCAGTCCACAGGTGACAATCAGGAGAATGATGGACACTTTCATCTTTCCAGTGAGGTGCTGAATCAGAACTGGAATGAGTGTAGTGAGTTCAGCAAGTGTATCACATGTGTAAATTGCACACGCAAATACATTTCAGCCAGGCTGCACACCCAGGCAAACTAGTTTTTATTCATGAAAATTTCACGTTTTTACATCTATCAGCCCTTCTTCACGCAAGTATATTTGGCTGTAAAAGATTTCTTGTCTTCTAATGTTTGTGAATAAATAAATGAGTCACAGATCAACAAGAATTAAACTTTTATTATAAACAGAAGGATATACAACCCAGGAGACTAAAGAGTAGAATTGAACCAGTGTCAATGAAATATAATTATTAAATATAGACCCATGAGTTTCAACAATATCTTCCATGAATATAATGTATCCATAAATGTAATGGCATTATGAATGTCAGGGTTATGTTCTTTTTTTATTTGTTTTCACTGTGTTCTGTTCCTGTGTGCCTGTTTTCCCAGTTACTTTTGTTCCTTGGTTAGTTTTGGTTACTTGAGTTATTTGAGTTTATTTGTGCACACCTGTTCCGTGTTCTGTTACCTTTCCAGTATATTTAAGCCCTGATTTTTCCTTTATTTTCTCTGGTATTGTCTATGTTAGCATGTTGTTTCCAAAATAGTCTCCTACTCTTTTCCTCAGTGTTAAATAAAAATATGTTGATTCATTCTCATGCATATGTCTAACATGTATCCAGGACCGAGTTTGCTAATGCCTGCTCTAGTGTGAACTTTACATTCCAATTTAACCCCTTAACTGTCGCCCCCCATTTTTTAAAATAGGCATGAAAGTGCACCATCCAAACTTCAATTGTTGTAATTCACAAACACTTATACAGATCTAAGGTTGGTCTCTTTTTAAAGAAAACAGTCCGCAGATTTTTGCAGAAGTAGAATTTTTTCAAAAAAATAAAGTATCAACAAATTATATAAGTTTAAATTTACTGTAAATAAAATGCACTGTACAATTTTTATTATATTTTATATAAAAACATATTTTACATAACAGGTTTTATCCTAAATTTGATATCAAAGTGAAGCCTCACATCTAAATAAGTTATGTTCCAAATTTGAAGTTGATATGAAAAAAATTAAGGTTCCTGTGAAAGTTTGTGTAGGGCGTTATACCACAAACAGCCACCGGATGGCATCTAAACACCATATATATATTTTTATGCATTTTTCAGTCACAAAAGTCTAAATTTTTCTGAAATTTTTCAATCTACCACAAAATAACCACCAAATATGAAATTCTGAGACTCAGACCTTTCCAGTGATATTTTTTTGTCAAGATTGTAAAAAGTTGTGATTCTAAAAGACCGTACTACATTTTGTAATATGACACCACTAAGGGGGAGGAGACAAAATGTCCGATTTCAAAATGGTTTTCACAGTATGATTCTTAAGCTTCTAAGCTTTCAAATGATATATAATTTTTTGATGTTTACTAAAAAATTTGATAGAGAAAAAGGACCACGAAAAAAAAGTGCCAAGCGTCCCACATATAAATAGCTGGTGCAAACCTACCCAGTAGCAGGACTGGACACCGCTGCCCTAAATAAAGTCAAAACAAAAGTGAAAAGAGGCTCAACCAACTCTGAGTTTGTAGTACATGCGGTTGAATATTGACCAGTGGTTTTCAAACCTGGCTCAGGCATGGCAGCCATATTTGGTCGAGGACTCAGGTGTAGCCGGTGGGTTTGGGAGATGGGCGGCGGCCGGCGGTACTGGGCTTCTGTCACGGTGTGCTGAGGGTGAGGAGCCATGGGAAAACATGAGGAGCCAGGTGTACAAACAAACAAACTCCTTATTCAAAAGCTAACAGGAAACCAGGACAACAACAACCACAACATGACTTCAAGACTGTACAAACGACTATTTAAAGGGTAGCACAGGGGTGTGTCAACTTAACAAGGACAGGTGTAACCAATCAAGATAACAAGGGGGAAGTCCAAAAAAGGGCAACAGGGGAAACCAATATAAACTGAACAATAGGGGGAGACAAGGAAGAAACCAAAACATAGGAACCGCAGGGCGGAAAAACACTAGGAAAACACTACAAAACATGATGCTGACAGAAGGGGTGCCTCCAGGACAGGTTTGAAAAGCACTGATATAGACTATTAAAGGGGTCATCGGATGCAAAACTCACTTTCACATGTTGTTTGAACATAAATGTGTCTTGGCAGTGTGTGTAAACAACCACCCTATAATGATAAAAATCCCAGTGGTATTTGTTTTTTATATTTATGATTAAGTAATATCCTTTTTTTTAAATCAAGCTATTCTTTGCATCTTTGTCTGTGTGATGTAACGTTACACCAACCAAGGCTATTCCCACGATAGTTGATTGACACGGCTGTCTTACCTTAGACCTGCCCTGACTGAGCTGTAACCGTCGGACCTCCGTTGTCAACTCCTTTGCCAGGGAAGACAAGAATTGCTGTATTCAAGCCATACTGTAATTACCATAATTTTAAGATGACAACATGACATTCTACTCTGAGCCTTTTACGTCCTCTGACTCAGAATTATGCTTTTCTACGGCACTATCAATGCCTAAACAGAGCCTACGTTGGTCAGATGGTACAGCGGTCATGTGGTACAAGTCATAGCTCTCAGAAGACTCCTAGTTCACAAGTTGTAATTACACATTCTATGGGGACATGAACACTTTTTTGACACCCCTGTTGAAAAAAACTGCATATGCTGGTTAGGTATGTTTTGGTGCTAAAATGCTGGTCCTTTGCTGGTTTATGCTGGTCATGTTGCTGGTCAAGGACCAGCATTAACCAGCAAAGGAAACATACCTAACCAGCATATGCTTTTTTTTTTTTTTTTTTTCAACAGGGACCCAATGTCTCAGATTGAGTGATTGACATGTTGTGATGTTAGATGTAATAATGAACATAGCAGTCGTCATTTACTTCTGACATCTGAGCTGCTGAAGATGCAGAAGATTAATGTTACCCTAGTTTTTGAAGAGAATGCGCCAATCCCCAATCTATATACATGTGTCTATGTTCATGCAAATCATTTGTGATCCAGCTTCACCTACAGCAGAAGTGAGTATAAGGGTTTTATGCATCTATGCAAATCACCTTTCTTAAACGCCCCTTACCAAAGCAGAAAGTTTCATGTACAACTGTTAGCGCAAGCTAGATTAAAGTGATTCTTACATTTTAAATATGGATATTTTTCTCACAAAAACAAATTGGTTCACTACAGGAGGCTTTTATTGACCATGTCTGCGAGTATTGATGCTAGTTACATCAGCGTCCCACTAAAGGGCATGTGTTATGATGTTGAGATGGACAAGTGGTTCTTCCTGTCAGTGTGTGTTCTAGTGGCAGTATTATAAGACGGTTAACAGATTATATTATTATTATATTATATACAATCTGTCAAAAAAAGTCAAGTTTTTAGGTCATATACACAGTTATATCCAGGATACAACTTGCAGTGAAATGTAGACCTGGTCAGGTACTTATATTGTTTATTAAATATAAATAATAGTAGTAAAAATGCAACATAAGAATATAAGAAACAATGAAAAGATATGTAATAATAATAACAAAATAGCAATAGGGACATTCAACAAATGCAAAACACAATAACAACATATTGACCAAATTTTGCTCAGATTAAGAGAAAACTGTGAAGAGAGAAAAATCAAATAAGAAATTATTTTCTCCCACTGCTGGCATAGTGCACTTTGCCTTTGTAACTTGTGCATTGCGTTGTGTAAAAATGTTGAAAAGTCAGCACATGCCATATTTAAACATGAGTAAAACACTTCTGATTATTATTGTGCCAATGATGGGAATAAAATTGCATCAGTTAAAGATCAAAAAGACTAAAGACTATAAAGAATCACGCATTATACATAAAATGAGAATATTTAAGAGTAGGCAAAGAAGAAGATAAGGTAAAAAATAAAATAAAGTAAAAATTGCTATTGTCAGCAGTTCCTGAGAGTAACAATATGCCTCAACTCAATATCCCTTGTTCATTAACTTAACAGATCAATAAATTACCTGGGAGAGAAAAAAAAGCCTTTGAAAAACACAAATTATGTCCTTTTCCAACTACTTGCAATATTTAAAGCACATACAAAGTATGCAAATGTAAAATATTTAGTTGTTACAGCAGAAATGTATGTAATACACTTAGATAAGAAAAACTCTAATTCATCAAAATGTTTATTTTAATATTCCTATTGTTAGTTATAAAGCGATCACATTTCTGTGTACACATAAATAGTAAACATTAATGTCTATGTATGACAATGGAAAGAAAATGTATTGTAATGGCTGGAAAGGTGTAAATTAAATGATTTATTAAATTAATGAAAAAATAATAATTGTATTAATCATAAATGTTCTTTTTCACAATTTATAAGCTCAGTATTTAAGTTCAAAGGTTCCAATGCAAAATCTTCTTCATCGCGACCAGCCTTCTGTATAAATACATGAATAAATAATTAAATAAATACATACAGAAATAACGCTAGAAGTGTGCATTTATGGTTGTTCTATCTACCAGTTATATTTATTTATTTTAACTTTTTTTTAAGTATCTCTTATTACCTTCCCATTCAGTTGCAGAGGAAGTTGAGCTTCTCAGCGCAGTCTCGTGTTCTCCCATAGGTCAGTTTTTGTGTTACGGGCTCCACAAAGATAGGGCTGAGCTGGGCACTCTGGCAGTGAGACTTGATCCCCTAGAGGCACGTTGCCAACCCAGAACCATTCCCCAGCAAGGTAGCGCAGACCTGTCCACACACTTTCTGTCTGGGATTCCTTTGTCTCATTTTTTGTCAACTGTACTTGTCTCTCATTGGTAATGCTGGCCAGATCAGTGTGGTGAGTCCTACACTACTGAAGCGCTTCCTCCCATGTCATCTTCTCTTTAACAAGAATGAAAATCTTGTAGCAAAAAAAAGTATATAACTTAAAACACTCATAGTCAAACCAGTTTGACAATAAGGTCACACAGTACTGATTTCCTTTAAGATTATTGGGCTGACCAGAATTCCACCTTGAGTAAGAAAGTACATTTCCGTCAGACCACAGAAACTGATTAATGTTGTATTTGTTTCTATACAGGCCGATCCACTTGTCCAAACTGTTTCCTCCTGCCAGCTGTATTAGCATGTCTTGTTCTTCTTGACTTGTGATGGTTGACAAATCTGTGTAATATTCCCTGCAATGACTCTGAGCATCAGTCCAGTTCTTGGGAATAGTGACATAGGAATGATCCCTAATTAAAGCTTTAGTCAGTCCACAGATGACAATCAGGAGAAACATGGATGCTTTCATCTTTTCAGGTGTTGAATCACTTTTGGAATGAGTCTTGAGTGCACTTCAGCAAGTGTATCACATTTATATATGTCACACGCAAATAAATTTTAGCCAGGCCACACAACCAGGCAAACTAGTTTTCAACTAGTTTTAATTTTACACGGTATTTATGTATATCCAGCCCTGCTTTACATAGATGAATTTGCCTGTATTTTTTTTTTCTTTTTCTTTCTAATGTTCCCTTCCAGGAACTTCGAGCTGCATCAAAATGCTAGGGGAACGCCTTCAGTGTGAGCACGCTCTGAATCATGTGTGTAATCAGTCCAATGGAATCACTAAACGTCACGGGTGTCATGACGTCACTGACCAGAAAGCATAAAAGCACGTGCGGTGAGAACAGCGTCATCTTTCTGTCTTTCAGCAAGCGATCTGTGTTGTGTTGTGTCCCACTCTCCTTTTTGTGCTAGTTCGCACACCTTTTATTTGACAGTGTGATACACATAAGCAGCAACATTTTAAGCTGTGTGCTCCCCCGTGTACTCTTTTAATTACGAGTGGGAATACACACAGGTTTTGTGTTGTCTGAAAGGGAGTGGAGCATGCCTCGTCAGCCCTCGAGGGGGCTGATTGCCCACATTGTGAATGCATGTCTTTGCTTTTGCTTCATTCCCGGAAGACTCTCTTTGAAGAGGGAGCCTTCACCAGCATTCCTCGCGGGTCTGGCCACGCTTCCACCGAGGCGGAGCGGTGGTTGCACTCGTGGGGTTCGCAATTAGATCTAGCAGAGGGAATGGAGACGGGCGAGTCCCTATCTTCTTCCTTACCTGCCAGATCTACCGCCCGCTCTATGGGATCGGAAGCCTATTTTGCGGTTTCTCCACCCGGCCTTGCCCTCCAGGCTGCTGAGGGCCACCTCGGCACTGGTGGGCAAGGGGTATGTGGCAGCAGGTCAGGTTGATGACATCGCCGAGCTTCGGAGGACCCCTGATTTGTCTCTCCGCGCCACCAAAGAGACCACCCGCACCATTGGCAGGTCTATAGCAGCTATATTTGCTGCGGAGAGGCACCTCTGGTTGACCTTGTCCGAGATCAAAGAGAAGGACGCCCCTTGTTGGACGCCCCGTTTGTGCCTTTGGGTCTATTAGGCGACGCCATCACCGTGGTCATCAACAGACACCAGGAGGCAAGTAAACAAGCGCCGGAATTTCAGCGGTACCTCCCCAACGTTCTTCAGCTCAGGGGGCTTGCGGTCTATCTGTCCCTCGTCACGGCATCATCCTTGAAGGCTCCGCTTTAAGCCAGGCTCTTCTAAGCCCAACACTGACCTAAGGGTGGTCTTGCAGGCTAAGAAGGGCCTGGCTAAGAGGCCCTGACTTTTGTGGTCCAGGTCCTCTGAGGGCAGTCCCCTCTGGGGAAGAGCGGTTAGCACCTCATCATACGGTGCCTGTCTCTCCTCAGTGTCCTCATTCTGCCGTCATTGTAGTGGCTCGCTACCTCCACGGAGGTCCCCCGAACAGCTAGCTGGGCGACTTCCTGCCGGTTCGCCGCTTCAGGACCTAGAGCTAGCCGTTCCTCTAACACCAGAGGTCAGTCTCGAGAGACTGATTCCCTTAGGAGACTCTTTGGCAGCATGGAAGCTTCTGCCAAATGTGTCTCAATGGGTCCTGCATACTGTAGAGAGGGGTTACCGTATCCAGTTTGGTTCCCCTCCACCCCGTTTTAGCTGGGTTTTTCCCATCCTTGTAGGTCCCGAGCAGGCTCTGCTAATGGAACAAGAAGTAAACACTCTCTTGAGGAAGTAGGCCATCGAGGTGGTCCCTCCTCACAAAAGGGAGTCCAGGTTCTACAGTCAGCACTTCATTGTTCCAAAGAAGGATGGGGGCTTGCGACCCATTGATTTTGGCTCACTCCGAACAGAAGGCAGTTCAACATCGAGATGTTGTTCTATCTCACATGAAAGAGCTGGGCTAAAGACTAAACGCCAAGAAAAGCGTGCTTTCTCCATTACAGAGAACCACTTATCTAGGCGTGGTGTGGGATTCGACCACAATGCAGGCACGTAGGCAAACTGGTGTGGGTCCAGTGTGGATTAGAGGGAGCCCTTGAGGTGTGAGAGGACCAGCCGCTCGAAAGACTTCATAATGATGGGTGTGAGTGCTACAGGGCGGTAGTCGTTCAGGCATGTTGGGTTGGAGTGTTTCGGCACTGGCACAATGGAGGTGGATTTAAAACATGCTGGTACAGCTGCTTGGTCAAGGGACATGTTAAAAATATCTGTGAATACCCCAGCGAGTTGCTCTGCACATGCCCTCAGTACGCGGCCAGGGATACCGTCTGGTCCAGCAGCCTTGCGCACGTTGACCCGACTCAGTGCGGTGTAGACGTCTGAAGAGGTAAGTGTGATGGGTGAGTGGTTGGTTGAGGGAGTAATTTTGGTGGCAGGGTCTATATGTGACCCTGGACCACAAAACCAGTCTTAAGTCGCTGGGGTATATTTGTAGCAATGGCCAAAAATACTTTGTATGGGTCAAAATTATTGATTTTTTTTTTATGCCAAAACTCATTAGGAAATTATGTAAAGATCATGTTCCATGTTAGCCTAGAATCTAGACGCGCCCCTAGCGGCAGCAAATTACATTTGCTTCCAAGGTCAGTCTAGTTACTCTCAATTCACTTAAAATTCCGAAAAATCCAAGATGTACCGGGCCAATCACGAGTCGGTGGGCGGGCTTAACATGATGACGACTGACCTGCGACCATAAGTTCCGTCAGACATGAATTCCTGGTTCCGTGAATTAAGCGTGGAAAACTGAACAGTATTTCTATAATTTTTTACTTTTGATACACAGCCACGTCCATGTGTCCTGAGCAGGAGCTCGTTACATCTGAACGCGCTGTGGTGTAGAATACGCAAACACCAGAAGCGATCTGTGGCGTGTATACGACACTCATTGTTTACACAGAGCACAAGAGATTGTGGATATAGCGGCTATTCAAAATGGTAATTACTTGCGCTTGTCCTGGTTGTTCAAACCCATTTAAAGCTAAAAGATTACGTTTGCTTGCGCAAACTCATCCTGGACTTTTTCACCGATTTCCCCTTCCGGTGTTTGCGTATACTACACCAGAGCGCGTTCACATGTGACGAGTCGAATCATAGATATGTTAAACTCGTGCTCATGACGGATGGACGTGGCTGTGTATCAAAGGTAAAAAGAAAATGATATAAATACTGTTCATTTTCTTGCAAAACCCGATCGTTTCGTGTCTTAGGACATCAATGTATCGTCACGAGCCGCAGGGTGTAATTTGGATTTGTCTGTGCATGTTTACTTTTAAAGGTTTAGTGCCCATCTATGTCTATTATTTGGCTGACAGACTGCACAGTGCACTGATTTTTGTTAAAAATCTTCGTCGCTCTGACTACGTCACCCGACCGACTACGTCTCTGATTGGTTGTAGCGCTATCCTATTGCGTGGAGAGGAGTTTGAAAGACAACCGTTTATCCCACCCCTCCGGTTGAGCCCTGTCTATGGAGAGTGCCCAGACCCTACATTTATGTGGGTCTGGCTTGCCAGGCTAGTTCCATGTAGAATTTTTGTAAAATTTCTACTGTAAATATATCAAAATGTACTTTTTGATTAGTAATATGCATTGTTAAGAACTTAATTTGGACAACTTTAAAGGTGATTTTCTCAGTATTTTGATTTTTTTGCACCCTCAGATTCCAGATTTTCAAATAGATGCATCTCGACCAAATATTGTCCTATCCTAACAAACCATACATCAATGGAAAGCTTATTTATTGAACTTTCATATGATGTATACATCTCAGTTTTGTAAAATTTAACCTTATGACTGGTTTTGTGGTCCAGGGTCACATATTGTCTCTCTCAAAGCGAGCATAAAAGTCATTAAGCTCGTTCAGGAAGAAGACATCGGTGGCTGTGGGGGTGGAGTGGCTGGGTTTGTAGTCGCTGATGGCCTAAATGCCCTGCCACATGCGTCGAGGGTCAGAAGCTTAAGTACTAGCTTAAGTTTATAGCAGTGCTTGGCCTTTTTGATGCCCCTCTTCAGATTTGCCCTGGAAGAGCTGTAGGCCTGTGCATCACCTGATCTAAAGGCAGTGTTGCGTGCTTTCAGCAGGAGACGCACTTCCTTGTTCATCCATGGTTTCTGATTTGGGTATGTGGTGATCTGTTTCTGGGTTTTAACACCGTCTATGGTAGTATTAATGTAATCCAGAACAGAGGAAGTATAGCTGTCAATGTCCGTGTGAGAGCCACAGGTGGCCTGAGAAGCAAACATACTCCAGTCTGTGTGTAGAAACCTGTCCTGGAGTGTGAAGTCTACCCCCGCTGGCCACACTTTGATGGTCTTCACTGATGGCTTCACACGGTTGATGAGGGCTGAGTATTTGTGGGTGATGAACAAAGAAAGGTGGTCTGATTGTCCCAAGTGGGGGAGGGGGGTCACGGTATAAGCTTCAGCCAAGTTTGTGTATACATGGTCTAAAGTTTTATTTCCTCTAGTGTGGCAGAAAACGTTTTGATGAAATTTGGGGAGTACTGTCTTTAAGTTTGAGTGATTAAAATCTCCCGCAACAATAAATGCAGCCTCATGGTGAGCAGTTTGTTGTTTGCTGATGGCCGCATGAAGTTCATTCATAGCAAGCTTGGCATCAGCATCAGGAGGAATGTAAGCAGCTGTTATTATGGTGGAGGTGAACTCCCGCGGCAGATAAAACGGTCTACACTTAACCATGAGAAACTCTAGGTAAGCTGAGCAATGTCTCCCAATAGTAACAGAGTTCGTGCACCAAGCTTTGTTAACATAAATGCACAATCCTCCGCCAGAGTCTTTTTTGGTTTTACCGGAGTCATCCACCGTTCTGTCTGCCCGGAATGTGTGAAGCTCAGCTAGAGCAATAGCACTGTCCGATACATCGCTGTTTAGCCATGTTTCAGTAAAGATCATGACATTGCAGTTCAAAAGTCTCTTGCTGTGTTTGATGCAGAGTCGAATCTCGTCTATTTTGTTCACCGGCGACCGTACATTAGCGAGGAAAATGCTGGGTAAAAAGAGCCGGTGTGGTGTTAGCTTTAGCTTAGCTCCAAGTCCTCCACGCTTCCCCCGTCTTTGTTTACGGTCACTTCGCCACCTTCGAGCACTTCCGCCCGGCCGGGTAGAGTGCGCAGCCGCAGGAGTTCTGGTGATCTCAGGGACGAGTCGAATATTACTGATAAAACTGTCGGGAATGTACAAACCAATATCCAAAAGCTCCTGTCGGGTTTACGATGTAAAGGCACGACTGTTCTGTACGAACAGACCCGAGATGAGCAAGTAAAATACTGCAAACTTGCAGAAACTGGAGAGACACTGAGCCTTGCGATGTGTACGCGCCGCCATCTTGGTCGTATTGGCAGAGATCACATATTCGGCCCAGGGCAGTTGTTCACTCCAGGACAAGGGATTGTGGGACGCCAAACTATGAAGCATGCGAATCTGGTTAGCTCATTCAGCCTGCTCATTAGTAACAACATTAATTACTCATAGATTACTCAAGATTTCAAAAGCACAATCTTGAACTGGGTTAAGAATGCTCTGCATTTAGTGGGCACACCAGAGTAACCACCTCAGTATTTTTAGTATACTGGAGGGCTCCACTAGTCCGTAACCTGGGCAGCCTGACTCTCAACAGCCCACAGACTCTCTAGACAAGTAAAGATCAGTAAATACAAAAGATAGGGAGATAGTCAGAGAGACAGAATGTAGCAGACAAGGCAAGCAGGATAGTTCTGAAGAGCATCAGTTACAGCAACCAATAAGGGGAAGACAAGAGCACAATCCAGTCAGAGCAGGAGTGAAAGACGAAATAACCAGGAGACTGCTGAAAAGTGTGCTAAGGTGGACATTCTGAATATTGGATGTGCAGAGATCACAAGAGCAGAGAACAGAGAGCCCCTCCACTATGTTTAAAGTTTATGCCCCAGCCAATTCAGAAACTCTGGTATCAAAATGTGTTTACGCCATATTGTAATTACTGTGATTACATGATATCAACTTGTAAAAAGCGCTAATGTCCTCGAAGATTTTGTAATTATAATTTGTGAACTGGGAATTTTATACCACCTTGTACCACCTGATGGTAATGTTAGCAGTAGCAGAACATGATTTCGCAATGTGTGTGTGTGTGTACTGAATGTTTATATAGTCTGTGAACAGGATGTGATTGGCTGTGTGATCAGTGTCATGTGGGGATCATGGGAAATGGAGTCCATGGCCCCCAGTCATGACGCCGATGGGGACTGGCAGATCTGCGTCGAGCCTTCAGCACTGATGACGGGTGGCGGGACTAAGGCAGTACGGGAGGGTGGGAGGGAAATTCAGACAGGAAAACAGTTCAGATTCAGCCTCCATGGCTGGTTCAGTAGTAGCAGGTAGTTCATAAATGGCCTTCATGGCCTGAACAGAGTGAACAAACAGTCCATAAGTGGCCTCTGCGGTCAGAACATGATGGGCAGAGGGTCTGCAAACAGTCTCTGAAATAGTGCAAATAGACAGTCCATAAGTGGCCGTGACAGGGCAGACAGGAGTTTCAGGAGCAAAGAGTGCATCGTCGGGCATTACCACTAAGTAGAGAGCCGAATCAGATGTCCCGAAGCAGCATGAGGTTCTACGGCAATGGCCGACACCTCCGGGGAAATTGCGGTGGTGGTGTAACCGGCCCAGAAGCACCACAAAGTGACTTCCATAATGGGAAGCACTGCAGACTGGGGAGTCAATTAGTAAGTTGAAGGGATGAGGTGAGTAGGTCTCAGGATGCCTGAAGAGCGAGCAGAAACCAGTGGTGCATCCCTTACGCTGGCTACCAGATCCTGACACCGAAAAGCAGTCCTTGAAAATCCAGATGTCTTATCCAGGAGAGGACTGTCAGCTGTGACGTTAGCAGGCACCTGGATAAGGTGCCTGCTATCTCCTGGATAAGACATCTGGATTTTCAAGGACTGCTTTTCGGTGTCAGGATCTGGTAGCCAGCGTAAGGGATGCACCACTGGTTTCTGCTCGCTCTTCAGGCTGGATGGTCGTGACGTTAGTGGGCGCTGGCTTGGTCGGCGTCAAATTAGCAGGCACTGGCTGGGTTATTGTAACGTTAGTGGGCACTGGCTGGACAGTCATGACGTTAGCGGGCGCTGGCTGGATGGTTGTAACTTTAGCGGGTGCTGGCTCTGGACGATCAACTGTGGTTTGACTTGACACAGGAAGCGTGGCCATGACAGGTGCACACTCTGGAAGGGCAGCTATCTTTTGCAGAGGTTCAGGTTCGTCTGCCATTTTGTGAAGTGTCTCTGTGTTGGAGACTACTGTGGGAAAATCATTGTTCTCTTCTGTGATACCCACAGTAAAAGGAGACCCACATACACTCTCAAAAAGGATGTGTTAATTTTAAACACATTGTTTGTGTTATGTCTATTTTAGCACATTTTGTGTTGTTTGGTGTTAAATGTGTGTTAAAAAAGAAAAAGAAAAAAGAAAATATCCAACATTGTGTGTCCAACACAATATGTGTTAAATATCAGCCAAACACATTGCTGCTTGCGTCACTTCATGAGCGTATTCGACTGAGAAAACCAAATTTCCTTGTGCTTCAAGTTTTCATCGCCAGGACATAACTTCGATGTGTGAAGGTAAGAAATGTTTGTATTTGCCATTATACGTATATGTCTTTTGTGATCATTTGTAGACGGTCGAGGGGCATTTGGCACATATACGTGGTAGCCGAAAAACTACCTCACTGATGGCGATGTGAGCTGTGCCTGCTGCACTTCTCGGCAGTGGGAGCTTATTTTAACAAGCTTTATAGTTTATTTTGTTAGATTTACTGTGAACACAATCGCTTTTAATTAATCATTGACACATAGTAGCGCTTCACATGAGGAAACGCATGTCATTCATCACGTCTATCTCATTGAAAATGACCTGATTCATGGTGCCATGTATTGTGCAAATTGCCCTAAGAAGCTAACATAATCTCTGATGCTTAAGCTTTTCTTGCCTTTTTAGCTATCGCTATTTTACAATATTTGTTATATGTAATATTATAAATAACAAAAGTATCTTTATTTTACTCTTGCAGCTTTGAATGGAAGACATTCCTGAAGCACTTGTGGCAGTTACTGACGTGACAGAGACAAACGAGAGACTTCATCTCACCGACCCTCACCATCACTTCTATACTGATGAAAATATGTAAATAAAATGATTAATGCTTAAGAGGTTGTCAAATACCACTTTTTTTTATTTAAAGTACAAACTTTATTAACCATTAACAACTTTTCACTCAAGGAACAATTAAAATGTTGAAATGGCTGTATTTTGATTGTTTACCTCTCTTTTTTTAACCTTTTTGAGTTATGTAATTGTTAGTAGCAGGTTTAATAAATGGTGTGTAAACTTTAAGTTAGTTTGCTGTGTCTTTATTGCATACAAGATTTGTTCAAAAATAACACATACTTGACACAAATTGTGTATTTATAACACAATAGTGTGTAGAAAAAAATCAACACATTTTCTGTCTTAGCTGGAATAACACACTGGTTGAGTTAAAACTAACACAAAATGTGTTAGGTTGTGTTGTTTTTAACACATCCTTTTTAAGAGTGTAACAACAGAGCATAAAGTCCTTCAAACTGCCATTAAATTCCTCTCCAGGTATTTGTGATTTAATCGGTTCATTGAGTCATAAATGAAACAGATCTTTAAACAAAACTTCATCATACAGCGGTACTTGGAATGATAACTTACAAAACCAGTGAACATATTCCTCAATAGATAAGTTTCCTTGTTGCAAATGTAGTAGCTGGTCAACTGGGTCCATGGTTGAGCTGGCTTTGAATAAAGCTGCTGGATCCGGGTATGGCAAAGTCTTATGTAACGAGGGAGACAGCGGGATGAGGATCCAAATGCAGCTTTATTAAAAGTAAGAATTAGAGTCAAACAGTCCAGGTAAATCAACAGCATACAGTGCAACTTTTACATCCTTGGACTGTCTATGTTGGTTTCTTCCAGTGTCTCCCCCGCTGTTCTGTGTGTATTGGTTCTCCCTTGCCCATATTTGGACTTCCCCCCTCATTAGCGTGATTCCCTACACCTGTCCTTGATAATCAGTGTCCCTTTATAAGTTGGTTTGTTTGCTCAGTTCCTTGTCCAGCATTGTTGTTATCTCCTGTGTTTCTGTGTTCTCCAGCGTTTCCTGTACCCGTACTGTGGATTCATTAAAGACCTTAGTTTATATTCCATCGTTGTTTGTCTGTTCCTTCATGTATCCTGACAGCTATGTAACAAACCAGAATCCAGGCAGAAAGTCCAGAGTCCAGGCAGAAAGTCGAGGCAGGCGGCGGGCAAAACTGAGTAAATCCAATAAACTAGCAAGGGTCAAAAGGCAGGTGGCAGACAATCAAAAGACAGGAACTGACAGATATGCAACGGGTAATCAAACAGGGAATAAATGCTTGGTAATGTTAGCAGCAGAACAAGACTTCGCTATGTGTGGGTGTGTACAGGAAGTTTATATAGACTGTGAACAGGAAGTGATTGGCTGTGTGATTAGTATCATGCGGGGGATCATGGGAAATGGAGTCCATGAGCACTCCAGGCAATCGTGACACATTTTAGCTGTTTAACCATTTAGTCTGTCTTGTGTATCTTTCTAGTGCAATCCTGAGTGTGCCTTCTTTCTGCATATTGTCCTCTGGTTTTGATCTCCAGCTTTTTCCCAGTTTACTGACTTATGTTAAATAAATGTATTTGTTTCCAGTAAGTGTTTTTTAAAAGCTTTGCATTATGACATCACGACTCCCATTTGATGTTGTTCAACTTTGTGTGGTTACGTCATGCCAAACAACCCACCAAAAAAAAAACAAAAAAAAAAAACACTACAAGTAACTTGCACGTTTATGTTTCAAACGGAGATGGCAATAGAGAGGAAAAACAGCTGCTAATAGGGAATCTAGCTCTTTCTATGATCAATCAGCATCACAGTTTGTACCAAGACCTTTATTGCTGCATGTGCTGAATGGTTACTCTTTTCTTTTTTTAATGATTTGTCCTGATTTCCTCTAGGGGTCAGAGTTGTTTTGTCATTTGTGTTTGTGTCATATGCTGCATTCACACCATGTCGTAATTGTGGTTTTGAGATGACAGCACGTCACGTTCTGCTTGGTATAAGCTGTAGCTCTCAGAAAACTTGCAGTTCTCAAGTTGTGGTATCATGTTATCATGACTATGTACTGACCCTTTTATGTTGACCCTCTTTTGAGTTTTGCTGAGTTTTGCTGTGAATCTAACGGTATTTTAGAGAATATATGGTAGCGTTCAACATCTGCAATGTTCAACAAGGCATATTGTACAGCAAAGGGTATAATTTCCACTGGGGACAGGGCGAACGTGTGGAGCTTCCATATCAAACTCTAGTTTCCCTAGTAAATGCCTGATGAATATATATAAGGGTTTTCAACTCCAGTCCTCAGGCCTCCCTGCAAGTCTGTTTGTACTTTTTCTTGATGCGCTTTTTCTCATAGTTTTAGTATCTGCAAAGATCCCACCCAAAGTGCATGTCTACTGATTGTTTCCAACTCCAAAAAGGAAAAAGGAGGACTACTTCAGTTTGCATCCAGTAAACACACACAAAGGCAAACCTAATTTACTCACATTTAAAAGAGGACTGTGGGTGTGCATTTCTTTGCATGCAAAAATAGACAACAAATGCAAACAGCAACTACTGTCAGGGCTCTGCCCTGGCAGCTTTGTCTGTGCTGTCTTTGTTTAATGTTTCTTTGTTTATCTTGTGTCTTAACACATGGCTTTGTCTTTGTTTGTGTCTACCATGTGTTCCTGTGGTCCCACCTCCTTGTTTCCCTTGGTCACGCCCTCTTGTTTAGCCCTTGTCTTGTCCTCGTTTCTTCTAATTGTGCTCACCTGGCCCTCATTACCTTTCTCCCTTTATATTGTGCTGTTTTTCCTTCAGTGTTTGTGGGTTCGTCTTGTGTCATAGAGACAGTGCTCACTTGCTGCTCTATATTCCAGTCCTGCCTTGTAGTTTGGTGTATCCTTGCTGCAGCTTTGCTGCTTTTGTTCTTTATTTATACCTTTTAGCTTTCTTGCTAATATTTACTTAAAATATTATTTTTAGTAGTTCTTCTGTCTTGTTTCTAGTTTTGTTTTATTTGGATTTAATACTTTTACTTTTTATAGTTTAAATTCAGATATTATTTTTACCTTTTTGTTTTGCTTTTTATTCTTTTCTTTTGTTTTTGTATTTTATTTTTTCCTTTTTACATATTACATGTTTCTCCCTGTGTTGTGCTGATTAGTGTCGTGTGGTCTTGAATGTTGTCTTGTTGTATGTTTGTGCTGTGTGTTCCCTCCAGTCCTGACCTCCCAGCCTGAGACTCCCTGCCTGTTGGTTCTCCTGGGCAGTTTGCCAACCAAGCCTGGTGCTGATATTCTAACTCTGATTCTGGCCTGCTTTGCATCCCGTCACTCTGACTGCTAGCTCTGGCGTTTTCTGCTCTGGCGTTCCCCTCAGTCTTCTGCCTGGTTTGGCCATATGTATGGTACTGTTCTCCAGATTGTCCATCTCTGGAGGCACAATTCTCTTTCAGCTGGATTGGAGCTCAAGATTGTTCACCCCTGTGCACCCCTGAACCTGTGTTAATAAATATTTGTCTGTCTTATTCACTCTGCATTTGGGTCCCTTCTTGCTAACCCTGACATTACGAACCCGCCAAAACAAGGACCCAGCAGAATGGGTATAAAAATAATTCCTCCTGCAACTGCTCAAGGGAGGCTGGCACTTCAGCAGTGTGTGGCCTCGCTTCGCCAGCAGGGCCGAGAGGTGCGGTGTTTTGCCCAATTCTTCTGGACTATGGCCAGGGGCTTGGAGTACGATGATGCGGCTCTTAAGGATGCCTTCAATCTTTGCTTGGATGACCCCTTGCCACAGTGGGAGATTGAGCAACTGAGGATTTTAGACTTCTGGAATTTCTCCAACTATGTGCATCATCGCAAAGACTGGCAAATCCTTTCTCCACCAGAATCCTCCACCACTGACCATCCCACCGTCCCTTCCTCATTGAATCAAGATCTGCTCCCTCTTTTGTCTCCCACACAAAAGCGCCGGCTGAGAAGGAAGAGAGCTGTCCGGAATGCTGTAGCCATCACTGAGTCTATCCCTGCAGCCCCAGAGGGCGTTTCAACTGCCCCTGAGGGTGTTCCAGAGTCAGTTACTGAGCCTATTTCTGCAGCCCCAGAGGGCGTTTCAACTGCCCCTGGGGGCGTTCCAGAGTCGGTTACTGAGGCAATTCCTGCAGCCCCTAAGGGCTTTTCAGCTGCCCCTGAGGGCGTTCCAGATTTGGCTACTGAGCCTATTCCTGAGGCCCAGGAGGGCATTACAGCTGCCCCCAAGGGCGTTCCAGAGTCAGCTACTGAGCCTATCACTTCAGCCCAGGAGGGTGTTTCAGCTGCCCTCGAGGGCGTTCCAGTGCCAGTCCTGAAGCAGTCAGAGTTCATCCCAGAGCCAGACTGCAGCAGCCAACCAGTTCTCTTACCCATGCTGAGTCAAGTCCCAGATCATCTTCTGACTCCAAGGAAGCATAGGTCAAGAAGAATGCGAGCAGTCCAAGATGCTGAATCCATCTCTGAGTCAGTCCAGTCTTCTCTAGTCATCCCAGACCTAGACTGCAGCAACCAACCAGTTCTCTTACCCATGCTAAGTCAAGTCCCAGATCATCTTCTGACTCCAAGGAAGCATAGGTCAAGGAGAGCGGCCCAAGATGCTGCATCCGTCTCTGAGCAAGTTGAACCCGGTCCACTCATTCTGGAACCAGTCGAACCTGATCCTGTTCTTCCAGAGCCAGTCAAGACCGGGCCTTTCATTCCAGAGATGGTCAAGTCAGCGGCAATCACTTTTAAGGTGGTCCAACATCCAGTGGTCCCAGATGTATGTAACCTGGTGGAACCACACCCTAAGCTACCCACTTCACCAGCTGTCTCATCCCTGGTGAAGGAGTCTGTGACTATCCAGGTAACTTTTCCTGAACCTCCAGTTAATCCTGTAATGCCCAAGACGGCCAGTCATGTCATGTCCTCAGAGCCTGCTCCAGAGAGGCCAGTCGGAGAGCCTGCTTTAACTTCAGTGTTATCTCCAGCCCTTGAGTTCTCTCCAGAATCAACTCCAGAATCCGCTCCGTTCCAGGAGCCTGCAGAGTCATCTCCGGTCCAGCAGTCTCCAGAGACCATTAGTACAGCCCAGGAGGGCACATCAGAGTTAAGCCCCATGCCTGTCCTAGCAGCCCAGGAGGGCACATCAGAATCAAACCCTGAGCCTTTTCCTGCAGCCCAGGAGGGCAAGTCAGAGTCTAGCCCCATGTCTGCAGCCCAGGAGGGCACGCCAGAGTCTAGCCCCATGTCTGTCCCTTCAGCCCAGGAGGGCACGCCGGAATCAAGCCTAGCGTTTATCCCTGCAGCCCAGGAGGGCACGCCAGAATCAAGCCTAGTGTTTATCCCTGCAGCTCAGGAGGGCAAGTCAGAGTCTAGCCCCATGTCTGCAGCCCAGGAGGGCACACCAGAATCAAGCCTCGTGTTCATCCCTGCAGCCCAGGAGGGCAAGTCAGAGTCTAGCCCCATGTCTGCAGCCCAGGAGGGCAAGTCAGAGTCTAGCCCCATGTCTGCAGCCCAGGAGGGCACGCCAGAATCAAGCCTCGTGTTCATCCCTGCAGCCCAGGAGGGCACGTCAGAGTCAAGCCCAGTGTCTGCCCCTGAAGCCCTGGAAAGTGCTTCCAATTCAGTACCTAAGACTATTCTGACATCCCCTGAGCATGCTTCCCAAGGATTCACCCTCCCTGCCAGTGCAGTCATGGCTCCTGAGTTTGTCCCCAAGTCCATCAGTCAAGAGTTGGCCCCAGAGAACACTAGGGCTTTTTTCAAGACTCCACCAGTAAAACAAACCTATGTCTCTAGTAGGACTACCAACAAGGCCCCCATCCCACCCTCCCTATTACCTAGCCCTTAGTTCCCAAAGCCAGCACCTCCCTGGTCTGTCCCAAATTATAATTATTTCCCGGGATCCCTTTCTTCCCTCCCAGTCCTACCTCCTATGTTTTCTGGCCGCCCTGTAACTCCGAGTTTTAGTCCCAGCCCACCCCCCCAGTTGGTACCCCCTTTGTTTCCTGTTGTGTCACCACCTCCTTGGACTGGTTTGGACGCCAGGTGGCGTCCTTTGGGAGGGGGGTACTGTCAGGGCTCTGCCCTGGCAGCTTTGTCTGTGCTGTCTTTAATGTTTCTTTGTTTATCTTGTGTCTTAACACATGGCTTTGTCTTTGTTTGTGTCTACCATGTGTTCCTGTGGTCCCACCTCCTTGTTTCCCTTGGTCACGCCCTCTTGTTTAGCCCTTGTCTTGTCCTCGTTTCTTCTAATTGTGCTCACCTGGCCCTCATTACCTTTCTCCCTTTATATTGTGCTGTTTTTCCTTCAGTGTTTGCGGGTTCGTCTTGTGTCATAGAGACAGTGCTCACTTGCTGCTCTATATTCCAGTCCTGCCTTGTAGTTTGGTGTATCCTTGCTGCAGCTTTGCTGCTTTTGTTCTTTATTTATACCTTTTAGCTTTCTTGCTAATATTTACTTAAAATATTATTTTTAGTAGTTCTTCTGTCTTGTTTCTAGTTTTGTTTTATTTGGATTTAATACTTTTTACTTTTTATAGTTTAAATTCAGATATTATTTTTACCTTTTTGTTTTGCTTTTTATTCTTTTCTTTTGTTTTTGTATTTTATTTTTTCCTTTTTACATATTACATGTTTCTCCCTGTGTTGTGCTGATTAGTGTCGTGTGGTCTTGAATGTTGTCTTGTTGTATGTTTGTGCTGTGTGTTCCCTCCAGTCCTGACCTCCCAGCCTGAGACTCCCTGCCTGTTGGTTCTCCTGGGCAGCTTGCCAACCAAGCCTGGTGCTGATATTCTAACTCTGATTCTGGCCTGCTTTGCATCCCGTCACTCTGACTGCTAGCTCTGGCGTTTTCTGCTCTGGCGTTCCCCTCAGTCTTCTGCCTGGTTTGGCCATATGTATGGTACTGTTCTCCAGATTGTCCATCTCTGGAGGCACAATTCTCTTTCAGCTGGATTGGAGCTCAAGATTGTTCACCCCTGTGCACCCCTGAACCTGTTAATAAATATTTGTCTGTCTTATTCACTCTGCATTTGGGTCCCTTCTTGCTAACCCTGACAACTACATTTGTATGATTGGTTGATGTTTGAGAGAGTCCATATTGATTTGATGTTGGTTACCAATCTGTGACTGTGACTGTAAGTGTAACTAAATATTACAATTTAGAAATGAAGATATAGTCAGCGACAACATCAGTCTTAATTTTCTGAATGTGAATCCACCTATACAATTGTTTGCATTTTTTTTTTCCCTATATGCAAAAAAATTCCACATTTACATGCAAAATCTTATTTCAAATTAGATTAAAATTTGACTTTATGTACCTAGTCATTACTGATCATACTTAACTTAATGGTTGTCTGATACAAATATGTTACTGTTGGTCCTTTATCCAGTTAATCTCATCACTGAGGTCAGTTGTTTTGCATGCACTATATTGCATTTGTGGCAAGAAATGGTTTTCATAAAAGGAAAGGCCAGGATGCCAATGTAAGCCGGTGTTGTTTTTTCCTCAGTGTTAAATAATAAACAGTTTTGATTCATTTTCTTCAGTACAAATATCAATGTCATATATATAAATGTCATATCTGATTGTTAGGTTTTTTTTTTGGGGGGGGGGGGGGGGGTTACAACGTTGCTTCATAAAATTATGGATGTCACATAGAACATTTTGTCAGTGTTCTTGGTATGTTTCTGGACTTGAACATGGAAGGACCCTTGCTGTCAATGGAGGGTCTGAGAGCTCTTGGATTTCAACAAAAATACCTTAATTTGGGTTATGGAGATAAAAAAGGTCTTGGCTTGGAACGACGTGAGTAACAGTAAAATTAAAAGGGTAAACTAACCCTTTAATAACAGACCAAATAAAGTACAAGTTACTACAGAGTATGGTAGTACTTATTACACCTCTAGTGTGGACTTTAAATTCTAATTTAAGTAAAAACATATGAACAACTAGTGCAAACCTACCTGGTAGCAGGACTGGACACCTCAAATCAAGTCATAACAAAAGTGAAAGTCAAAAATCCTGGAGCACCAGAATTCTTAGTGTTTAGTTCTAACCCACCTGCATTCAATATAAATCCTAAAGAACTTAAAGGGATAGTTCACCCAAAAATAAAATTCTCTCATTCATTACACATCCTCATGTCATTCGAAACCTGTAAGACATTTGTTCATCTTTAGAAGACAAAATAAGATATGTTTTTATAAAATTCAAATACTTTCAGACTCTCCATAACATTGTAACATTGTGGTGCTCTCATGAATGGCGGTGAAGACTGACATGGAGAGAAGAAATTGTTACATCAAGTTGTTATTTTTGTTTTATTTGTGGACAAAAAGTATTCTCTTGAATCACTGATGCTACATGGAGTATTTGATCAATTTCCTTAGTACCTCTCTAGGCCTTGAACGTGTTAGTTGTATTGCTATCTATGCAGGGGCAGAAAGCTCTCAGATTTCATCAAAAATATATTAATTTGTCTTTCGAAGAGGAACAAAGGTCTTGCGGGTTTGGAATGACATGCGGGTGAGTAATTAATGACAGAATTTTCATTTTTGGGTGAAGTAATTGTACTTTTAGAAGTAATTGTATAATTTGCACACTGATGCCAGAGCATATATTCAGACATGATGATGAGTCTATAGGATTTGCATGTTCTGCGTCAACACCCAGTCAGAGTGATAAATAAAAGTGCTCAACCATCCTTAAACACCAAACTGGCTCACAACAGAACAAAGCAGAGATGATTCTCACTGTTTTTTTCCTGTTTGTCCTTTATAGAGAAACAACCGGTACAATCACAGTGCATGTTTATGTCAGCACTCCAATGAGCTGTAAAGATGCTCGAAAGTATTGCCAAACATATCATACAGACCTGTCTACAGTCGCCGGTGAGGAGGACATCCAGATGGTACAAATGGCAGCTGGAGGAGCTTACAATCAGAGTTGGTTCAGTTCGCTGATTCAGAATTCTGAAAACTCATGCATGTTAATGAAGTATGAGGAATCCAGAATCCCAGCTCCATGGACTGCAATCTGTGGGTCTTATACTTGGCTGTGTGCAAGTAAGCATCCTTTCTTTTGCTATGACAACTTAAATCTGGCACAGGAGAAAAAGACATGGGAGGAAGCTCTAGAGTACTGTCGGTCTCGCAACACTGATCTGGCCTACATGGACTCCAAGGTGCTACTAAATATGAGTAATGCCCAGACAGATAGTGTGTGGACAGGTCTGCGTTTCCTGGCTGGAATATGGTTCTGGGTCGGCAAGGAGAATGTTGAGACCAACATCGCTCTCCCCTCATGCCCACCTGAACCATACCGTTGTGGAGCCCACAATGTAAAGACAGGAAATTTGGAGAACAGAGACTGTGAGGAGAAACTCAATTTTCTTTGTTTTGAAGAAAAAGAGGAGCAATTAAGCAACCCGTGAGTATTGTTTTCACAAATAAGGCTTTTGATTATGAATACATTTTGACAACCCAAAAATATAAAAGTGTGCTATTTACCATGGATGTTAGTTTCTCTGACCACAACTTATTTATTATTTATTAACAGAACGCTGACATGAAGAGGTCTGCAGAAACAAGGAAGTGACTCAAAAAATGTAGTTAAAAATAGGTCAAAAGACCTACACTTGCCACATTTTTGAGAGTGACTTTGCACCAACACACACTTTTATGTTTTCGGAATTTTGTGCATGTTTTATGTATTTACATATATTTGTTTCCCCTTTTTTTCCATTTAAAATAGTGTAGGTTAAAATACGTTCAAAATTAAATATGGGCAGTTGGGTGCTGGTAAAATAATTCATAAAATAATTCAATTAAATAGATAGATAGATAGATAGATAGATAGATAGACAGACAGACAGACAGACAGACAGACAGACAGACAGACAGACAGACAGACAGACAGACAGACAGACAGCATAAATCCTGCATATTTCCATGTTTATTAAAAATTTTCTAAGGTCACAACTTTTGTTCATGCTTTGTTTCTGTGTTAACCTTGGATACAGCATACTCTGTTAAATGTGGTTATTTTGCATGGATTACTAGATTTATGAGATTTGCATTGTATTTGACTTTCAATTTGCACATAGACCTTAATGAAATGTTGAAGTCCACATCATTATACAGATATTGCATTACAGAGATACTGTAAGAGATAGCATTTAACAAACATTTAACTAATAAGCAATTGGCAGTTCCATGATACCATTTCAAAGTCTGTCAGCCTCATTTAAATGACTGAAATTTATTTGATTTTATGGTCTGGTAAATATGCAAAGTTTGTTGTAACAGTCATATATGGGCCATTCTACAGAACTGGTTCAAAGTCAAAGTTGAAAAGGTTTTTATTTATTTATTTTATTTTTTTTTTTTTTACACACATTTTGTATGTATGAATATGTTGGAATATCCAAGGTACACATTTCTAGTAATTGTGCATTTAATATTTGTCTCTCCCTAAATGTGTCACTAGCGAAACACAGTAATATTTAATTTAATGAGAAGGGTTATATTGACCTATTAAGATTTAGCTTACACCTTCCTTGTAAATATATATATTTTATATTACAATTTTTCAGAGGTAAACCAATAACAATTACAATTGTAAGAATATTTCATTTCATTTTTCATTGTAAAAGACAAAACGTTGATTATACTGATTTCAAAGTTAAGGATTCCTTCATTTGAATATATGTTGAACTAAACACTGTCATAACATTTTATTTGATAATTCAGTTTACATCCCATGCTTCACTAGTGACACCACATTTTCGTTAGTGACACTATTGTTTTGGTAGCGACCACATTACATTACATAATTTTAACCCACATACTAAAATACAAAACAATTGCATAACTATTATTTAAAGGATTATATGTTTTATATGTTCTTTTTGTCACTATACCAAAACAATGATGTCATGTTCCAGTTGTGACTGTTACGGTAGTGTCAATTTATGGGATAACCAAAGATGTAGTAACAATTTTACTTTTGAATCTAGCTCATATGCTAATTATGGTTAGCTAGCAAAGTTCTGAACAGTTGCACACATATTTAAACTAAATGCTATGGAATAACTCACAAAAACGTGTTTAATTATAAAAAGAAAAAAATGTTGTTAGGCAGTGACATTCTTTAACAGTGACATTCCTGATCGTAAATGTAGGGTCGCAGTTAAAAACAGTCTTGGCGTTGTTTCGATATAGTGACATGAAAATGCAGGACACATTTTTCATAATTATGAATTTTTCATAATTTCATAATCAGAAAATCTAATATAAATATATTTGGACTTCACTTAAAAAAATAAACAACAATGGAATAAATTGCAAAAAATAATAATAATAATTTTCATATGCTGAAGTTTAGGGGTTAGGGCACAGGAGAGCCACCTTCCAGTTGCAAGTACCCACTAAATGATGATTTTTATATATATGAGGCTTACTGATATTTTTATTATAGGTTTCCATAGATAATAAAATGATCTCAGTAAGATCAAGATTTGAATACTTAAATCTTTTTTTTTTTTTTTTTTTAATGTGTGAGAGAATGGCCCATATACGAATCCAACAAATCCTATGAATTTAATGTCATTGAAAACCTGTAGTATGTTGGTTCCTTTCAGCACAGAAGGGAGAGAGCAAGTAAGAAACAGCACATTTAGAAGATGTATTACCACCAGGGGGCATAAGGTACACAGGCATGAGGCAGTAAGAACATGCACAGACTTCAAAGAATGTTCAGACATCAATTGGTTTACACATCTTTTGATTGATGCAGTTCACCCTTTATCAGACCATCTCCTGATACTGCAAAACATTTCTGTAGATGTACAGATGGAGCACAGCACAAGTAAAGCTAAGGTTTATTCCTATAAGGGAACATGAAAACCTATGCATGTAAATTTGTAGATCAGTGCATTTTACATCACTTTGGATACGCCGTCGGCCAAAGGAATTCATGTAAAAACCTACTGCTTTTGGTGTCCTCTTTCACATTATTTTTTCCATTCTGTCTGTAAACTCTTTTAAATAAGCTGAGAACTCACTGCATTGTCAATTCATTTTTATTTATAATACATGTTTACTATATACATTTTTTTTGTTACAAAGTACATTTGTGAAAAAAATTGTGTTTAAAACAGCCTCTTTGCTTTTCTTCAAGTTACAACAGCAAGTTTATAAGAATGATTGATCATTTGAGCTGTAAGGTCAGATTTAGTGATACATGTCAGTTTCACTTCATTTGTCTTTACAAGGTGTTTTGCAAGTCACTTTCATAAATAAAGAAATAAAGATCAGACGATTACAGTGCGTTTTTTGATGCAGAATTTAAAAGTGGCTGAGAGATTACCTTTTTCTTAACAGGTAAGATATCTGTAGTAATTCCTAACTTTTTTTATTTCATTTTTTTTTATCTTAAAACAACTTTAAAATGCTTCTCGCCATGCAAGTGCAGATCTTATCTCTTTGAATGAGGAAAACAAATTCTTCAAAACTGTTTACCAAGTGTACAATTAAATTTCATATTAAATTTCACAATTAAATCTGAGCTGACAATTTCACTTAGGTGTTCGCAGTTGGTGAGTAGTGAAGGAGCGCTGTTTCCAGGGTGATGCTGATCTGCACTCAGGATACTCGCCACAACCCACCATGCGACCCCTCCTGGATCTGGGAAAGAACCACACCCAACCCGGTGCCAGATGCATCGGTATGCAGAATGAAGGGGCAGCCAAAAACCCAGGGTGTGTAAGACCAGCAAGGACGTAAGGGCCATCCTCAGGATCCAGAGATACCAGCTCCGCTTCCGTGGACCATATTACCTTCTCTGGCTGCCCCTTTTTGGTCAGGTCTGACAGGGGTTTGGTTATAGAGGAAAAGTTAGGGATAAAACACCAGTAATAGCTCACCAACCCCAGAAAAGCTCATACCTGGGTCTTGTTGGTGGGACGAGGGAACTTTCTGACTGCCTCGATTTTCCTTTCCTGTGGCATTCAGAGTCCCCTTCCGATCTTATAACCCAGACACTTGGCTTCTGTTAGTCGGAGGTGACATTTTCTGGGGTTGGCTGTGAGGCCAGCCTGTCACAACTCCAACAACGCCCACCGCAATCTTTCTAGATGGGTCTCCCATGTAGTTCAAATGTGGCCACTGGGGGTGCTGAACGCTGGATGTGACATCATGGGCCACATCCAGAAGCCTTCATGATTGCCTCCTGAACAGCAGTTTGAACAGAGTGAATCCAGTGGAACCCTGAGGAATTTCCCAAACTTCAACAGCACATAGGGAAGCATAGTCCATCTTCAGCTAATACGTGCTGCAGCATCTATTTAAGAGTCTTGTTGAATCTTTCCACTAAGCCGTCTGTCAGAGGGTGATAGACAGATGTGCATAGTTGTTTTACCAGTATAGCCAGGACATGAAGGCAGTTCCTTGGTCAGTCAGGATCTCTTTGATGATACCACTTGGCTGCACAGTAGAAACATCTACCTTACGATGTTCTTAGGCATCGCTTTGTGAAGGAGGATGGCCTGCAGGTATCAGGTGGCATAGTCGACTATGACGAGGATGTGTTCGTGGCCCCAGGCAGACTTTGGCAGTGGGCACACTAGATCCATCCCAATGTTTGCTGGCAGGTTTAGGAGCATTGAAAGAAACGTTTCACCTCCGTGTCTGAGCCTGGCCAGTAGAAGCGATTTCTTTATCTACTCCCAGATGTCCGGCATAGAGCCCTGCATTTGAGCCCGAGCCCGTCGGGGCCCGAATTTTTTATACCCCTAGGGCCGGGCTTCGGGCCAATTTTCACGTCATATCTTGCATGCATATCGGGCTTCGGGCCTGCTTTAGAAAAAACTTGAAAAAAAGTTTAATGAGATCTAATGCGTGCGGTCCGGAAGCGCCAGTGGGGCGGCCAGTGGAGCGGCCAGTGGAGCAGTGTGATTTTGAATGGAGGAAGGAACAGATTTTTGGAAAGTCGAAGCGTCATGGTTTTCACTCGCTCTAAGAGCGCTCCACCACCGCTCCATCATGAGTACAATTCATGCCAACGGTCCGTAATATAACTGCATATTAAGCAGGAATTCATATGTTAAACATGTTTAGCTAGTTTGATAGAGATGGATCACTCAAATCAGGCTATGATGACGGCAATGGATGAG
This sequence comes from Garra rufa, assembly GCF_049309525.1. Classification (NCBI taxonomy): domain Eukaryota; kingdom Metazoa; phylum Chordata; class Actinopteri; order Cypriniformes; family Cyprinidae; genus Garra; species Garra rufa. The sequence continues at coordinate 23,107,777 of NC_133366.1, read as the reverse complement.
CGGTAAATTATAGTTTACAAGGAATTAGTTTGTTCCTTCTAGATACTGAATATTTTCAGGTGAAAGCATGATTTAAACAGGTACAACACTTATTCACACTCAATCGCTCTGTCAAAAATGCATTAAAACAAATGAAATCGTATCCGATTTAGAATGAGCAGAAATCTGTAAGAAATGCAGCGATCAGTTGGTAAAATAACTGACGAAAAAGTATTGTTATTTTCATTACAAACTTTGCACTGCAAAAAGCAGCAATTATACTCTTTAATGCTGACAATAGCTTGGCATGTGGTAGGAACAAATATTGCACACTAGTGTTTGAAACTCTCCTGTTATTTTATTTTATTATATTTTATGAACAGGACTGTTACGTTTCAAACATACTGAATTTTTTTTGACGCGGAGCGCTGTTTCTGATATCAGTGAGCGAGGTGTGGAGCGGAGCGCGGAGGGGAAATTGATGCCGCTCCACTCCGCTCACATAATCTGCGCTACATAGAGATTTCCAGCCACGTGGTAAAGTTGTGTTTTTGACGTTTTCTGTCTTATTATTTATTCTTTATATATTTGTTCATTATTCGTTTACTTTACCACTGCGACTTTGCATGTTCCGGTTTTGCGCAGCAGAGCTGCCTGCCCTGCTCTCTATTTTTGTTCGAAATGCCTTTGTGGAGATGGTGATAATAAACTTTAAATCTAACATTGTGATATATTGATGTTTGTTTTATATATGTAGATTGTATCTGTGACATGGTTATGGAATGATCCGGAGGCGTTGGATCCATATGCAACAGATTTATTGAAGTACACAGTGTAAACAGACTGGGGTCGGCAACAACAGACTGGTGTGGTGAAGACAGTCCTAAAGGGTTAATCCTAATCCAGGCAAAAGGTCGGGGCTGGCGGCGATCAATAGACGTAATCCGTGCAACGAGCAGAGGTCGTCAAAAGGCAGGCGGCAAACGTTCACACACACAATAAACAGTCCGGTTGGCAACGAGTAGGCAGTCCGAGAAAAGAACGCTCAGGATTGACAGCATAACTAATCAAAACTTCGTGAGGCACTTAAAATGGCCGACGGAGGGAAGTGAACCGGAAGACCCGGGAACCGGAAGTTCGGGCGCCAGGTACGGGGATGCTGGGAAATGTAGTATTAGAACTCCGGTGAGGGCTCCGGCTGGCGGCGATCGGAGGGAGCCACAGAGACCGCATTTGTGACTGGGGCTTAACTTTCTGCATGGTTGGCATAGGCGAAGGTCCCGGGTCGACAGCCACACCCACTGGCCCGGTTGGTATGGAGGGTTGGGCCGGCGTCGGCAATCGGCTTGAGTCTGGGTACGCCGAACCGCCCTCTGCAGGTGGACATGAGTCTGGTTCCAGACCTCCTCACTGCGTTGAAACCAGGAGTTGACCGCAGGCAGGTTGGAAGGCTCCCCTGACCAGGGGAATAGTGGCGGCTGGAACCCTAGAGTACACTGAAAGGGTGTTATGTTAATAGCAGGCTTACGTAAAGAGTTCTGGGCGTACTCGGCCCAGAAGAGGTAACGGCTCCAGTCCTCCTGGTGATTATGACAATGGGAGCGTAGGAAGCGGGTCAACTTCTGGTTTAGTCTCTCAGCTTGGCTGTTGGACTCCGGGTGGTAACCAGAGGTTAGGCTAACATTAACTCCTCCGAGGAGGTGGAAGAAGCTGGCCCAGAGACGAGAGGAAAACTGGGGCCCGCGGTCCGACACAATGTCCTCAGGTAGACCATAAAATCTAAAGACTGTGTTGCACAGTGCTTCAGCCGTCTCCATGGCAGAGGGTAACTTAGGGAGAGGGATGGAACGGCAGCCCTTTGAGAAGCGTAAGAGACCGGCAGGTAGTTGGCGAGGTACCTTGGTTGTGTTGCATACAGAGCAGTTCTTAATGAATCTAATGGTATCGGAACGTTGAGTGGGCCACCAGAAGCGGTTGCGAAGAATATGGAGTGTAGCTTCTATGCCTGGATGGCCGGAGCTCGGTGAGGAGTGTACCTCCGACAGGATCCAAGAACGTAAACAGGCGGGAACTTAGGTGAGTGTCTCCGGGCAGTTGTGAGGTGTAGGATCTTGAACCTGAGCTTCCTCGATCTCCGTCATGATGTCCCATGTGACGGGAGCCACGATCATGGAGGTAGGTATTATGGTTTCCGAGGAGGTGGAGGAGAGATCGGGTTCATGAATGCATGAGAGAGCATCAGCTTTGGTGTTCTGGGATCCGGGATGGTAGGTGACCTTAAACTGGAAACGGGTGAAGAAGAGAGCCCATCTGGCCTGGCGGTGATTGAGGACTTTTGCTGATCGAAGGTATTCCAGGTTTCTGTGGTCAGTGAGTACAGTGAATGGATGTTGGGCACCCTCCAGCCAATGCCGCCATTCTTCGAGAGCTAATTTGATGGCCAACAGCTCTCGATTACCCACGTCGTTATTCTTCTCTGCTGGGTAAGTCTTGGGGGGTTCTCCGTGCCGTTGAGAGAGAACCGCCCCAATGCCGGTGCTAGATGCGTCTACTTCTACTAGGAAGGGTTTCTTAGGATCAGGGTGGTGGATCTCTGGCGGAGATCGTTGAATGCCATGGTAGAAATAGTAACGCCCTCAGAGGTTAATGTAACAGGGACTTCACATCGGTTTAGATGAGAACAACTCCTACTCACCAATGTGGGTGGACGAGGTGGTTGTGTGGGGCAGGTAGCTCTGATGTGTCCGGCCTTTCCACAGTAGAGACACAGATTGCCCCTAAGCCGTCTCTCCCTCTCCTCGGTAGATAGCTTCGTGGCTCCTAATTGCATGCGCTCCGGGGTAGCTTCGACAGTGGGGGTGACAAATGGCAGAGAAGTGAATGGCCGACCTGGTTTGCGAGCTCGTAAGGCGTTGTCGACCCGGATGGAGAGATCGATATACTGGTTGAGAGAAAGCCCCTCATCTCTGCAGGCCAGCTCCACCTGGAGGTCTGGGTGAAGTCCCCTGCGGTAATGTAGCTTGAGGGGTTCATAATTCCAACCACTCTGGGCCGCGAGGGTCCTGAATGAAAGGGCGTAATCCGCGGCCGTTCTCTTGCCCTGACGTAACATCACAATCTGCTCCCCTGCCTCGCTGCTTTCGGAACTTGGCTGGAAGACCTCCTTAAAACGCTGTGTGAAGGCGGCGAAGGAGGGAAAGGTAGGTTGATCCAACCTCCAGACCGCGGTGGCCCAGTCAAGTGCCCTCCCGGAAAGGAGTGAACAAACGAACGCGATCTTCCCCTCGTCGTTGGGGTACAGATGCGGCTGCTGACTCAGGAACAATGAACATTGGAGAAGGAAGCCCTTGCACTTTCTTGGTGTTCCATCGAATTTTTCAGAGAAGGCCAGTCGCGGACTAGAAGCCATGGCTTGGGTGGTCAGAGGGGGTGTGGCCACGGGTGGCTGTGTCGGTGCGGAAGAAACTTGGAGGCCTTGTAATATCAGGACGAGTTGTTGTGTTACCTGGGTCAACTGATCCAGTTGGGTTTGATGAACCGACAACACCGAAGCTTGAGCTGAGAGTTCCATGGTGATTTGCTGTACTGTCGCTGGATCCGGGTTTGGCAAAGTTTTCTGTGACATGGTTATGGAATGATGCGGAGGCATTGGATCCATATGCAACAGCTTTATTGAAGTACACAGTGTAAACAGACTGGGGTCGGCAACAACAGACTGGTGTGGTGAAGACAGTCCTAAAGGGTTAATCCTAATCCAGGCAAAAGATCGGGGCTGGCGGCGATCAATAGACGTAATCCGTGCAACGAGCAGAGGTCGGCAAAAGGTAGGCGGTAAACGTTCACACACACGATAAACAGTCCGGTTGGCAACGAATAGGCAGTCCGAGAAAAGAACGCTCAGGATTGACAGCATAGCTAATCAAAGCTTCGCGAGGAATGCGCCGAAGCGGCGTGCTTAAAATGGCCGACGGAGGGAAGTGAACCGGAAGACCAGGAACCGGAAGTCCGGGCGCCAGGTACGGGGATGATGGGACAGTATCGTAGTAGTCAAGTGTTGATTTGATGTATAGGTTAAACTGAGTACATTCACTGTGGACCACATAGGCCTACCGCTTGGATATCGATGTCACTTAAAAAAACTAAAACTTACATTGAAAAAAAAAAACTCCAAACATTTCTATAAATTATTCTGATAAAAAAACGAAACGAAAAAACATAAACTTTCTATGTAATACAAATCTGGTCTATTTTAATGGCTGTAACAGTATGTTTGGCAGAAAAAAAGACATGCTTTGGGTCGGACTCGGGCCAATCAGATGGGAGTGTGCCAGCTCGATGCCGCCCCCAACCTGTGAGACACAGTTCAGCAGACCATTTTTGATGACAAAGTGAGGGAGAGGATGTGGAGCTGGGAACCGTACCTTATTGTCAATCTCCCGGGCCTGTTCCCAACAGTTGCAGAGCTGCTCGTCCTCCCAGGCTGTAGCCTGTTAGAACATGTCAGCAAAAACATTGGGCAAAAAGCCGGCCACCCACGCTTGCTCTCCATGATCTGGGGGCTTGGTGGGCATGAATTCATTAATGATATCGGGAACCGCCGGCCTGCTGATGGTGCATGAGGTGCCCTTCAGTGTATGCCAATCCATCACCCACTGGGGAGTCAGGCCTACTCTCTCTCCAGCTTTACCGGTGAGTGACACTTCAGCCAACTCCACCGCCTCCACAAGCTCAGCGATGTTAATGGGATTCCTCAGACTGACCGGGCGTTGCATCGACCTTGGTAGTGCCCGGAGCAGGTTGATCTAGAGGTATGAAATCTTTCTGCCCGCATTCTCCACCATATGTAGTTCTTGAACGAGAACAGAGACACAGTAGATTGTTTTTAACAGAAAAATCCCTGGAGGATTATTTATTTCAACCGAGAAGTGATAATACGGTGCTGTAAGGGTGCTCTGGGTCCTAGACATAATAGTGTCCATGATCCTCCATGAAGTGCAGGGACTAGCCAGGGGCTCAGTCGGTCTCTGTAAGAATGGAGAGGAAACACACATTAGTCTCTCTTTCAGGGAGTATGTAACTCACTTCCGGCTTTATAGCCAACGCGAATGAGCTCCAGGTGCACTGGCAATCACTCTCAGGTGTTTATAAATATATATTAATATATATAATATATATATAAAATAAATATTTACTGATCATAAATATAGGGTTGCAGTTAAAAAGTTATGGTTTCGGTAGTGACATGAAAATGCAGGACACTTTGCTTTTTTCAGTTTCATAACTTCATAACATAGAAAATATAAAATAAATATTTTTCTGAACTAAAAAAAACAACAACAACAACAACAACATTTAATTTTTGTTTAAAACAACAATAGAATAAAATGCAAAAACAAGTTGAAAATTATGGATGAGGGTTTGGGACAGCCACTTCCCAGTTGCAGAGGCCCACTAAATGATGATTTTATATATATTAACCTTAAAATAAATTAATATTATTATGGGTTTCAATAGATAATAGAAGGATCTTAGTAAACATCCAAGATTTGAATACTAAAATGCATTTTAAATGTGTTTTTTGGTTGTGGGACAGCAGTTCACACCAGTTCTGTAGAATGGCCCATATGCTAATCCAACAAATCCTATGATTTTAACGTAATTGAAACCATACAGTATGTTGGTTCCTTTCAGAACAGAAGGGGAGGAGCATATCTTCACAGTCTCTTTTCCATGTTCCATGGGTGTTTTGGAAAAGGTTATTTAATACCAAACAGTTTATCAACCTCACTGGCGCTGACATGTAAGATGCAAATCCTAAAATCACACAACAACATCGGCCAACTTTTTTGATACAGCTACTGTAGGTAAATTAGATTATTTAAAAATGACTGAAAGCCAAATACGTATCTTCGGGAGTAAACTAATAATTGATGAAAAGCGATACAACTGACTATGTAATTAATAAAATTATATTATATATATTTTCGAGCTTCCATCACTGTGCAATGTTATATAAATATAAAGGTATTTGAGTAAAGTAATCGGCCTGTCAACCCTGTATATAGATATCTGGTGCACATGATGACATCATGCTAATTCTAAGAAATGTAAAAGCAGACAAAGGCAAACGATCATTTCTCACATTTGAATGAGGATTGCATAAGTAGAATGTCTTTGCGTGCAGAAATGGATGAAAAACAATGCAAACGACAGCAACATTTGTTTGCTACGTCATTTTCACAGAAATTTTCAGGAAAATGCCACTGCTGCTTGTGTTGTAGCAAAATCCTAGCCTGAGTGTACTTAAATGACCTTTGAATAGTCAGTCCTATGTTTTGTTTCAAAACAACCAAAATCAGCAAATATTGGCTTTACATGTTAGTTTGTGTAATGCATTTATAAAATGAAAGACAGCTTATGAGAGAGGGAAATGCTTTTGTAATGAAATGTGATTTATTTTAGTGTGATCTTTGCATAGTCCAATGGCTTGTATTTCCCCATTCATTCTGCATGCAAATAATTCAAATCAACAGGTTTGAACCTGATGACACTAGTAACCACAAATGTGCAGTGTAAAGCTTGTTAGATACAAAAAAAGTTGTTTCACTGTAGTGTTTAGTAACACTCATTTGTCATTTGTTAACATTAGTGAATGTATTAACTAACATAAGCGGACAATGAACAATACATTTATTACACTATTTGCTCATCTTTGTTAGTTAAAATACAGTCATTCATTACTTTTCATGCTAGTTCACAGTGTTTTATCTAATGTTAACAAACACAACATGTGATTTTTATAATGTATTTGTAAATGCTGAAATAAGCATTAAGAATAGTAAATGCTGTAGAAGTATTGTTCATTCTTAGTTTATGTTAAATCATGTAGCTAACTAATGTTAACTAATGAAACATAAAAAATGTATTTGTAAAAGAAAGAAAAGAAACACTTAAAGGTGCAATAGAATGCATTGATACAATATTTTAAATTGTTCTCTGCTATCTACATAGAAGGTACATGGCATAGGAAAGTGCAAAAATTCTCCAGAAATGGTTTTACTGGTCCATTTACAACCCTAGGATTTGTTCCTAGTATTAAATGGTTTGTTATTACCTTGTTTGGAAGGTTAATGAATAATAATAATGAGCTCTGCTCTTATTGGCTGTTTCACAGAGTGGTTCATTTCATTAGCTGGCACATGGAGGAAAATATATATCGCAGAGCCCCAGCCGCTATTAATATACAGGTCATTGAAACTGCCGTTTTGAAGGCAGGATCATTTTACTTTCACTTTTGAGATTTGCAATTGCATGTGCTCTGCGTAACTACAGCGGCAGTACTTACCACATATTTTACAATTTTAGATGCTTTAAGTAATGCTCAGGATCTGCATCGTCTGCACAGTCATGTCTCCTTACTCTGTTTATGTGGTACGTAAAATCTTATTTACTTCAATGTAACAGGCTACTGCGAGCAAGAAGCTAACCATGTCCCTTTAGTGGCTCACCTTATTTTATTAGAATGCCTTATTTGTTATCCTTGTGTAGGGGATCTACAAGTTCTATTTCGTAAGAGCTTTTATTTTGAAATTCGTCGCGGGCGCCGCCATTACTATTTTCTTGCGTGAGTGTCGGACGCACTGAGAGAGAGCGAGAGAGAAGAGAAGCAGCGGTGAGCTGATGAAGAATGCGTTGTTTTTGAGAACTTTTATCGAGTTAAAAGTTGAGTTTAGACCGGTGACATGCATTAGAACTGCATGTTGATGTTTTTAAGTCTTCGTTTGTCTTAACGAGCCGAGTTATTTATAGTAACAAGTTTACATAGTGCTCGTGCGTGAAGCTGCAAACAGACTGTTGAGTTTTGGAAAGTCAGTCAGCGTTGGAGTTAAATACTGCCGTGTTTTTCGTGCGTTTGCATCCAGTTTTGTAAGTTCATACGAACTCAAAACGTAGTGAATGCTGTTGCTCATTTTTTGTGAGGAGAGTTAGCTGAATCGTTAGATTGGATCGTATGTTGTTCGTGCTCTTGGACTGATCTTCGTCGGACTGGATTGCGGCCTCGTAGGATCAAGCTGTTGTCTTTAGGATCACGGGGACAATCGTTGAAGATCATAGAGTTAAAGGAACATTACCCTGCCTATCTGGACACCTTTCAGCGCTCCATCCATTTCCCAAGACTGGTGATGTGCTTTATTTTCTTAATTTTCCACTGAATGCTGGTAAGCAAGAAATATTTTCTTTACAACGTGTAAAAGAACTGAACTGTGCTTTAGGAGAAAACTCTCATACACGGAACTGTAACGTGAATTTACCTGCAAAGTGATTCACATCCTTTATGCAAGTCTATGAACATTCTGACTACTGAATGGACTGAGTATAATTTTTCCTGGATTTTGAAGTGAACTTTTCAAAGTTTGAGTTGAACTGATTGAATCATACTGATTGTGAATGTGAAACCTTTCAGTGCGTTAAAAGAAGAACACTGATTGTTGTTTAAGTTTCAACAGAAACTGTTACAAATTGTTTATATTTTCTTTATTGTTGTCAATCTTTGATTTTATTCCAAATTGACTGAATTTGAAATACTTTTACTTTTCCTGTGAAGAAACTAAAGAAAAGAAAGAAGTCATTTAATTTGTCTCTTTGAGTTTAATGTTTTTCATCAAGATATTTCTAGTTAGTTAAACTAAAACTGTGTTTACTAAGTCGAGTCTCTTACACTAAGGAGTGGGGGCGTCTCATCTATCTTGTTAGATTTGGAGAAGGTGGGTTTTGCAATATAAAGCTAGTATCTTTAAAGTTATCTGCACACACACACTCCAGTTGGCACCGTGTATAAAGTAAATCCTGGAGCCCACTTCACCTCATCTATAGCTCCACATAGCATCACGATAGACACCAACATATAACCACCTGTTATACTGAGACCTAAAGCATTGGGTGGGGGGACTAAGATCCTGTTGCTCACTCAGTCTTCCTTAGGTGTAAGTGTTTAATATTTCCCCCACAAGGCGGTGGCATATTCCCCTCCGCCACATATTGGCGTCACGAACAGGATCAACTCCTGATTCCTGATTAAGTGAAAGTTTCTGGTCATTGAGCTGACGCTATGGCGGAACTTGAAGAATTAAAGAAACAGTTTGAAGAGATGCAAAGGCGGTTCGGTGAGCAGACAGGAATGTTAGAGCAAGCCAGATCTGAACAGAGAGAGGCACTTTCACTTGCTAAAACTGTTATTGAACAGCAAGCTGCTGCTCAAAGAGCACCATCTACCGTGTACATCCCAAGAGATCGTAAACTTCCTGAGTTTAGTGGATGTCGTTCCAAGCCTGGTGAGTTGAGTATAGAAGATTGGATAGGTTCAATGAAGTCCGCCTTCAAGGTGATGAAAATTCCTGAAGAAGACAGAATTGAGTTTGTTAAGCAATATTTAAAAGATGAAGCAAAAATGACAGTCAAGTTTATGCTTAATGGAAAGGAGAAGTCAGTGAATGAGATTTTCGATGCTTTGGACCAGACGTATGGGGACAAACTTCCCATTGGCAGCAGACTGAAAGAGTTTTATGACCGCAAACAAATGCCTGGAGAAACCATCCGTTCTTATGCTTATGATTTGCAGGAGAAGCTGAGTATTATCCAGAGCCGGGAGCCGTCCAGAGTTCCTGATGCTGATGGCGTATTGAAGGAACAGCTTGTGTTAGGCCTCAAAGATGATTCGCTACGGCGTGAAATGAAAAGGAGAGTTAAAGCTGAGAAGGATCTGACATTCATCCAGCTTATGCAGGAAGCTATTACTTGGTCAGAAGAAGAGGAGGTACAGGTTCCAAGCAATCTAAGAACCAGTAGTCGTTCACGCGGTGTTGTTCATGCTACCACTGTAGCAGAGAGTCCTTCAGTCCCTCTAACCCTGGAGTCGCTTCATGAAGCTATTCAACAGATAGCTGCCAGACAAGAAGAACTGTTTCAAATGGTAAACAGCAAAGAAAAAGTGAAACCTCTTGCGAAGGAAAGCAAGGTAAAAAGTGCACCTTTAAAAGATAGTGAAGGAAGATACATCTGCTATACTTGTGGTAAGCCAGGGCACACAAGTCGTCGTTGTCTTCAAAGCAGAGAAAATTCAAGTAGAGTGCAACCTCACATGGCAGAGATGGAAAAGACAGCTGACCGAGACACGTCAGTGCTAGAGAGTCCAGGTCCATCCGTTATTAGAAGTCATACTGCAGACTATGATACAGAGAATGTTCCCAAAACCTTTTGTGAAAATGCTTTTGGAGATTGCCTGACCGTAGAACTGAAGATTGCTGGTATCAGAACTATCTGTCTCTTGGACACAGGTTCGGAGGTGACTACCATCACCGAGTCACATTTTAAGAATCACTTTGGAGAAGTTGTGCTGTCATCCGCCAACTGGGTCCGACTCACAGCAGCAAATGGCCTAGACATTCCAATCATTGGTTGTCTAGAAGCAGACATAGAGTGTATGGGGAAGACATTACATGGAAAATGCGTGTTTGTGATCAAAGAGAGTAATTCCAATGGAACAGAGTTGAAAGGATTGCCTGGCATTGTTGGAATGAATGTGTTGAGCGATCTCAAAGATCTATTCATGGCCACTGAAGGTGTAAGGAAGATGGACAGGTATAGCCATGGTTTCAAGGAAGCAAAGGTCCAGCGTGTGTTGGCTAACATTAAGATGCAAACTGAGGCACTGAGCTGTGGTGACAAGATTGGCTTTGTCAAGGTAGCTGGGAAGCAAGCAATCACTATTCCTCCATTCAGTGAACGTGTTTTGGAAGGCCGTTGCAGAGTACCACCAAAAGTGAGCTGTCAAGTGTTGGTGGAGGCCTCGTCAAATGTAAGCCTGCCTAAAAGTGTTCTGATTGCTAATGTGCTCGCCAAGACAGCTGATGGTATAGTCCCTGTTAGAGTCTTGAATTCTAGTGAAAAGCCGGTAAAGCTCCCACCACGATGTAGGATTGCTGCGCTGTCCAAGCCACAGGAAGTTGTGTCAAAAGAGCTTGTCGAGTTTGAGGAGAAAGAGGGTGCTTTGCATGTTAAGGCTGTGCAGCAACGTCAAGTGAAAGAAGAGGTAAGCAGCATGGATCAATTGCCAGTTCCAGTGAAAATAAATTTAGAGAACCTCACAGAAACTCAACGTCGCAAACTTCAGGACCTACTGGTTAAGCACAGTGATGTGTTTTCAAAGAACGATTGTGATTTTGGTTATACGACAGCCGTCACTCACAGTGTTCCAACAGGAGACGCTCCTCCTATCAAGCAAAGACATCGTAGAATTCCACCTCAGGTGTTTCAAGAAGTGAAAAAACATGTTCAAGATTTAGTGTCTCAAGGTATTCTCAGAGAAAGTTGTAGTCCGTGGGCATCTCCAGCTGTAATCGTTATTAAGAAGGATGGCAGCGTACGCTTTTGCTGTGACTACAGAAAGTTGAATAAAGTGACCTGTAAAGATGCTTATCCCCTCCCCCGTGTGGAGGAATCACTGGACGCATTGGGAAATGCACAGCTTTTCTCCACCCTTGATCTTACTTCTGGCTATTTCCAAGTAGCAATGAGTGAAGAGGACAGAGCGAAGACAGCTGTCACCACTCCCTTTGGACTATTTGAATGGACCAGGATGCCATTCGGACTTTGCAATGCTCCTGCGACATTTCAACGTCTGATGGGGGTGGTGCTGGGTGATCTGACGTTTGATATACTGCTCATCTACCTTGATGATATCATTGTCTTTTCGAGAGACTTCGATAACCATTGTCAAAGGCTAGAAATCGTGTTCAACCGGTTGAGACAGCATGGTTTGAAACTAAAACCCAGTAAATGCTTTCTTTTGAAACCCGAAGTGAAATTCTTGGGTCACCTAATTTCTTCACAGGGAATAAAGGTGGATGGAGAGAAAACCCAAGCATTGGAAACATGGCCTGCACCCAAGAGTGTCAAGGAGTTGAGGCAAGTACTCGGATTCATGAGTTACTACAGGAGATTTGTTCCTAGTTTTGCTCAGTTGGCCCGACCTCTTCATGCCCTTGTTGGTAAAGGAGGGAAAGGAAAAACGGTTGAACCACTTGACTGGACAACTGAATGTCAAACTGCATTTGATAAACTCAAGCAGTGTTTAATGTCTCCACCAATCCTCGCATACCCGGATTTCAGTCAGTCATTCGTACTCACGACTGATGGGAGCCTGCATGGTCTTGGGGCCGTGTTAAGTCAACGACAAGGGGGAGCTGAGCGTGTGATCGCGTATGCAAGTCGTGGCCTTCGTGGTTCAGAAAAGAACGACAGAAATTACAGTGCTTTCAAGCTAGAGTTGCTTGCCTTAAAATGGGCTGTAACCGAAAAGTTCAAAGAATACTTGATCTACTCCAAGTTCTCTGTGATAACAGATCACAATCCTTTGCGTTACTTGGAGACAGCAAACTTAGGAGCTGTAGAACAACGGTGGATAGCTCAATTGGCAGAGTTTGATTTTGAGGTTTATTATAAGCCAGGACGACAGAACACCAATGCGGATGTGTTATCAAGAATTCCATCTGGTCAGGAGCCGGAGCAAGAGGACTCCTCTAAGGATTTCATCAAGATGAATTCGGATGAAGTGCGTGTATGCTTGTGGCCAGGCGCCAATAAGCAGCAGAAAGTACAAGCATCGGTCAATGTGTCGGTGACCAGGAAAGTCCCTGGATATAGCTGGAGTGACATAGAAGAGCAACAAAAGATTGACCCTCATATAGCTCCTGTCTACCGTGCTGTACTAAGTAACAAGAATTTCAATCCAGTTGAACAGCGCAACATGGATGTAGAATTAAAGAAGCTTGCTAGACAATTCATACGACTCAAACTTAAAAAAGGAGTGTTGTTCCGTACTATCTTTGACCCCCGAGACGGAGAAGAAATTTGTCAATTAGTGGTTCCAGAACCTTTGCGTCACAAAGTCTACGAGAGTCAACATGATCATTGTGGCCATTTTGGAGAGAGAAGCACGCTGGAGCGCATGAGACGAAGCTATTACTGGCCAACAATGAGTAAGGATGTTAAAAGTTGGATCCAAGAATGTAAGCGATGTGCCCTTGCGAAGGATGTTTTCCCTAAGATTAGGGCCCCAATGACGTGCACTAATGTGTCTGCACCGCTGGAAGTCCTCGCTATGGATTATACTGTCTTGGAGGAATCTGTAGGAGGATATGAAAATGTTCTCGTCTTAACAGACATGTTCACTCGTTTCATGGTAGCAGTGCCAACCAGGAATCAGACTGCCAACACTACGGCAAAAGCCCTGGTTCAGCATTGGTTTGTTCATTATGGTTGTCCGGCGCGATTACATTCCGACCAAGGTCGATGTTTCGAAGCCAACGTCATCAAAGAACTGTGTAAAGTCTATGGAATAGGAAAGAGTCGAACAACTCCTTACCACCCGCAGGGTAACTCTCAGTGTGAAAGATTTAACAGAACCATGCACGACATGCTAAGGACGTTACCCCCGGAAAAGAAAAGGAACTGGAAAGAGTATCTACCTGAGTTAGTTATGGCGTACAATAGCCGAACCCACACTTCAACTGGCTACTCGCCATTCTATTTGATGTTCGGTAGGGATGCACGAATGCCGATGGATATCCTCAACGGGAGAGACTTTGAGAATAGTGGAGTTGACAATCTCGATGATTGGGTGAAAAGCCATCACGACAGATTGAAGACCGCTGTTGAAGTAGCTAATTCGGCAGCCCAGGAAGCTGCAAGACAAAGAAAAAGAGCCTATGATCGCAGATCATATGGAGCACTTATGAGACCTGGAGACCGTGTTCTGTTACGAAATCATTCACATAGAGGAAGGAAAAAGATACAAGATCACTGGGAACCCTTGCCTTATATTGTGGTGAAACAGAATCACGCAGACACCCCGGTTTACACAATTCGTCCAGAGAAAGGAGGCCCTTGTAAAGTTGTACATAGGGATCAACTCAGACATTGCACTTTTCAGTCATCACAACCACTTTGCACATCTAGACATGAATCTAGAGCAAACACAGGTCAGGCACACACTGATTCAGAAGATCCCGACCTTTTTGCAGTCCCTGTTGTTACACTTGCACCTGCTACACTCACAGACATGGGAGGTAGAAGGGAAGATGAGGGTGAACTAGAGACAGGCATTAGGGACCATAATGATGTAATGTCAGCTGATGATTCAGTAGATCAGTCTGTACATGAGTCAGTAAATTCAGGTGGTTCCGAAGCTGAAAGTGAAAATGAAAGTATTCCTGAACCTAGACGTTCCCTGCGTCGGAACAGAGGTACCATTCCTGTCAGGTATAGGACTGACTATGTCTTGAAATAATCTTATGCAAACCTAAGGTTTTGTAAGTTTCTTTTAATGTCAATGCTTCTCAATCTTACGAATTGAAAGATTTCATTGATGTACTGATGTTCACATTGAAAAAATGTTCACCTGCTATTCTCTGTTCATATTTTGTTGTAGGGACGGAGTCGCTGAAAGGAGGTCCGATGGTGTGGCAGGGTTTAGCAGGGGGGAATGTAGGGGATCTACAAGTTCTATTTCGTAAGAGCTTTTATTTTGAAATTCGTCGCGGGCGCCGCCATTACTATTTTCTTGCGTGAGTGTCGGACGCACTGAGAGAGAGCGAGAGAGAAGAGAAGCAGCGGTGAGCTGATGAAGAATGCGTTGTTTTTGAGAACTTTTATCGAGTTAAAAGTTGAGTTTAGACCGGTGACATGCATTAGAACTGCATGTTGATGTTTTTAAGTCTTCGTTTGTCTTAACGAGCCGAGTTATTTATAGTAACAAGTTTACATAGTGCTCGTGCGTGAAGCTGCAAACAGACTGTTGAGTTTTGGAAAGTCAGTCAGCGTTGGAGTTAAATACTGCCGTGTTTTTCGTGCGTTTGCATCCAGTTTTGTAAGTTCATACGAACTCAAAACGTAGTGAATGCTGTTGCTCATTTTTTGTGAGGAGAGTTAGCTGAATCGTTAGATTGGATCGTATGTTGTTCGTGCTCTTGGACTGATCTTCGTCGGACTGGATTGCGGCCTCGTAGGATCAAGCTGTTGTCTTTAGGATCACGGGGACAATCGTTGAAGATCATAGAGTTAAAGGAACATTACCCTGCCTATCTGGACACCTTTCAGCGCTCCATCCATTTCCCAAGACTGGTGATGTGCTTTATTTTCTTAATTTTCCACTGAATGCTGGTAAGCAAGAAATATTTTCTTTACAACGTGTAAAAGAACTGAACTGTGCTTTAGGAGAAAACTCTCATACACGGAACTGTAACGTGAATTTACCTGCAAAGTGATTCACATCCTTTATGCAAGTCTATGAACATTCTGACTACTGAATGGACTGAGTATAATTTTTCCTGGATTTTGAAGTGAACTTTTCAAAGTTTGAGTTGAACTGATTGAATCATACTGATTGTGAATGTGAAACCTTTCAGTGCGTTAAAAGAAGAACACTGATTGTTGTTTAAGTTTCAACAGAAACTGTTACAAATTGTTTATATTTTCTTTATTGTTGTCAATCTTTGATTTTATTCCAAATTGACTGAATTTGAAATACTTTTACTTTTCCTGTGAAGAAACTAAAGAAAAGAAAGAAGTCATTTAATTTGTCTCTTTGAGTTTAATGTTTTTCATCAAGATATTTCTAGTTAGTTAAACTAAAACTGTGTTTACTAAGTCGAGTCTCTTACACTAAGGAGTGGGGGCGTCTCATCTATCTTGTTAGATTTGGAGAAGGTGGGTTTTGCAATATAAAGCTAGTATCTTTAAAGTTATCTGCACACACACACTCCAGTTGGCACCGTGTATAAAGTAAATCCTGGAGCCCACTTCACCTCATCTATAGCTCCACATAGCATCACGATAGACACCAACATATAACCACCTGTTATACTGAGACCTAAAGCATTGGGTGGGGGGACTAAGATCCTGTTGCTCACTCAGTCTTCCTTAGGTGTAAGTGTTTAATATTTCCCCCACAAGGCGGTGGCATATTCCCCTCCGCCACACTTGCCTTTCTGAGTACAGACACCAACCCATCCCCTGCACAACCTGGAACATAACATTTACTCCCGTGATCTGCCATTTTCGCTAGTGTCCTCGCTTTGTTTAGTTTTTTTTTTTCACAATAGCCTAGCTGCAGAACCTCTGATGATTCGGCTATGCAAATGTTGGGGGCGTGACTATTAATGATCATGACTATAATGCCATAGTCTGTGTTATGTTAGGATTAGCCTATTTTTCAGTGGTCTTTTATAAACATCAGATATATAAAAAGGAGTAAACAATGGTGTTTGAGACTTACTGTATGTCATGTCCATGTACATAACTGTTATTATTCAACTATGGCAAGGTAAATACAGTTTCATGTACAGTAGCTAACTCATCAACAATAGACAGAGATGCACCTTTCAGCAGTTTTTCTTTTTCCCTCAGGCTACCACATGTCTGACTTCCCAACTTGTTTAAATAAACAAATAGATGACACTGCTGTAGGTTTTGGATGCTCTGTCAACAGCACAGTGAAGATGATAAACTGTTCAGTGCTTAACCATCCTTAAACCAAAGCAGCTCACTACAGCAGAGATGAAGATGACTTGCACTACATTTCTCCTGTTTTTCCTCTTTGGACTAATAACAGGTAGTCCTGGAGTTAAAGTGCAAATTTATGTGAGCACTCCAATGAACTGCACATTTGCTCAGAAGCATTGCAAAGCATATTCAAGCCTGTCTGTCGTCTCTACCTACCAGGATCTTCAAATGCTTGAAAAGGCAGCTGGTGGAACATATGATTTAAGTTGGATCTACAGCCAGCAATACTCATGCAAGTCATTGAGGTCTTCGGACATCAGTCCTTCAGCTGTAGGATACTTATTAGACAGTCCTTATCAATGTGTATTCGCCAATTCTTTTGGTTGGATTCAACTGCCGTGCTCATATAAAGTCCCTTTCTTCTGCCATGTGTACTTCATTCTGGTGCAAGAGAAAAAGACATGGGAGGAAGCTCTGAAGTACTGCAGGTCTAACTACACTGATCTGGTCTATTTAGATTTTCCGTGGCCAGTAAATCAGGTTAAAGATATGACCAATAATAGTCAGACAGACAGTGTGTGGACAGGTCTGCGTTTTCTGGATGGAACTTGGAACTGGCTGAATAAAAAGAATGTTTTGGGATCTAGCCTCTCTCTGCCTTCATGTGCACCTGAGCCGTATCGTTGTGGAGCCCGCAACATCAGAACAGAGCAATGGGAGAACAGAGACTGCGAGGAGAAGCTCAACTTTATTTGTCTGAAGAAATAAAGGCAAGTGATGAAGAAACATGAATATTGCTTCTACTTCAACTGTAGTATGCTTGATTCTAAAGCAATGCATTCCAAAAATAAATATATTAATTAATTAATTAAAAGCACATAAAGTGTCTTCATATACCAGAATATTTGGTATGTTGGTCACTAATTTATAAATATCTTTCTTAACAGAAATCTGAGCACACAGAGGCATTGCTCTGACAACAAAAGGGCAGCTACAATCATTTCTGAAAATTGTATCATTAAATTAAGTCATTTTTTAGTACTTGAAGGTAAACAGTATATATATATATATATATGTTCTATCAGTTATTAAACTAACTTGTATAATTTAATATAATTTGTATAATTTAAATTAGAGAGGTCAGACAGAAGAGACTTATTTTTAACATCTTAAACAAGATCAGATAGTCTCTGACCAGCATATTCATAGAAAAGCTCAAACCCACTGCAGGATCACTGGTGCTTCAGAAATCAACAACTACCGATAACGGCTTCCGAAAAGACACCGCAATCGTTGGATTATCAGTGGAAAGACCATCGCTGTAGTTTATGTGTATGCAAAGACTAAACAAACTAGCTGTGAAGTCATTTTGATGGCTCATATTACACAGGGGTTAGATGACTTCTGTCAAAATGTTCAGAAAATAGTTTGCGTGTTTGTTTTGTTGCTGTTTTACAAAGAGACAAACTGGTGATTATGTACTAAATGTCCGTGTTTCAGGAGAAATGTGATTTATATTTTGCCTATAGCTAAAAATTATAGGAGCTAAACTTGCATTTTTATGTTAATGTTTATTACTGTGCAACATTCCTGTAAATCTAAAATCAATAAAGTAAATTTAGGATTACTTGTTTTTGAGACTATTTTGAGACTGAGAACCATTTACCAAGTTTTAAACACTCACTGATGCTCCAGAAGGAAACACAATGCATTAAGAGCCGAAGATCAGGGTAAACTAAACTAACTTATTTTGTCTTTTTGGGAAACATGTAAGTATCTTCAGTAGCTTCTGAAGGCCGGTATTAAATGAAAATAATATAGTATTTAGGCAAAATAAGAAAATGTACACATCTCATAGCATATTATGATATTCTATTTTTTATTGGTTTTTGGTGATGAGTTTTTAGCTAAAGGTCTACAATTAAACCAGAGGTGTTTAGCTGGGATTAGTGTCAAGTTCTTCCACACTGACTGAATTAATCCTTTCGATTTGAACCTTGCCTTGTGCACAGAGGCACTGTCATGTTAGAATATAAAAGGCTCCTGTCCAAACTGCTGCTATAAAATTAGAAGCACACAATTCCCTAGAATATCATTATATGATTAAACATTAAGATTTGTACTCTTGGAAATTACTATAGTAGTCACATCTGTTCCTTAGAAGGGTGTGTCCCAATACTTTTGACAATGTAGTATAGTATACATACAGAGATCAAGTATGAGAAATACATTTTATCACAACCACTATTTTGAAAAAGTGTCATATGCTTATGTTTACAATGGCTTAATAAATTTAGACAATTACTGTATGTACATTTCAAAGTGTCATACAGCTGTAAGTCACACCACATAGATGATCAAATAAAGCGTAATCAGTAAACCAATTATGTTATTATGACTTTTCCAGTAATTAAATTAACTAATAAATTATTATAGAAAATAAAAACATTCATTATTGCTTTCTTTATTTAGTATGGGTGCACATAATGAATGTACATGGTTGAAAAACGTTTTTGAGTAATGAACCTGCTGTTTTCTTTTTCTTTTTAATTTAGTTAATGATGTCCATTTGAATGTATCTGTAACAAACAGTCTGAGGCGAGCGGATCCATTCGCAGCATTTATTAGAAAAGACAAAACAAACACACAGGGGCAGGCAGAAATCTAAATCCAGGTACAGGCAGAAAGGTTGGGGCTGGCAGCGAGGAATCAAACACGGGAAATTAGTCCAAGGATAAAACATGGGAAATCAAACACGGGTAGGAACGCTCAGTAGTGTCGCCAGGGCTAAACAAGACTTCGCGAAGAAGCTGGGTGTGAGAGTGGCTTATAAGCAGTGTGTGTGAATGAACTGCAGGTGTGAGCAGTGATTAGTGCAGTGGCTTGTGGGGGATGAAGTCCATGATGTGTAGTGCAAGAGTTCATGATCACAGGATGACGGAGGCTCAATTTGTGACAGTATCACTGTTATTTTATGATCTGTCTGGGGTGTTTCTTTCACCTGTGGCCCAAGACACTGGGAAAGGCTCTGGAGAATGGATGGAACACTCCATCTGCTGGTGAGTCTTCATAAATGCATCATGCGTATTTGAAGGAGGCTGTCTGAGAGATTCTAGTCTCTGCAATTGAGAACTCTTCAATTCCAGATTTGAAGAAAAAGAAAATAATAGATACCAAAAGAGTCTTAAAATAAATATTATTAAAACATTAAAATAAATAAATAAGCAATTAATAATATTTGTTATTCCTGCTAATTAGTTGTGGATCAATAGCATGGTGTTTGAGTTGTCTTACTGCCCATCTGTAAGTGTATCCAATATTATTCTCCACCATATCCCCTACAGGTTTTCTTAGGTCCCCATGAGGAAACAGGCTTATAACTCATGCACAATGAGTTTTTTTGATGAAGTAAAAGTGTGCACAATCTCCTGTGAGGGCTAGGTTTAGGTGTAGGGTAGGTGTAGGGCAATAGAAAATACGGTTTGTACAGTATGAAAACCATTACGCCTATGGAATGTCCCCATAAAACATGTAAACCCAACATGTGTGTGTGTGTGTGTGTGTGTGTGTGTGTGTGTGTGTGTGTGTGTGTGTGTGTGTGTGTGTGTGTGTGTGCGTGAGAGAGAGAGAGAGAGAGAGAGAGAGAGAGAGAATGGGACATTAATCAAAACCAATTCTTAAAAGCCATCTTTCAATTTAATATTATAACTTCATTTATACAGAATCTTGAATGAAAATGTCAATTCAAAAAGACATACATAAGAATACATATGTTTTACAACACCCACGGGCAGAAATTAAGCAAAAAGTGTACCTATTCTAAGCTAGGCTTCAAAAAGCCGCCCATTTCCGTGCTTGGATACGTTTCGTTCAGGCAAAGAGAAGCAATTTCGCTGCCTCCTCGGTGAAAAGACACACGGTGGTATGTGAAAAACACTTCACAGCGGACAACTACAACCAAGGAGATCTTATGGAATTTCGCATGGGATTTCGACATAGAGAGTGGGTTAGGCTGGCAAATGGAGCTGTCCCATCGGTGCATGCAAGTCCACCAGCAAAATCTGGCGGGAGTGAAGAGTCCGTTAGCACTAGCAGAGAATCTGCGCGCCGAAAACAGGAGCTTTGCACAGTAAGTCTTATAATACTTTATACAAATTGTTGCATCGAAATGTAGCTCTGCATGTAATTTCTGCAAATGTATTTCTCTTGATGTTATAATGGATTAGTCTTGGCATGACTTAGTTTGAGAAGTTAACGTTAGCACCATGAAGGCAAGGCACGAAAGCCCGCCTAGCTGCTAACGTTAGCTGCCGTCAGCTTACGCTGCACATGAGCCTCCTGACACTTATTTTATTGAACTAATAAGACAGGGTTCCAGACTGCGACTATTTTCTGAGAATGTGCGAGTTTAAATTTTATGTGGTCGCATTTGTGCTAGTGCATGCAGGTTCATGTAACCTTAGTCTACTACTCGGTTAAATTCACGCATGAATTTTCCTGCATTGAACTTGGTTTAGCGCCCGCCAAAGTGAATTCTTGTCCCGCCAAAGCTTTATTTGATCGGTGAGTAAGCTGGTATCAACAGGGCACATGCGAGGGAATGCAGCTCGGGACTACTTTGAAAAGATTTAGAAAAGATTAGCAGTCTTTTAAATAAAGCATGAATGGGTGATTTTCATGAAAGGACTACATTTTTTAAAGTTCAAAGTTGTGATTTTGTTTTCAGATTTTGGGAGAGAGTGCTGCCAGCAAAGACGGGGCGGGTGCAACTGCCACTTCAGATCCTGAAGATGATGGAGATGGAGACATCTCTACAACTGACCCTGAGCCAGTAGTGGTCCATCGTGGATCACAGTGCAACGTAAGATGTTTACATCGTTCATTAGGTAGTTAGCTTATATCTAGCATTCACATACATGCCATATACAATCACAAATAAGGATTACATGTCACAATTTTTCATTATCTCCATGGTTACTATTTTGTTATTTACACTTTTCAGACAGCAAACATTAAAAATTATTAACTTCATAATGTTAGAAAAATATATTTTGTACTGGGATGCATTACATGTGCAGACATTGCATGTATTGTTGCCAATGAATGTACAATGGCGAACAATTATTAAGATGAATCTCTTTCATCTAAGCTGTTCAGGTAAAGCCTCAGATGGTGGATGTGGGGACTCAAACCGAAAGGTTTGAGCATCGCAGATCAACTCCACTGGCCAGTCCTGAACAAAGTGATGATGAATGGTCATTTTCTGATATCCCAGGGACACATAATGCACCCTTATGGAACCTTCATAAAAGTCAAGCAGGTAATGTCTTATTTGTCAACTGTCTGTGAGGAGCTGAATTATAGTCTGTGAATGTACAGTATGTTTATTCATTATTTGTGTCTTAACTATACAGGTATTTCACTGCCTCATCTTAAAGCTGCTTGAGTCTTGAATCTTCTCTCATCTTGCAGGCCTGCGGAACTTGTGGTTATGAGCGTTACTGGCAAAACCAAGAGAAGGTGCATCGAAACATGCCTGCCTGCAACCTTTTACTCAGCAGTGCCATCCACTTCTCAGGTTGCATGGCTACTCAGACAATCAGGATGCTGAAGCTGTTTGGACTGCGGTGCATAAGTCCCGGCACTTTTTTTCCGCCATCAGCGCTATTACACTATCCCTACCATCGTGCAGGCCTGGAGGAATGAGCAGAGGGGGATCATCAGGGATTTGAAGGAGACTGGGGGTGGATTGATCCTGTCTGGTGACTGCAGGTAGAATGGTCCAGCTCACGTCACTGATGTAGAACAGGTCAGTGTGTTTTTGCATTAACCTCTAACTGTTTTTGACGTTCTTAGATCAGATTCTCCTGGACACTGTGCCAAATATGGTAGCTACTCTTTGATTGAGGATCGAATTAACAAAGTTTTGGATGTTCAACTTGTCCAAGTAAGTTGATGTCACATAGAAATCTTGCGTCTGATTTAGTTACTGATATTACTGTTAGTGTTCAGTAATAATCCGTTGGCTTTACAGAGCTCAGAAGTCCCAAGCAGCTCTTGGTGTGAGCTAGAGGGTCTCAAGCGGAGTATGCAGTTCCTGATGGACCAAGACATGCAAGTGTCTGCTCTGATAACAGACAGAAATCGGCAGGTAATGATGCTAGTAGAGATCTAAAGCTGAACAGCATTGACATGCAAGTATCACTCAAAATAAGTTCTAAATTCTATAAAATCAATTTGTGTCTTCTTTGTTTTAGCTGGCCAAGTGGGTTCGTGAGAAGATGTGTTCAGAAGGAACAAGGCATTTCTTTGATGTCTGGCATATGGGAAAAGTATGTATTGTGATGGTGGCAATTCTATATAATAGACTTGTTTTCTGTAGTTAAATTCACTTTCCTAATAATTAGTTTGCTCTGCTCTGTTTGTCTGCTCTGGAACAGGTGTACAGAAAGCACTGGATGCTGCTGCAAAAGAGAGGGACTGTGAGGATCTGAAGCTGTGGAGGCCAGCCATTATCAACCATCTGTACTGGGCCGCAGCTTCCACTCCTACAGGAGATCCAGATGAGATGCAGGCAAAATGGCAGAGTATGATAAATCATGTACAGGACATACATGAACACAGCACTCCTGCATTTACCAGCTGCGCACATCCACCGTTGGAAGGAGAGGCAAGAAACAAGGAGTGGCTGGAACCAGGTACAACATAGTAGCCTATGTTAAAAGATGTCAAATGTTTTGAGGCTAAACTTTTTTTAGTGCTTATCAAATTTAGTTTGGTTTTATCAATACGTAACCCCGTGTGTACTAATAATTACTTGTGTTATGAAATGCGACAGACTATGACAGAATATGTTTTATTTAGGATCACCAGCAGCCACTAAACTGGAGAGTGTAGCTGCCAGGAAAGCACTGGTAAAGGATATTCGACAATTGTCACCTCAGCATCAGACATTCTCCCAGGAGGCCTACCATTCCGTCATTCTGCACTTTGCTCCCAAACACACTGGCTTTTCTTTTCTTGGGATGTACAGCAGGTAGTGTTATCACTTAAAAGTATCAATACTAATACAATTAGGCATTTATTTTCAATTTCAGAATATTGCAATACTTTTGTAGCAGGTAAATGATGACAGAATCAATATGGCTAAAAACTAATGCAGTCTTGTTTAGCAGACCAAAATGTTATTGATTGATAACAGCATTACATATTGTTTGCAAAAAAAAAAAAATAATTGCAAAGATGAGTCATTGTCTTAGACCCATTTGAACTGAAAACATTGTCATGTATTTCTGTTGCATTTCACTGCATTGGGTTAGCTTTAGAGGCCTAATGTTCTATCTACTTATCTCCTACAGACTTCTCTTGGCGGCCCTACATTACAATACTAATGGCAATAGAGATGTAGCTCGAACCAGTGAGGGTGAGGCACGCTATGCTGTTCGCTACCCGCGGTTTCGGAAAGGTGGCTGGGTAGTCCACCCCATCAAGGAGAAACCATCTTACGGTTAGTAGGTTCACTTAGTTTTTCAATATCTTTTTTATGTGGGTCAACCATGTTACTAAATGTGTTCTAAACATTTCTCTCCTCAAGGATACGCAACAAATCTTATGGTCTCTCTGGTAGAGGAATACTCTAAGTCACCACAGGCCCTACAAGAAAGCAGTGCTGTCTTGTCCTCTGCTGCCCCGCCCCCCCTCACCACTTCCCTCCAGAAGGTTGCCAAGGATGAGGCAGTCAGCCTCCATCTCGCACGACACTCACGCTTTAACATGTAATAAAAGATCAATTTTACCAGTACAGTTTGTTTCACTATGGATTTATTAATCGTCTTCCAAGCGGGGCCACTGGAAACCTTTGTATGTTTGTCCCTCCTCTGCGAACTGCTTCCTTATTGCTGACACAACACACGAGGGTATGGCTTTCCTAATGTCCCTGCCTAGTATTCCGTACGCCCAGCGGACAACCTGCCTGTATGCTGTGTATCGGAACTGCCTGTGGTGGAGATTGGGACATAATTACATTTTGATCATACCATGTTTTCATAGTAAACAATTCCAATGGTAAATATTGCATGTCCTGTTGGCTGATATTCTACTGTACTACACAACACCAAACATTTTTTTTGTAGTAAGTACATATGGAAACCACTGAGTTTAAAAACCTGCTTAACAGGATTTACTATTTGGTGTAGAAAAGCTGGTTCTTTAAATTGCAGTGTGAAATAATTTTTGCTCAAAACATACTCTGGTCTGCTGGCTTGGAGAGGGCCATGCTCCTGTCTGAAGTTCATGTATGCTATCTGCAACACAAAAGGATTCAGACAGGATGCTTCAAACCCTGGATGGAGTGTGAAGCAGGTAATGTCTTCTGGGCGATCTAGGGTTTGGACAAGGGACCAATAGGCGTCGACCTCCCTACAGCACACACTCTCCACTGCTGATGGCATAGCCTCACATCTACCACACAAGCACCTGTTAAACGAAATGTGCTAAGATAAACTCACTCTCCTTCCCTCCTTGTAGCTCTAGTGGTTGGTGTAAGACCTTGTAAGAAACGACATGTAGACTACCTACTTACTTCCTAAAGCTTATGTAAATATGCACTGTAAAAAGACGACCCCCTCCCCCCCCCCCCCCCCCCCCTACATTTATGCACAGTATAGGCTGTCAATTAGATGCATTAATCTGCATGCCTTAAAGGTGCAATGTGTAATATTTAAGATTATCTCTAGACAGAAATGCAATATAATATAGATAACTATGTTTTCAGGGGACCTTTCGTAATGAGTCATTATGTTTTTATTAACTTAGAATTATCAGTTTATATCTACATACACCGCGGGTCCCCTCACATGAAAGCCGACATTATGTTTCTACAGTAGCCCTGGACAAACTGCTCTACAGATCGCGTTTCATCACTGTTGTTCTAGCGAAAAAACACTGACACAATGATGAACAAGTAACAGTAATATTCACAATAACATTGTTTTATTGAATTATCAAGTAAATCTAATTCCCTAATTTACGTTTTAAAAGAAACTTCATTATTCTTTGCTGTCTAAAACGACGACATCTTAATCCCGTGTCGGCTGCCGTAGCTTCTGTAAAGGGAGGGGTGAGCGGTGGACTAAACCGTTGGTTGCAATTCATAGCCTTACCGCTAGATGCCGCAAAAAATCTACACACTGCACCTTTAAATTCGGAATTCCAGCTGGCCGGTTATGTTGTTCAGATATACAGCCCAAACGCTTGACATCTACAGAAGCAGAACATGCTGACACCTAGGTCTGAAAGCAGCTACTGATTAAAAATCAGCTAGCAATTTCTACAAAATTTCACGATAAACTATGTTGTGCAGAAATGCACAGCTTTTCCATCCCTGTCCAGATTAGCTGACCGTCACAGATGTAAGCTAACGTTATAGCCTACAGCAGTCATTCCCAAAGGCGGGGTCCCGACCCACAAGTGGGTCGCGGGAAATATTGTATGGGTCGCCAAGTCGAGCACTATTTTTCAGTGCGCTATATACTCTTGATTAAAATTTATATGTGTAGTTCACCTATTAGCCGCACGAGGGAGCTTGTTGTTTTCTTCTTCTGCTTTCTTTTTGTTGTTGTTGTTCTTTAGCTGCGCTCTGCATCGCCTGTTTCATACTCCGTCTGCAGTGCGTATGCGTTGCGTATTTTTTTCCGCACCCATGTCGGATTGGAGCGTTCACACTGCACGCGGTTGCAGTCCAGCAGTGCGTCCCAGAAGCAGTGCGTTTGCAGCAGAGCAGCGATCATTTCGGCAAAGTCTATTTTTTGCTGTGCTGCAAGCGCTGCATGTGCTGAATTAAAGTGACAGCGCATTGTTCGCTGTAAAAATGAACATGGATTGACACGAAAATGTCCCATAAATGCATATAAATGAAGTCTACTTTTTCACAGTCAACACGTAGCTTTTAAAATAAGGAAAAGTGCAGTTTTAAAGAAAAAGGCAACATAATACGTGCACTTGTCCGGGCAGAAAAGTTTTTTAAAGCATTGTTTTTAATAAAGATTTAATGCAAAAGAAAAGCATGAGAGCCGACTGTTTCTGTCTGTGGTAAGTTTTAATTAAAATATTTTTTGATAGCCCAATTTCAATTATAAAAGGAAGCTATAGCCTCCCTATGTTGTGTTTAAATGTGTTGCAACTTGCTTGAGCAATTTAATATACAAATCTAGTAGTCAAGTGCATTGAATAATATGTTGTTTTTTATTGAGTTTAAACGTGAAAATGTCTGTTACTGTATTAGTGTACTGTGATAAAAGAGAATCACAATGCTGAAAAAGCACTTGTGGATTTGAAATCAAAATAACGGATAAATATTGTGTTTGTGGTAAACAGCATTTTCTGCAAATCTGCATTTTACTTAAAAAAAAAGTGCTTTATCAAATATCTGTATCTCTTTTAAATAGTTAAGTGGAAGCATGACCTTAAAAATGGTCATACATATTTTGTTAATGCATAAATTCTCTTCGAGATATATGAACTATATGGGCTTAATGTTTATTGGGTCACAAGGATTTATCGACTTTAAAATGTGGGTCCCCAGAAAAAAAGTTTGGGAAACACTGGCCTACAGCATTCATTTAGAATCTGGGATCTAAATTCAACATTTTAAGACACATGTTGCATATGGTGACAATCTACATGGATGATTGAAAAACAACAAAGTCGACAGCAATATTGCTAAATATGATTTATTAAAGATACTGCAATGTGATAAATATGGAGACAACGTTAGCCACAATTAGCTATAGCCTGTGGTCACTCACCAAGACACCTGCCCAATTCTCCACCGATTCTCCTCACACCACAACTCTATCTCTCTCCTCTGTCCATTTACCCTTCCCCTTAACTCTGCCTGACCCCTCTCTTGCCTAGGCGGCTCATAATTATACGGCAATGGCCCATCGTAAGAGTTTACAATTACATTAACCCCTACTGCAACCTCTTCACTGTCTGACTCCATTACGAAGAGATGAGATTTACCGGCCGTTGCGTCACTTCCGATCAGAGCGTTTTTGACAGCGGAAGTAATTTTACTCACACTTTCTTTTAAAAAACTTTTTTAATGCACATTTATGATTAATTTCTTCACGCAAATCGAGTTCCTACACTATTTATCTACACGTTTATTCACAGGGATCTTCAACTTGAAAGATAGCCTTTAAGCATTTTACATTTAAAAGAGAATAAAACCATTAAATCACGTAATACTGCAGTCTTCAGAGTGGAATTTAATGGGAAAGACTTACATATACAAAGTTACAATAATTGGTAACTCTAATTTGTAACTGAAATAGTAAATTTGTAAACTAACAAATTATAGTTTCAACATATACTTAAGTTTTGATGTTACTCATTCAACATCAATATTCATTTTTAAAAAACAAGTTAAATTACAACTAAAAAACTAAGTTGGACACAACAATCACATGCAAAGAGAGGGACAACATCATATACTCACAAAACAAATTAATTACACTACTTGACTTGATTGAAAAACGTTTTTGCACACAATTTAAATCTAAATGTACAACACAACTGAACATTAAAAACAAATATCTCCTTTTCTTTACTAAAAAAAGTAATATATCGCTTAATCCCTAAATTTACTCTCCTAAAGCAGTCAGTTTCAAAGCATGCTGGGAAATACTGATCCACCGTCCAGTTAGTTACGTCAACAAAAATAATTCATGTAGTTTTAACACAAGTGAAATAAGAAACCTTAAATTTTTAAATGTATTAAGTAGAGTAAACACAATAAAACTGTTACAAAATGTTCAACAATTGTGGTACAGTTTAATTAAACTGAAGAAAATGTGAAAAAATAAATAGTAATAATAAATAGGTTTTTTTAGCATATAAACATTCTAGCTGAATTACATTTTTTAACAAAAAATAATATAACTAATACTATATTGATAATAAACAACTATTAAAAACACAGTGTATGAACTCATAATACACACATAAATTACACATTAAGCATTTGACTTTACCAGTATATTTAAAGTAATAATACAAAATATAAACCTATTTTAAACACTTTTGTTTTTTGGTAACATGACCAATATAATCTTTGTTATAACAATACAAACGTTGCAGCAACATTAGCTATTAGTACAAACTACTGCTACAGAATTGCAGTCAATCTCTCTACACTCTTAAACAAATGAAATATTTTTAAATTTTAAATCAATTGTTTTATAATTATCTGTTGTTGTAAAATTGATTAATAATAAAAATACATTTTATTTGATGGCGCCTTTCAAAACACCCAAGGTCACCTCACAAGCAAATAAAGATAAAAAATAAATAAAGATACAAATCACTACACAAAACAAAAACACACAGTAAACAGTCCGCATATAAAAACAAGGTGCAGTAAGTAAGTAAACATATTATAAAAAATCCTGTATAAAAACATATGTCTTAAGACGTTTTTTAAAAGTCAACAGACAATCACCTTTGCGAATATCAAGGGGAAGGGAGTTCCATAAGCGGGGGAATTAATTGCTTTATAGTTTTGTAGTTTTTTCCCTCGTTAAAGCTGTAAAGTACACAATCTTAGATTTATTTCTCTAAAGTTTATTTCTTTAAATGTTTATTTCTGGGTCCCTTTCCCTGTCCTAATTTTAAATGACACATCATGCTACTTTGCATATAAAAACTACAAACAGTACATTTATTTCGCTACTTTAAACTCTGCCCAACTAGCTGGTCCTATCAGAGCTTTGGTTTCAACTGGTGCTGTGTGTTCAGCTCCTCCAGCATCCACCCAGAGCAAAGCTGTTCTCTACAGTTTCTGTGTCAGTCCTGGTCACCCTATACAAACAATTCAAATCATTTATCCAGACTGATCCTAACAATACAATCCAACCAATGACTGCAGTGATTCACATGAATGTAATGTCATTGTCCACCTGTTCAGTGTAACCAGGGGTGGTGCTCAATGTCGTCTAAACTGGGGCGATCTGCCGCCGCTACACTGAGACACCAGCTGATCAACTGACGGCACTCTGTTACACACAACACAGTACTTGTGTTCAGCAACACAAAACAGCAAACTTCACCTCGATCTGGACATGATTTTTATCTCTTGCCTGTAGACAGCTCTCTAGGAAAGTTCAGTATGGTTTTGGAGGTGACCCTCGATGCGGTTCTGAAGGGCAAACGACCGCACAGGATTTTGTAGAGCGTCACCCCCACTGACCAAACAGTAGCCGGTCCTGCATGATAGCGGCGCCGACGAAACCACTCAGGAGGGGCGTACTGAGGTGTGCCTGAGAGACCCCACAAGACCAAAAAAATCCAGTGAAAAGGCTCCAAATAGAGAGTCAGAATAGTTTCTTTTAGTTTGAACACCAAAAGTTTAGAAATGTCCATATACAAATACATCCACAGAGTGTTGTAGTGAGATCTTTCCTGCTGTAACAGAAACCAACCTTCAAATGATCTGTAGGCTGAATCCTTTAGTAGATCTCCACAACCAAAGTCCAGCAGCTTGATGTTATGTGAGTCTGTGGAAATCAGCAGATTCTGTGGCTTGACGTCCCGGTGCAGGACTCCGCGGCTCTCACAGTGTTTCAGTGCCGTGATGAGCTGCAGCAGCACTTTCTTGGCCAGGCTCTCATCCAGGCCGCTGTTCTCCTCACAGAAACTCTGGAGATCTTGGCAAGGAACTGGGCGTTCCAGGATCATGCTGTAGTGATCGGGACTGTCAAACCACTCCACCAGCTGCAGGACATTGGGGCAGGCAGGAGCTGAGTTGACCAGGGTCATCAACGCCACCTCCAGCGGCAGCCGACCATGGCCTTCCTGCAGTGACAAATGCCAAATTATACCCAGGCCTGAATGAGGATGTGTGCAAACCAATGAGATGTCAAACACAACAACAGATTCACTTACAACTTTCAGTCTCCTGTGCATCTTGCGTTTAGAGACATACTTGATGGCGACCTGTAGACAGATAAAGGTAAATCACACCTGCCTAACTGTGGAATATGACATTTACTGAAATCAATTCTGAGAACATTTCTGAAGGCTTTTTAAATAATTTTAGAAAAAAAAAAATGTCTTACTGGCAGTCCATCAGACCTGCGCGTCCCAGCATAAACTGAGCCAAAGCCACCTCTTCCCAGCAATGGGCCCTTCTCATAGGCTTTTGTAACATATCAAATCACAAAAAATTATTTTCTGAGAAAACATGTTGCAGTATCTACAACTGTAAAAGAACACTACGTTGACAGTTTTTACATCAAACAGCTAAACAACTTTTTCAGTGAATAATCATTTCATAACTGAGCCATAACGTCTTTAATATAAGCCTATTCTGACCTCTGCAAGAGCGTTTGGCAGGTCTTCTGCATGAGGTGGATGGACGCTCATCTCCCTGGCTGCCGCTCTGCCACTTCCTCTTCCTGTTAGGCTCATCCGTGGACACAGAAACGGCCAACTCAGAAGGCAGAGGTGCTATATAGCCAGGTAGGCTCAGTGGCTGGGTTGGGTTTGGCAGCGGTTCCTGATCCTGGTCTCCAGAGCCACGTCTCCCAACCTCCTGAATAGCCGTCTGGGTAAAACCAGCACTCCTGCATCTGGAGCGGCCTGGGGCTGAAATATTTCATACATACAACAATTAATCAGTGTCACATCAAATTGTGTTACGTCATATTTTTTAAGTTTTCTTCAGTAAAATAAAATAGTTTCCCACTATTATAATTATGACAAGGAATAAAACACATATTTTACTAATTCATTTTAATTAAGTTAAGTGTTTTGATAAGGCATTCAGTTTCATTTACAGGTAATATATTTAGCTAGGGAAAATTTGGGTTGAAATAAGTTCATTTACAAACATTTCTTTGCATTAACTTAAAATGTACAACATCACACTATAACATAATATACTAATAATAAACAAATGAAACATACCGATAATAATACCATTAATAAACAAATGAAATATAAAACACTCACCTGGTCTTTCACTCATAGCCACTGAAACCTCCTGCAAACTCCAATATATGAAAAAATAAATAAATGACTAAAATAACTAAGCAATTAAACTATCAAATAAATATAGAAAGAAAGAAAGAAAGAAAGAAAGAAAGAAAGAAAGAAAGAAAGAAAGAAAGAAAGAAAGAAAGAAATACTGTCCTCAGAAATACTCCACCAAAGAAGAAAAAAATGAAATAACTCTCCAAACTTCCTCCCAATTAAGAAAAGCACAGCAAAATAAAGGTGTTTTCAGATATAAGCTGAACTCCTTGCTCCCAAATCCTCCGAAATCCGATAAAAATCGCAGTTTGTGCACAGAAAGTACTCTCCAACAGTGTTTGTTGTCGCCTTGTCTCTCACCAACAGATAGCAATGGGTTCGAAAGTTTATATATTCAGTCAGAATTCATATCATTACACACGTCGCTATAGCAACTAAAATTTGAATCAGGCATGTGCACGCCTGACGTCGCGTGCGTGCGTGCGCGTACGTCGCATCTCATCATATGTATTGAATTGAAAAGCAAATCCTGACTTTTTTTTTAATTTGTGAAATTTATCTGAACACGTAAACTTTTTCCCCTACCCCTGATTCATCATATAGTCCTAAAAATAAGTTAGCTGATTCATCTTCTAATTTAAATTCATAGTTTATTACAAATAGAAATCAATTAAAATAGATTCGTGTAATTTATATGTATTTATTTGACTGGGAATCTGTTATTTGACATTTACAAATTCATTTATTAAATACTCGGGAAAATGACCTACTGTTGTTTGCTATCGAAACGAAAAGCTGAAATTAAATTGATAAGTGTCGACTGTGGAAACGGCTCAAGCAATGTCCGACGTAAATCTAATGCTAATTAATCACATATACAAGTCTTATGTCAGTTGATTAAATATTCATACAGAATCCATTGTATCGCCTACCTTAATTCAATATATTGATTTGATTTAATTCATTATTACCACACATTTATTACGTGTGCGCGTATTCAAATCACGTGACCTTTCGTAACTCCGTACCTCAACTATAGTTGAGTTCATGGTTGCATCCGAATAGGCATATAAAATCGCAGATTGGTTAAACTGTTTGCTTATTAATTAAAAAAAAGATGTTTACTAAGTTCCTTCTATTATCTTTTGCAACCCTCAATATGTTTAACATATCAGTACGCTTAATATATATAAAATCATCATTTATTAGGTACTTTCAATTAAGAGGTGGCTGTCCTTAACCCTAACCCCTAAATTTCAACTTCTGAAAATGATATTGAAATAATTTTTGCATTTTATTCCATTGCTGTTTTTAAAAAAAGTAAAAAAAAAAAAAAAAAAAAAAATCTATATTTATTTAATATATTCTTTGTAAATTTTGAAACTTTATGTAAAAGAAATGTGTCCTGCATTTTCATGTCACTACCCAGTCAGTGTATGTTTTAGTCCACTAGCTGAGACTGATTTTAACTGCACCCCTACATTTATAATCAGGAAATATTCCTGTATGTGTGTGTGTGTGTGTGTCTCTCTCTCATTGCTACATGGTGATGGCCCCCATTATTTTAATAAATGAACATAAATTAGTTCTAAAGTCTGAAAATCTACAATTTTTATGCTATTAACCAATCAAGGTGTTACTCTATAACTTTTAGTTTTTATGTGTGTACAACTGTCCAGAACTGTGTTAGCTAACCATGTAACTGTCATGTATCTGGTCTGTCTTCTCATCATGAACTCTTGCACACACATTCTGGACTGCAATCCCCATAAGCCACTGCACCAATCACTGCACACAGCTGCTCCTTGTTTCCCACTGAACTGATTGCTGCACACACCTGTTTCACATTTACCCACATGCATTTAAGCCACAGACACACACACTTCCTTGCGAGGTCTTATCGTTCCATATGGTCGTAATTCTAAGCGTTTTTCTCTGTGTAGGATTATCTGTGTATGACTCTGGACTGTGTACCCCGTTGACGATTCCTGCTTCCTGCCATTGCGACCATTCCCTGTCTATCGAACTGTTTCCCGGATTACCTACGTTGTTCCTGTTTTCTGGTGATTATTCTGGCCTGTTGACGATTCTAAATAAATGCTGCAAATGGATCCGCACGTCTCAGTCTGACCCTCCTTGTGACAGAAGACCTCGCCACTACAAGGATCCAGCAGCTTTATTCTCCAGCATCACAATATGGACCCGCATGAGTCTGTAAGCAAGATGGCCTCCCTTCTAGAGTCTCTTGACAAGATGACCTCCCTTCTAGACTCTGTTCGCAAAATGGCTGCCCTTCCAGAGTCTGCTCTCAAGATGGGCCCCCTTCCAGAGCCATTGCACAAGATGGCTACCATCAAATCAGAGACTGCGCCGCCAGAGCGCCCTCCAGTGACTGCGCCGCCAGAGCGCCCTCCAGTGACCGCTCGCTCAGAGCCTGCTCTTCCAGAGTCTCCGCTGGAGACGCCCAGCCCTCCTGAATCTCCGCTGGGGTCGTCCAGTTCTCCAGAGCCCGCTCCTCAAGAGCGCTGTCCAGAGCCCGCTCCTCAAGAGCGTCGTCCAGAGCCCGCTTCACAAGAGCGTCATCCAGAGCCCGCTTCACAAGAGCGTCGTCCAGAGCCCGCTCCTCAAGACAGCCTTCCAGAGCCTCCGCTGGTTCAGCCCAGCCGTCCAGAGCCTCCGCTGGTTCAGCCCAGCCGTCCAGAGCCTCCGCTGGTTCCGCCCAGCCTTCCAGAGCCTCCGCTGGTTCCGCCCAGCCTTCCAGAGACTCCGCTGGTTCCGCCCAGCCTTCCAGAGACTCCGCTGGTTCCGCCCAGCCTTCCAGAGACTCCGCTGGTTCCGCCCAGCCTTCCAGAGACTCCGCTGGTTCAGCCCAGCCTTCCAGAGCCTCCGCTGGTTCCGCCCAGCCTTCCAGAGCCTCCGCTGGTTCCGCCCAGCCTTCCAGAGCCTCCGCTGGTTCCGCCCAGCCTTCCAGAGCCTCCGCTGGTTCCGCCCAGCCTTCCAGAGACTCCGCTGGTTCCGCCCAGCCTTCCAGAGACTCCGCTGGTTCCATCCAGTCGTCCTGAGATTCCTGTCTGCCCGGTTCTGGTCACGGAGCTCATGCATGGACTGTTCCCACCCACCCTCCCTGCTGCTCCAGTCCCGCCACCTCTGTCTCCTGACAGTCCCTCTGCTCACCCACTTCCCACCTTCGGTGAAGAGGACTTGCCGTGGGACTGCCAGTCTCCATCGGTGTCCAGACTGAAGGACCCCTCACCATCACCTCCAGTCTCAGAGTCCTGGACTTCACCTCGGCCCTCCGACCCTGCGGCTCCACCCCGGCTCTGTGCTCCCTCGTCTCCGTTGTCGGCCGTCGGCCCACCAGCTCCTCCGGGCTCCATCGTCTCTCCGGCTCCGCCCCGGTCAGTCGTCGCCCCACCTTCGCCTCTGGACTCTACTCCTCCGGCTGCGCCTCGTCACTCCGTCCTGCCGGCTCTGTGGACCTCCTCCCTCCCGTGGGCACAGCCTCGATCCTCTGTCACTCCGGCTCCGCTGCGTACCTCCGGACCTCCATCTCCGCCGGGGTCGCCAGAGCCTTGGGTTCCGCCTGGGCCCTCCGGATCCTCTGTGTCGCCCAGGACCATCGACTCTCCGGTTCCGCCTCGGGCTCCACCGGCTCCACCTCCGTCGGTCGGCCCCATGCAGGAGCCAACCCTTCCTCCATCATGGCTTCTCCCTCCGTCGGCTCCGCCTCAGTTCGGGGTTCCAGTACCCCTACATGGACCTGGCCCTCCATCCCTCTCCCTGTTCCGCCTCCGCTCCACCATCCTCCAGGTTGTATTATGTGGTTAGAGCGTCTGGAAGCCGCTCCTTGGGGAGGGGCTCTGTCATGTATCTGGTCTGTCTTCTCATCATGAACTCTTGCACACACATTCTGGACTGCAATCCCCATAAGCCACTGCACCAATCACTGCACACAGCTGCTCCTTGTTTCCCACTGAACTGATTGCTGCACACACCTGTTTCACATTTACCCACATGCATTTAAGCCACAGACACACACACTTCCTTGCGAGGTCTTATCGTTCCATATGGTCGTAATTCTAAGCGTTTTTCTCTGTGTTGGATTATCTGTGTATGACTCTGGACTGTGTACCCCGTTGACGATTCCTGCTTCCTGCCATTGCGACCATTCCCTGTCTATCGAACTGTTTCCCGGATTACCTACGTTGTTCCTGTTTTCTGGTGATTATTCTGGCCTGTTGACGATTCTAAATAAATGCTGCAAATGGATCCGCACGTCTCAGTCTGACCCTCCTTGTGACAGAAGACCTCGCCACTACAAGGATCCAGCAGCTTTATTCTCCAGCATCACAATATGGACCCGCATGAGTCTGTAAGCAAGATGGCCTCCCTTCTAGAGTCTCTTGACAAGATGACCTCCCTTCTAGACTCTGTTCGCAAAATGGCTGCCCTTCCAGAGTCTGCTCTCAAGATGGGCCCCCTTCCAGAGCCATTGCACAAGATGGCTACCATCAAATCAGAGACTGCGCCGCCAGAGCGCCCTCCAGTGACTGCGCCGCCAGAGCGCCCTCCAGTGACCGCTCGCTCAGAGCCTGCTCTTCCAGAGTCTCCGCTGGAGACGCCCAGCCCTCCTGAATCTCCGCTGGGGTCGTCCAGTTCTCCAGAGCCCGCTCCTCAAGAGCGCTGTCCAGAGCCCGCTCCTCAAGAGCGTTGTCCAGAGCCCGCTTCACAAGAGCGTCATCCAGAGCCCGCTTCACAAGAGCGTCGTCCAGAGCCCGCTCCTCAAGACAGCCTTCCAGAGCCTCCGCTGGTTCAGCCCAGCCGTCCAGAGCCTCCGCTGGTTCAGCCCAGCCGTCCAGAGCCTCCGCTGGTTCCGCCCAGCCTTCCAGAGCCTCCGCTGGTTCCGCCCAGCCTTCCAGAGACTCCGCTGGTTCCGCCCAGCCTTCCAGAGACTCCGCTGGTTCCGCCCAGCCTTCCAGAGACTCCGCTGGTTCAGCCCAGCCTTCCAGAGCCTCCGCTGGTTCCGCCCAGCCTTCCAGAGCCTCCGCTGGTTCCGCCCAGCCTTCCAGAGACTCCGCTGGTTCCGCCCAGCCTTCCAGAGACTCCGCTGGTTCCGCCCAGCCTTCCAGAGACTCCGCTGGTTCCATCCAGTCGTCCTGAGATTCCTGTCTGCCCGGTTCTGGTCACGGAGCTCATGCATGGACTGTTCCCACCCACCCTCCCTGCTGCTCCAGTCCCGCCACCTCTGTCTCCTGACAGTCCCTCTGCTCACCCACTTCCCACCTTCGGTGAAGAGGACTTGCCGTGGGACTGCCAGTCTCCATCGGTGTCCAGACTGAAGGACCCCTCACCATCACCTCCAGTCTCAGAGTCCTGGACTTCACCTCGGCCCTCCGACCCTGCGGCTCCACCCCGGCTCTGTGCTCCCTCGTCTCCGTTGTCGGCCGTCGGCCCACCAGCTCCTCCGGGCTCCATCGTCTCTCCGGCTCCGCCCCGGTCAGTCGTCGCCCCACCTTCGCCTCTGGACTCTACTCCTCCGGCTGCGCCTCGTCACTCCGTCCTGCCAGCTCTGTGGACCTCCTCCCTCCCGTGGGCACAGCCTCGATCCTCTGTCACTCCGGCTCCGCTGCGTACCTCCGGACCTCCATCTCCGCCGGGGTCGCCAGAGCCTTGGGTTCCGCCTGGGCCCTCCGGATCCTCTGTGTCGCCCAGGACCATCGACTCTCCGGTTCCGCCTCGGGCTCCACCGGCTCCACCTCCGTCGGTCGGCCCCATGCAGGAGCCAACCCTTCCTCCATCATGGCTTCTCCCTCCGTCGGCTCCGCCTCAGTTTGGGGTTCCAGTACCCCTACATGGACCTGGCCCTCCATCCCTCTCCCTGTTCCGCCTCCGCTCCACCATCCTCCAGGTTGTATTATGTGGTTAGAGCGTCTGGAAGCCGCTCCTTGGGGAGGGGCTCTGTCATGTATCTGGTCTGTCTTCTCATCATGAACTCTTGCACACACATTCTGGACTGCAATCCCCATAAGCCACTGCACCAATCACTGCACACAGCTGCTCCTTGTTTCCCACTGAACTGATTGCTGCACACACCTGTTTCACATTTACCCACATGCATTTAAGCCACAGACACACACACTTCCTTGCGAGGTCTTATCGTTCCATAT
Source organism: Garra rufa (assembly GCF_049309525.1). Lineage (NCBI taxonomy): Eukaryota > Metazoa > Chordata > Actinopteri > Cypriniformes > Cyprinidae > Garra > Garra rufa. Next base: position 23,070,038 of record NC_133366.1, on the reverse strand, counting down.
GGTCGTAATTCTAAGCGTTTTTCTCTGTGTTGGATTATCTGTGTATGACTCTGGACTGTGTACCCCGTTGACGATTCCTGCTTCCTGCCATTGCGACCATTCCCTGTCTATCGAACTGTTTCCCGGATTACCTACGTTGTTCCTGTTTTCTGGTGATTATTCTGGCCTGTTGACGATTCTAAATAAATGCTGCAAATGGATCCGCACGTCTCAGTCTGACCCTCCTTGTGACAGTAACCATCTTTGAGCTAAAACTTAGGTAAAATTGTCACTACCGAAACAGTCACAACTGAAACATGTCATCGCTTATCTGAACAAAATGTGGGAAGAAAATCGTTTTTGAGTGTATAAACATTCAACCATTACAAATGTTAACTAAAATAATAAAAAATAAAACTGACAATAGACAATACAAATATTTATTGATAATAAGCAACCATTTAAAACACAGGGTATGAACTCATAAAAACACATAAAAAATGCATTTCAATTTACCAGCATATTCAAAGTAATCATTTAAAATATAAACCTATTTAAAACACTTTTAACATGACTAATATAATCTTTTTTATAACAATATTCCAGCATCATTAATTATTAGTACTAACTACTGCTACAGTAAATACTGGTGCTAACAATCAATGACTATAAAGAAACAATCAATCCAAACCATAAAACCATCAAGGTAAATAAATTTTGAAGTGATACAATTTAATTAAAAATATGTGCTAATTTGCATACATTTCTAGTACAAAAATCTAAACACTGGATGAAGTCAGTTTCAACATTCTTGTTGACATATTAGAGTCAAATGTTTTTACAGAGGGAATTTTGGGTATCTCATATTGTCACTCCATAATAAATAAAAAAATTAGAACAGACAGAAAACTAATTTAGAGAAAACGGCCTTTAAAAATATGTATTGTAATTGAATTCTATTGACACAAATAGATAATGTGCTATAAAAGAAACACTTAACAGTGTCTTTTGGGTGTTTTCTTTCCACCAGTCTGAAAAAAACTTTATGAAACACCAAAAAGCCCAAAATCTTAAACTTAATAGGTGCATGAAAAAACAGTGTTTTTGCCTGCAATGTCTCCCCTTAAGCATTTTACATTAAAAAAAATATAAAACCATTAAATCACGTAATACTGCAGTTTTTAGAGTGGAATTTCATGGGAAAGACTTACATAAACAAAGTTACAATAAATGGTAACTCTAATTTGTAACTAAAATAGAACATTTGTAAACTAACAAATTATATTTTTAAGATATACTTAAGTTTTGTTGTTACTCATTCAACATCAATATTCATCATTTTAAAAAACAAGTTAATTACAAAAAAAAATAAAAAATAAGCTGGACACAACAATCACATGCAAAGAGAGGGACAACATCATATACTCAAAATTAATTCATTACACTACTTGATTTAATTGAAAAACATTTTGCACACAATTTAATTTAATTAACACAAAATAAATCTGTTTAGTCTGATCAAGATAGCTTAGTTGGTTTAGGTCCAATTAATTTATTCTAGCATGTTCAACTTCATGTTTTGCCACAGCCTAAGCACAGATGACACTCTTCTGCATAATGGTAACCACAAAATTTAAAAACATTACAGAAACTCCTCTAAATGTACAACACAACTGAACATTAATAACAAATATGTCCTTTTCTTTACTAAAAAAAGTAATATATCGCTTAATCCCTAAATTTACTCTCCTAAAGCAGTCAGTTTCAAAGCATGCTGGGAAATACTGATCCACCGTCCAGTTAGTTACGTCAACAAAAATAATTCATGTAGTTTTAACACAAGTGAAATAAGAAACCTTAAATTTTTAAATGTATTAAGTAGAGTAAACACAATAAAACTGTTACAAAATGTTCAACAATTGTGGTACAGTTTAATTAAACTGAAGAAAATGTGAAAAAATAAATAGTAATAATAAATAGGTTTTTTTAGCATATAAACATTCTAGCTGAATTACATTTTTTAACAAAAAATAATATAACTAATACTATATTGATAATAAACAACTATTAAAAACACAGTGTATGAACTCATAATACACACATAAATTACACATTAAGCATTTGACTTTACCAGTATATTTAAAGTAATAATACAAAATATAAACCTATTTTAAACACTTTTGTTTTTTGGTAACATGACCAATATAATCTTTGTTATAACAATACAAACGTTGCAGCAACATTAGCTATTAGTACAAACTACTGCTACAGAATTGCAGTCAATCTCTCTACACTCTTAAACAAATGAAATATTTTTAAATTTTAAATCAATTGTTTTATAATTATCTGTTGTTGTAAAATTGATTAATAATAAAAATACATTTTATTTGATGGCGCCTTTCAAAACACCCAAGGTCACCTCACAAGCAAATAAAGATAAAAAATAAATAAAGATACAAATCACTACACAAAACAAAAACACACAGTAAACAGTCCGCATATAAAAACAAGGTGCAGTAAGTAAGTAAACATATTATAAAAAATCCTGTATAAAAACATATGTCTTAAGACGTTTTTTTAAAAGTCAACAGACAATCACCTTTGCGAATATCAAGGGGAAGGGAGTTCCATAAGCGGGGGGATTAATTGCTTTATAGTTTTGTAGTTTTTTCCCTCGTTAAAGCTGTAAAGTACACAATCTTAGATTTATTTCTCTAAAGTTTATTTCTTTAAATGTTTATTTCTGGGTCCCTTTCCCTGTCCTAATTTTAAATTACACATCATGCTACTTTGCATATAAAAACTACAAACAGTACATTTATTTCGCTACTTTAAACTCTGCCCAACTAGCTGGTCTTATCTGAGCTTTGGTTTCAACTGGTGCTGTGTGTTCAGCTCCTCCAGCATCCACCCAGAGCAAAGCTGTTCTCTACAGTTTCTGTGTCAGTCCTGGTCACCCTATACAAACAATTCAAATCATTTATCCAGACTGATCCTAACAATACAATCCAACCAATGACTGCAGTGATTCACATGAATGTAATGTCATTGTCCACCTGTTCAGTGTAACCAGGGGTGGTGCTCAATGTCGTCTAAACTGGGGCGATCTGCCGCCGCTACACTGAGACACCAGCTGATCAACTGACGGCACTCTGTTACACACAACACAGTACTTGTGTTCAGCAACACAAAACAGCAAACTTCACCTCGATCTGGACATGATTTTTATCTCTTGCCTGTAGACAGCTCTCTAGGAAAGTTCAGTATGGTTTTGGAGGTGACCCTCGATGCGGTTCTGAAGGGCAAACGACCGCACAGGATTTTGTAGAGCGTCACCCCCACTGACCAAACAGTAGCCGGTCCTGCATGATAGCGGCGCCGACGAAACCACTCAGGAGGGGCGTACTGAGGTGTGCCTGAGAGACCCCACAAGACCAAAAAAATCCAGTGAAAAGGCTCCAAATAGAGAGTCAGAATAGTTTCTTTTAGTTTGAACACCAAAAGTTTAGAAATGTCCACATACAAATACATCCACAGAGTGTTGTAGTGAGATCTTTCCTGCTGTAACCAACCTTCAAATGATCTGTAGGCTGAGTCCTTTAGTAGATCTCCACAACCAAAGTCCAGCAGCTTGATGTTATGTGAGTCTGTGGAAATCAGCAGATTCTGTGGCTTGACGTCCCGGTGCAGGACTCCGCGGCTCTCACAGTGTTTCAGTGCCGTGATGAGCTGCAGCAGCACTTTCTTGGCCAGGCTCTCATCCAGGCCGCTGTTCTCCTCACAGAAACTCTGGAGATCTTGGCAAGGAACTGGGCGTTCCAGGATCATGCTGTAGTGATCGGGACTGTCAAACCACTCCACCAGCTGCAGGACATTGGGGCAGGCAGGAGCTGAGTTGACCAGGGTCATCAACGCCACCTCCAGCGGCAGCCGACCATGGCCTTCCTGCAGTGACAAATGCCAAATTATACCCAGGCCTGAATGAGGATGTGTGCAAACCAATGAGATGTCAAACACAACAACAGATTCACTTACAACTTTCAGTCTCCTGTGCATCTTGCGTTTAGAGACATACTTGATGGCGACCTGTAGACAGATAAAGGTAAATCACACCTGCCTAACTGTGGAATATGACATTTACTGAAATCAATTCTGAGAACATTTCTGAAGGCTTTTTAAATAATTTTAGAAAAAAAAATGTCTTACTGGCAGTCCATCAGACCTGCGCGTCCCAGCATAAACTGAGCCAAAGCCACCTCTTCCCAGCAATGGGCCCTTCTCATATGCTTTTGTAACATATCAAATCACAAAAAATTATTTTCTGAGAAAACATGTTGCAGTATCTACAACTGTAAAAGAACACTACGTTGACAGTTTTTACATCAAACAGCTAAACAACTTTTTCAGTGAATAATCATTTCATAACTGAGCCATAACGTCTTTAATATAAGCCTATTCTGACCTCTGCAAGAGCGTTTGGCAGGTCTTCTGCATGAGGTGGATGGACGCTCATCTCCCTGGCTGCCGCTCTGCCACTTCCTCTTCCTGTTAGGCTCATCCGTGGACACAGAAACGGCCAACTCAGAAGGCAGAGGTGCTATATAGCCAGGTAGGCTCAGTGGCTGGGTTGGGTTTGGCAGCGGTTCCTGATCCTGGTCTCCAGAGCCACGTCTCCCAACCTCCTGAATAGCCGTCTGGGTAAAACCAGCACTCCTGCATCTGGAGCGGCCTGGGGCTGAAATATTTCATACATACAACAATTAATCAGTGTCACATCAAATTGTGTTACGTCATATTTTTTAAGTTTTCTTCAGTAAAATAAAATAGTTTCCCACTATTATAATTATGACAAGGAATAAAACACATATTTTACTAATTCATTTTAATTAAAGTGCATATTGCAGGTTAAAAAAAATTCGAGATAAACATATATTCGTGAATGAAAATACTATACGAATCGTTAATGCACTATTTGAAAATATTTTACAAGACCTAAGGGCACAAATTTAGAAGACAAAGTGACGGTTTCCTTGACCGCTCTCAAAAACAGCTTTTTTTTCCACACCGCGTCATCTGACGTCACGAGAGGGAGTCGTTCGCCTAAGTCTGTTGCTATTCAGTAGGAGCAGTCGTGAGTTAGTGTGTTTTCGGTAGTTATTTTTAATTTCAATTGATCATCGTCATGGTAAATTATTGTGTTTATGGAGGCTGCACAAACTCCAGCCTGTCAGGACATCATGTCCACGGGTTTACTTACAATAAAAAGAACGGTGCTATATTCCGTATATGGGTGCGTTTGTGCGGATGAAGTGACGGGCCTATACTAATGCATCTGCTTCGAAAAACGCGTTCAGTTTACTCTGGAGGATTATCATCCCGGTGATATGATGCAGTTCAACATGAGATGCTGAAGCAAGAACCAAGTGAGGCTCAGAGCCGGTGCAGTTCCTTCGGTGCACACAGCAGCTTCATCGGATCCTCCGTCAGACTGTGGATCGTCCGAAGCCGTCAGAGATGCAGCTCGACGAAAACGTGAACTGCACCGTAAGTTTGTTTTTCTTCTCACAACTTCTCATAAATACCAAATCCGTGAACATATTTATTTAAATAATGAGACAATGAGATGTGTATAAGTTTTTGTAAAGCACCGTAGCTAGCTTGTAAGCATTAGCAATATCATTTTAAGAACCATGTAAAAACGGTACCATAGGAGAAGGCATTACTGGTCAGTTATCCGCCGTTTGTTAATATTATAATCATCAAGTCTAGTTACAGCTTGGTCACATTGTTTGCACAGCTAATTTGTAATTTATTGTCACGTGTTGTGTTTATAGGGCTTTGGGAGACATTGCAAGACATGAGGCTGTGTGAAGATCTGAAGCAGTGGAGGCCAGCTGTTATTAACCACCTCTAATATAACACATTAGTGTGATACCCACACTGAAAATATTTTTCTTTCAGTAGTATATGTTTTGTACATCTACATGTATATATTAACAGTTGCAATGTTGTGTTTTAAGTTGGGTATTAACAGTACTATGAAATAATATTTATGATTTATTGCTGTATAAATTAAACTGAATTGAATTAACCATAAATGCAGATCTGCTTGATATGTATGTACACTTCATATTAAAAAATGTATGCAGTAAGACAATCTGTGATTGTGATTATTTTTTATTGTTTGTCACCAAAATGGGGCCATTCAAAACCTTTATAAAGTAATCCTTCCTCTGTAAACTGTCTAATAGCTGACACAACACATGCAGGTAAGGGCTTCCTGATGAATACCAGCAGACAACTTGACTGTATGCTGTCAATATTAATTGTCTTATACCAATGGCATCAAAAAGTTTTACTTTACATGTATTTGTCACCTAAATATAGTCAAACTGTAATTGAGATTAAATTTTACTGTTTATTTGTACGTACAAGTATTTAGCTCAGAGTAATAAATGATCTCTGCCATAAACATACTCATGTCTGCTGGCCTGGAGATGCATTTAAGCTATCTGTAGAACCTATTTTGATTTCAGACAGCAAGCCTCAAAGCCTGGGTGCAGAGTCAGAGACAGCACATCAAGTTTGGGGCTATTTCCCATATAAGCATATAATAAAACAAAAAGGTGTTTATCTCTCTCTCGCGCGCGCAGTAATAAAAACCCGCTATATCACGTAACGTTTGCGTCGGATATTAATGAGTATGACACGCTTGATCAACGATCATTCGTTTGTGTTACTGGTAAGTAGAATCAATACTTCTAGATGACAAATGCTATGATTTTGCCCGATTAGATATCGTCAGCTAACACTGATCTCTCTCAGACACCTGCCCTGTTCTCCTCACACCACAACTTTATTTGTCTCCTCTGACCGCTGTTCTGTTTAATCCTGGCATGTCCCTGCCCTCTTGACCACATAGCAGGCTCATATTTGTGTGTGTGGTTCGTCATACAAGTGTAAATAAACATTTTAAATGTTCTCTGCGTCCGAACAGTCATTGCGATCCATTGTTTTCCTATGGATTACATTGACCGCTCTCCCTCTCGTTACGTCACTGCCGGTTTGCCAGTTTTTCAGATGCGGAAGTAAAATTCTCTCACAAAAACGAGTCTAGAAGCCTTAATAGCGTATTTTGAAGTATATTTTAAAGAAAATCTGGTTCCTACATTATTTTTCTATACATCAATTCACCGGAGTCTCTAACCTGCAATATGCACTTTAAGTTAAGTGTTTTGATAAGGCATTCAGTTTCATTTACAGGTAATATATTTAGCTAGGGAAAATTTGGGTTGAAATAAGTTCATTTACAAACATTTCTTTGCATTAACTTAAAATGTACAACATCACACTATAACATAATATACTAATAATAAACAAATGAAACATACCGATAATAATACCATTAATAAACAAATGAAATATAAAACACTCACCTGGTCTTTCACTCATAGCCACTGAAACCTCCTGCAAACTCCAATATATGAAAAAATAAATAAATGACTAAAATAACTAAGCAATTAAACTATCAAATAAATATAGAAAGAAAGAAAGAAAGAAAGAAAGAAAGAAAGAAAGAAAGAAAGAAAGAAAGAAATACTGTCCTCAGAAATACTCCACCAAAGAAGAAAAAAATGAAATAACTCTCCAAACTTCCTCCCAATTAAGAAAAGCACAGCAAAATAAAGGTGTTTTCAGATATAATCTGAACTCCTTGCTCCCAAATCCTCCGAAATCCGATAAAAATCGCAGTTTGTGCACAGAAAGTACTCTCCAACAGTGTTTGTTGTCGCCTTGTCTCTCACCAACAGATAGCAATGGGTTCGAAAGTTTATATATTCAGTCAGAATTCATATCGTTACACACGTCGCTATAGCAACTAAAATTTGAATCAGGCATGTGCACGCCTGACGTCGCGTGCGTGCGTGCGCGTACGTCGCATCTCATCATATGTATTGAATTGAAAAGCAAATCCTGACTTTTTTTTTAATTTGTGAAATTTATCTGAACACGTAAACTTTTTCCCCTACCCCTGATTCATCATATAGTCCTAAAAATAAGTTAGCTGATTCATCTTCTAATTTAAATTCATAGTTTATTACAAATAGAAATCAATTAAAATAGATTCGTGTAATTTATATGTATTTATTTGACTGGGAATCTGTTATTTGACTTATTTAACATTTACAAATTCATTTATTAATTACTCGGGAAAATGACCTACTGTTGTTTGCCATCCAAACGAAAAGCTGAAATTAAATCGATAAGTGTCGACTGTGGAAACGGCTCAAGCAATGTCCGACGTAAATCTAATGCTAATTAATCACATATACAAGTCTTATGTCAGTTGATTAAATATCCATACAGAATCCATTGTATCGCCTACCTTAATTCAATATATTGATTTGATTTAATTCATTATTACCACACATTTATTACGTGTGCGCGTATTCAAATCACGTGACCTTTCGTAACTCCGTACCTCAATTATAGTTGAGTTCATGGTTGCATCCGAATAGGCATATAAAATCGCAGATTGGTTAAACTGTTTGCTTATTAATTAAAAAAAGATGTTTACTAAGTTCCTTCTATTATCTTTTGCAACCCTCAATATGTTTAACATATCAGTACGCTTAATATATATAAAATCATCATTTATTAGGTACTTTCAATTAAGAGGTGGCTGTCCTTAACCCTAACCCCTAAATTTCAACTTCTGAAAATGATATTGAAATAATTTTTGCATTTTATTCCATTGCTGTTTTTAAAAAAAGTAAAAAAAAAAAAAATCTATATTTATTTAATATATTCTTTGTAAATTTTGAAACATTATGTAAAAGAAATCTGTCCTGCATTTTCATGTCACTACCCAGTCAGTGTATGTTTTAGTCCACTAGCTGAGACTGATTTTAACTGCACCCCTACATTTATAATCAGGAAATATTCCTGTATGTGTGTGTGTGTGTGTGTGTGTGTGTGTGTGTGTGTGTCTCTCTCTCATTGCTACATGGTGATGGCCCCCATTATTTTAATAAATGAACATAAATTAGTTCTAAAGTCTGAAAATCTACAATTTTTATGCTATTAACCAATCAAGGTATTACTCTATAACTTTTAGTTTTTATGTGTGTACAACTGTCCAGAACTGTGTTAGCTAACCATGTAACCATCTTTGAGCTAAAACTTAGGTAAAATTGTCACTACCGAAACAGTCACAACTGAAACATGTCATCGCTTATCTGAACAAAATGTGGGAAGAAAATTGTTTTTGAGTGTATAAACATTCAACCATTACAAATGTTAACTAAAATAATAAAAAATAAAACTGACAATAGACAATACAAATATTTATTGATAATAAGCAACCATTTAAAACACAGGGTATGAACTCATAAAAACACATAAAAAATGCATTTCAATTTACCAGCATATTCAAAGTAATCATTTAAAATATAAACCTATTTAAAACACTTTTAACATGACTAATATAATCTTTTTTATAACAATATTCCAGCATCATTAATTATTAGTACTAACTACTGCTACAGTAAATTCTGGTGCTAACAATCAATGACTATAAAGAAACAATCAATCCAAACCATAAAACCATCAAGGTAAATAAATTTTGAAGTGATACAATTTAATTAAAAATATGTGCTAATTTGCATACATTTCTAGTACAAAAATCTAAACACTGGATGAAGTCAGTTTCAACATTCTTGTTGACATATTAGAGTCAAATGTTTTTACAGAGGGAATTTTGGGTATCTCATATTGTCACTCCATAATAAATAAAAAAATTAGAACAGACAGAAAACTAATTTAGAGAAAACGGCCTTTAAAAATATGTATTGTAATTGAATTCTATTGACACAAATAGATAATGTGCTATAAAAGAAACACTTAACAGTGTCTTTTGGGTGTTTTCTTTCCACCAGTCTGAAAAAAACTTTATGAAACACCAAAAAGCCCAAAATCTTAAACTTAATAGGTGCATGAAAAAACAGTGTTTTTGCCTGCAATGTCTCCCCTTAAGCATTTTACATTAAAAAAAATATAAAACCATTAAATCACGTAATACTGCAGTTTTTAGAGTGGAATTTCATGGGAAAGACTTACATAAACAAAGTTACAATAAATGGTAACTCTAATTTGTAACTAAAATAGAACATTTGTAAACTAACAAATTATATTTTTAAGATATACTTAAGTTTTGTTGTTACTCATTCAACATCAATATTCATCATTTTAAAAAACAAGTTAATTACAAAAAAAAATAAAAAATAAGCTGGACACAACAATCACATGCAAAGAGAGGGACAACATCATATACTCAAAATTAATTCATTACACTACTTGATTTAATTGAAAAACATTTTGCACACAATTTAATTTAATTAACACAAAATAAATCTGTTTAGTCTGATCAAGATAGCTTAGTTGGTTTAGGTCCAATTAATTTATTCTAGCATGTTCAACTTCATGTTTTGCCACAGCCTAAGCACAGGTGACACTCTTCTGCATAATGGTAACCACAAAATTTAAAAACATTACAGAAACTCCTCTAAATGTACAACACAACTGAACATTAATAACAAATATGTCCTTTTCTTTACTAAAAAAAGTAATATATCGCTTAATCCCTAAATTTACTCTCCTAAAGCAGTCAGTTTCAAAGCATGCTGGGAAATACTGATCCACCGTCCAGTTAGTTACGTCAACAAAAATAATTCATGTAGTTTTAACACAAGTGAAATAAGAAACCTTAAATTTTTAAATGTATTAAGTAGAGTAAACACAATAAAACTGTTACAAAATGTTCAACAATTGTGGTACAGTTTAATTAAACTGAAGAAAATGTGAAAAAATAAATAGTAATAATAAATAGGTTTTTTTAGCATATAAACATTCTAGCTGAATTACATTTTTTAACAAAAAATAATATAACTAATACTATATTGATAATAAACAACTATTAAAAACACAGTGTATGAACTCATAATACACACATAAATTACACATTAAGCATTTGACTTTACCAGTATATTTAAAGTAATAATACAAAATATAAACCTATTTTAAACACTTTTGTTTTTTGGTAACATGACCAATATAATCTTTGTTATAACAATACAAACGTTGCAGCAACATTAGCTATTAGTACAAACTACTGCTACAGAATTGCAGTCAATCTCTCTACACTCTTAAACAAATGAAATATTTTTAAATTTTAAATCAATTGTTTTATAATTATCTGTTGTTGTAAAATTGATTAATAATAAAAATACATTTTATTTGATGGCGCCTTTCAAAACACCCAAGGTCACCTCACAAGCAAATAAAGATAAAAAATAAATAAAGATACAAATCACTACACAAAACAAAAACACACAGTAAACAGTCCGCATATAAAAACAAGGTGCAGTAAGTAAGTAAACATATTATAAAAAATCCTGTATAAAAACATATGTCTTAAGACGTTTTTTTAAAAGTCAACAGACAATCACCTTTGCGAATATCAAGGGGAAGGGAGTTCCATAAGCGGGGGGATTAATTGCTTTATAGTTTTGTAGTTTTTTCCCTCGTTAAAGCTGTAAAGTACACAATCTTAGATTTATTTCTCTAAAGTTTATTTCTTTAAATGTTTATTTCTGGGTCCCTTTCCCTGTCCTAATTTTAAATTACACATCATGCTACTTTGCATATAAAAACTACAAACAGTACATTTATTTCGCTACTTTAAACTCTGCCCAACTAGCTGGTCTTATCTGAGCTTTGGTTTCAACTGGTGCTGTGTGTTCAGCTCCTCCAGCATCCACCCAGAGCAAAGCTGTTCTCTACAGTTTCTGTGTCAGTCCTGGTCACCCTATACAAACAATTCAAATCATTTATCCAGACTGATCCTAACAATACAATCCAACCAATGACTGCAGTGATTCACATGAATGTAATGTCATTGTCCACCTGTTCAGTGTAACCAGGGGTGGTGCTCAATGTCGTCTAAACTGGGGCGATCTGCCGCCGCTACACTGAGACACCAGCTGATCAACTGACGGCACTCTGTTACACACAACACAGTACTTGTGTTCAGCAACACAAAACAGCAAACTTCACCTCGATCTGGACATGATTTTTATCTCTTGCCTGTAGACAGCTCTCTAGGAAAGTTCAGTATGGTTTTGGAGGTGACCCTCGATGCGGTTCTGAAGGGCAAACGACCGCACAGGATTTTGTAGAGCGTCACCCCCACTGACCAAACAGTAGCCGGTCCTGCATGATAGCGGCGCCGACGAAACCACTCAGGAGGGGCGTACTGAGGTGTGCCTGAGAGACCCCACAAGACCAAAAAAATCCAGTGAAAAGGCTCCAAATAGAGAGTCAGAATAGTTTCTTTTAGTTTGAACACCAAAAGTTTAGAAATGTCCACATACAAATACATCCACAGAGTGTTGTAGTGAGATCTTTCCTGCTGTAACCAACCTTCAAATGATCTGTAGGCTGAGTCCTTTAGTAGATCTCCACAACCAAAGTCCAGCAGCTTGATGTTATGTGAGTCTGTGGAAATCAGCAGATTCTGTGGCTTGACGTCCCGGTGCAGGACTCCGCGGCTCTCACAGTGTTTCAGTGCCGTGATGAGCTGCAGCAGCACTTTCTTGGCCAGGCTCTCATCCAGGCCGCTGTTCTCCTCACAGAAACTCTGGAGATCTTGGCAAGGAACTGGGCGTTCCAGGATCATGCTGTAGTGATCGGGACTGTCAAACCACTCCACCAGCTGCAGGACATTGGGGCAGGCAGGAGCTGAGTTGACCAGGGTCATCAACGCCACCTCCAGCGGCAGCCGACCATGGCCTTCCTGCAGTGACAAATGCCAAATTATACCCAGGCCTGAATGAGGATGTGTGCAAACCAATGAGATGTCAAACACAACAACAGATTCACTTACAACTTTCAGTCTCCTGTGCATCTTGCGTTTAGAGACATACTTGATGGCGACCTGTAGACAGATAAAGGTAAATCACACCTGCCTAACTGTGGAATATGACATTTACTGAAATCAATTCTGAGAACATTTCTGAAGGCTTTTTAAATAATTTTAGAAAAAAAAATGTCTTACTGGCAGTCCATCAGACCTGCGCGTCCCAGCATAAACTGAGCCAAAGCCACCTCTTCCCAGCAATGGGCCCTTCTCATATGCTTTTGTAACATATCAAATCACAAAAAATTATTTTCTGAGAAAACATGTTGCAGTATCTACAACTGTAAAAGAACACTACGTTGACAGTTTTTACATCAAACAGCTAAACAACTTTTTCAGTGAATAATCATTTCATAACTGAGCCATAACGTCTTTAATATAAGCCTATTCTGACCTCTGCAAGAGCGTTTGGCAGGTCTTCTGCATGAGGTGGATGGACGCTCATCTCCCTGGCTGCCGCTCTGCCACTTCCTCTTCCTGTTAGGCTCATCCGTGGACACAGAAACGGCCAACTCAGAAGGCAGAGGTGCTATATAGCCAGGTAGGCTCAGTGGCTGGGTTGGGTTTGGCAGCGGTTCCTGATCCTGGTCTCCAGAGCCACGTCTCCCAACCTCCTGAATAGCCGTCTGGGTAAAACCAGCACTCCTGCATCTGGAGCGGCCTGGGGCTGAAATATTTCATACATACAACAATTAATCAGTGTCACATCAAATTGTGTTACGTCATATTTTTTAAGTTTTCTTCAGTAAAATAAAATAGTTTCCCACTATTATAATTATGACAAGGAATAAAACACATATTTTACTAATTCATTTTAATTAAGTTAAGTGTTTTGATAAGGCATTCAGTTTCATTTACAGGTAATATATTTAGCTAGGGAAAATTTGGGTTGAAATAAGTTCATTTACAAACATTTCTTTGCATTAACTTAAAATGTACAACATCACACTATAACATAATATACTAATAATAAACAAATGAAACATACCGATAATAATACCATTAATAAACAAATGAAATATAAAACACTCACCTGGTCTTTCACTCATAGCCACTGAAACCTCCTGCAAACTCCAATATATGAAAAAATAAATAAATGACTAAAATAACTAAGCAATTAAACTATCAAATAAATATAGAAAGAAAGAAAGAAAGAAAGAAAGAAAGAAAGAAAGAAATACTGTCCTCAGAAATACTCCACCAAAGAAGAAAAAAATGAAATAACTCTCCAAACTTCCTCCCAATTAAGAAAAGCACAGCAAAATAAAGGTGTTTTCAGATATAAGCTGAACTCCTTGCTCCCAAATCCTCCGAAATCCGATAAAAATCGCAGTTTGTGCACAGAAAGTACTCTCCAACAGTGTTTGTTGTCGCCTTGTCTCTCACCAACAGATAGCAATGGGTTCGAAAGTTTATATATTCAGTCAGAATTCATATCATTACACACGTCGCTATAGCAACTAAAATTTGAATCAGGCATGTGCACGCCTGACGTCGCGTGCGTGCGTGCGCGTACGTCGCATCTCATCATATGTATTGAATTGAAAAGCAAATCCTGACTTTTTTTTTAATTTGTGAAATTTATCTGAACACGTAAACTTTTTCCCCTACCCCTGATTCATCATATAGTCCTAAAAATAAGTTAGCTGATTCATCTTCTAATTTAAATTCATAGTTTATTACAAATAGAAATCAATTAAAATAGATTCGTGTAATTTATATGTATTTATTTGACTGGGAATCTGTTATTTGACATTTACAAATTCATTTATTAAATACTCGGGAAAATGACCTACTGTTGTTTGCTATCGAAACGAAAAGCTGAAATTAAATTGATAAGTGTCGACTGTGGAAACGGCTCAAGCAATGTCCGACGTAAATCTAATGCTAATTAATCACATATACAAGTCTTATGTCAGTTGATTAAATATTCATACAGAATCCATTGTATCGCCTACCTTAATTCAATATATTGATTTGATTTAATTCATTATTACCACACATTTATTACGTGTGCGCGTATTCAAATCACGTGACCTTTCGTAACTCCGTACCTCAACTATAGTTGAGTTCATGGTTGCATCCGAATAGGCATATAAAATCGCAGATTGGTTAAACTGTTTGCTTATTAATTAAAAAAAAGATGTTTACTAAGTTCCTTCTATTATCTTTTGCAACCCTCAATATGTTTAACATATCAGTACGCTTAATATATATAAAATCATCATTTATTAGGTACTTTCAATTAAGAGGTGGCTGTCCTTAACCCTAACCCCTAAATTTCAACTTCTGAAAATGATATTGAAATAATTTTTGCATTTTATTCCATTGCTGTTTTTAAAAAAAGTAAAAAAAAAAAAAAAAAAAATCTATATTTATTTAATATATTCTTTGTAAATTTTGAAACTTTATGTAAAAGAAATGTGTCCTGCATTTTCATGTCACTACCCAGTCAGTGTATGTTTTAGTCCACTAGCTGAGACTGATTTTAACTGCACCCCTACATTTATAATCAGGAAATATTCCTGTATGTGTGTGTGTGTGTGTGTGTGTCTCTCTCTCATTGCTACATGGTGATGGCCCCCATTATTTTAATAAATGAACATAAATTAGTTCTAAAGTCTGAAAATCTACAATTTTTATGCTATTAACCAATCAAGGTGTTACTCTATAACTTTTAGTTTTTATGTGTGTACAACTGTCCAGAACTGTGTTAGCTAACCATGTAACCATCTTTGAGCTAAAACTTAGGTAAAATTGTCACTACCGAAACAGTCACAACTGAAACATGTCATCGCTTATCTGAACAAAATGTGGGAAGAAAATCGTTTTTGAGTGTATAAACATTCAACCATTACAAATGTTAACTAAAATAATAAAAAATAAAACTGACAATAGACAATACAAATATTTATTGATAATAAGCAACCATTTAAAACACAGGGTATGAACTCATAAAAACACTTCACTAGTTCGCTTTTGCATATAATAAACAGCGTAAAAGTTAAGCGTGTTTGGCGTGCTGTCCGGGAGAGGGCTCCGAGCTCGGTAGTCATTCCCGAGCCCGGGGCACTCCCCCTGCCCAGGGAGAGGGGTCCGAGCTCGGCATTTGGCCCGAACCCAATAGCGCTCCCCCCTAGCTGGAGGTGGAGAGAAATGAAAAAAGGGGGGGTGGGAGGGATGCTGGAATCAGAGATAGCTGAAGGTAGGACTGCTTGGTTATTTAAAGGGACTGTAGTAATTAGATAGGGAGAGTGATTGGATAGGGAATGATTGCTGATGATGAATTGGCCGTGTTAATTATCTGCGCGAGCTCCTCCTGAAATTTGTTAATGAAACATCACTTCACTAGTTCGCTTTTGCATATAATAAACAGCGTAAAAGTTAAGCGTGTTTGGCGTGCTGTCCGGGAGAGGGCTCCGAGCTCGGTAGTCATTCCCGAGCCCGGGGCACTCCCCCTGCCCAGGGAGAGGGGTCCGAGCTCGGCATTTGGCCCGAACCCAATAGCGCTCCCCAAAGTGCAAAATAACTGCAGGACAGCAGCCAGATGACCCCCCAAAAAGCTTAACTTGGCTGAAGGGATGCTGGACGTTTGGAAGTAGACAGAGTGTGGGAGGAGCTTCTGCGGGCATTGCTAGAGAAGAAGCATTTTGCGGGAGTGAAACTTGAGGCAGGTGGAAATTATGAATGGTGCTTTCGAGGGAGCGGGCATAGCTGTTGCGTGGGGAAAAAAAGGCGGTGGCTGTAGCGGGGCTTGCATTGCTGCGCGTATAGAAAATAAGCGGGGGCTTCAACGAGAGCCATGCGTTGCAGGGTGTGAGAGAAAAGCGGGGCGAGCACTGCTATGCCGAGCACTGCTGTGCGTAAGAGGGGCTTCAGCGGGGGCGCGCATTGCTGCGTGTGTAGGGAATAAGCGGGGGCTTGAACAGGAGCCATGCGATGTTGAGCGTGACGTGAAAAGCGGGGCGAGCACTGCTGTGCGAAAGGGGGGCTCCAGCGGGGGCGCGCATTGCTGCGTGTATGGGGGAAAAGCGGGGGCTTGAACAGGAGCCATGCGATGTTGAGCGTGACGGGAAAAGCGGGGCGAGCACTGCTGTGCGTAAGGGGGGCTCCAGCGGGGGCGCGCATTGCTGCGTGTATGGGGGAAAAGCGGGGGCTTGAACAGGAGCCATGCGATGTTGAGCGTGACGGGAAAAGCGGGGCGAGCACTGCTGTGCGTAAGGGGGGCTCCAGCGGGGGCGCGCATTGCTGCGTGTATGGGGGATAAGCGGGGGCTTGAACAGGAGCCATGCGATGTTGAGCGTGATGGGAAAAGCGGGGCGAGCACTGCTGTGCGTAAGGGGGGCTCCAGCGGGGGCGTGCATCGCTGCACGTATAGGGGAAAAGCGGGGGCTTGAACAGGAGCCATGCGATGTTGAGCGTGACGTGAAAAGCGGGGCGAGCACTGCTGTGCGTAAGGGGGGCTCCAGCGGGAGCGCGCGTTGCTGCGCGTAGGGGAATAAGCTGGGGTTTTAACAAAGGCAGGATGTCCCAAGGAAAAAGGGGCGCAAAGGGGGTGGTTGAAGCGGCTAGAGATGGCGTGGACGGGGGTGGGCTGGCGGTAGAACGGGTTGGCCGATTAGGGTTTGGTGGGTTTCCTTGATGAAAGCGCGGTCTGATCGGATATAGCTTTTGAAAGCTTCCGATGTCCACCGGCCGAGCGCTTGGATCTGCTGTTGGGAGAGGCCTTTTTGCGCGGCTGTGGTTGCTGCGCCTATACGGAATGAATGGCTGGAGAAATTGTCCGCTGGAATGCCGGAGAGGAGCAAGATGGATTTAAGGTGCTTTTGGAACCAAAAGCGTGTGGCGGGGCGGTTGGAGTCGTCTGTAAAAAGAGGGTCGGAGGGGAGTCTGGATTGGGATTTCCTGAGCTGAAGGAAGGCAAGGAGGGTTTGGAAGGGTTGGAGGGGAGATTGAAGGTTGAAAATATATATGAAATGGCCTTTCTTAGTTTGGTCTGTCTTACTTTGTTTAATGAAGTAAGAGATGGTTTCACCGTCTAGAACTGCTAGATCGGAGATGGTGGGGTGGATGGCTGGGTTGAAGCCAGATGTAATGGCGAGCTCAGAGCATCTGAGGAAACCGAAAAAAGCCAGGATAAACATTGCGTCTAATGTGCGGGCGGTATGGATAGAATGGTAACCATTACGGAGCGTGGATATGCATTTGGTCAGGATCTTAAGGGTGATGGGTTGTCTAGGGTCTGGGCGGCTGGGCTGGGTTTTTTGTATGCCTTTGATGAGGAGGGATGTCTGGGAATTGGAGATATGGGGAGAAGGTGAGCCGAATACCAATTTGTGAAAAAATTGGACTCCGCTTAGGTATCCTTTGATGGAACTGGCTTTGAGGTTTTTATTGGAGTTGACATGTGAGATAAATGAAGTGACAGTGAGCAGGGAAAAATCGGGGAAAGGTAAGCTATAGGCGGCGTGGAAAGTTTTAAAGCATTTCCACGCTGTAAGGTAGGATTGGAGAGTCCTGGGGGAGACTGCTTGGAGAATGGAGTCGATGGATGCTTCGAGAAGAGGCCTTAGGGGGTGGTTTATGGGAATATCAGTTCTGAATAAGGAGGGACTGGGGTTGGGAGCGGGTCCGCTTCTGGAGCCAGCGATCTGAATTTCTGAAAAGCAAAACGAGAGAGAGAGTCAGCGATTTGATTCTTTGAACCGGGGATGTGTTTTGCAGTTATGATAAATTGGTCACAAGCTGAAATCCAAATCAAACGTCTGAGCAAAGGCATGAGCGCGGGGGAGTGGGAATGGCCTTTGTTAATGCAGTGCACGATAGCTTCGTTGTCGCAGTGGACGACGATGCTGGTGGCGGACCACTCTTTGCCCCATAGGAAAGCTGCGGCCACTAACGGGTAGAGCTCAAATAGTGCTGAGGATGAAAGCTGCTGAGGCAAATCTGCCAACTCGGGGGGCCAGGTAGAAGCGAACCAGCGGCCCCGGAGAAAACCTCCGAAGCCGACAGAAGGGGCGGCGTCGGTATATAATTCGATATCGATTGGGGAAGAAACCAAATTGCTGTAAAAGAATGATAAGCCGTTCCACTGTTTAAGGAAAGAAATCCATAAGCTGAGCTCATTGCGGCAAGAGTCAGTTATGGAAATGCGATCCTCAAGGGCGTGGGCGGAGGAGGAGAGGGAGAGGAGATGGGAGATGAAGGGGCGGCCTTGTGGGATGATGCGCATCGCGAAATTTAGATGACCCAGAATGGATAGCAGCTCGCGTTTTGTACAGCTACAATTTGTTAGCAGGGTGGAAGCTACTAGAATTGTTCTGTCAATCTTTTCTTTGGGCAGGGAAGCTAGGAATTTTTGGGAATCTAAATTGATGCCCAAAAATTCGATGGAAGTGCTAGGACCCTCGGTTTTGTCTTGAGCGAGGGGAATCCCGAGTTCTGAGAAAAGCTTTTGGGTTGTCAGGAGGTGTGCGGCTGGGACGGAATCTGGGGGTGAAATGATTAAGAAATCGTCTAAAAGATGGATCAGATAGGGTAAATTGTAATTATTGGAGAGGATCCAGCAAATTGCCTCTGACAGCGTGTCGAAGATTTTTGGACTGCTTTTGCAACCGAATGTGAGGCGTACAGCGAAATAGAATTCGTTTTTCCAGCGAATGCCGAATAAGTGCCAGAAATCTGGGTGGATGGGCATGACTTTGAAGGCGGAAGTAATGTCGACTTTAGCCAACCAAGCGCCGCGACCTGCCTTTTTAATCAAGGTAGTGGCTTGGTCGATGTCGTGGTAGTGAAGAGAGAACTCTTCGAGCGGAATGAGGCTGTTAATGCTAGGGAATGGGGAATTATGCGGGGAAGAAAGGTCAATTATGAGGCGTTTTTTGCTTGAGAATTTTCTGGTGGCGACGCCGATGGGGCTGACTCGATAGATGCTAAAAGGAGGGACAGAAAAGGGGCCTATCATGAAATTTGAGTCTATTTCTTTTTTGATTAGGCCGTCCACTGTTTCGGGTTCGGTGAGAGCGGAGTGGAGATTTGGGCAGATGAGGTTTTGGGAGGGGAGGCTCAGGACGCCGGGGTGGAATCCATGGGTGAGACCTGAAAGAACATAACAAACAAAATGAGGATCGGGGTGGTGAAGCAATTCAGCAGATAAGCGGGAAACATTTACGGGAGTCGATAAATATCTTTTTTGGTTTTTATTTGCAGCTTTGTGTACAGGACAAACCATACGTGCATGAGCACCGCCACAAAAACTGCACACATGCATGAAACGGCAGCGCTGTCTGGTGCATCTGCCGTTGTTGAAGTCATTGCAGACTTGGTTGCTAGTGGAAGAAGGGGGGTGGCGAAATGTGGGAGTAGGGGTAGCTGGGGTCTCCATGAGACGCGGGACGTAGCTCGTGGATTTGGGTTGGGATGGTTCGGGGCCGGGAGGAATGGACGGATTGATAAAAGTGCAGTTGGAAGTAGGGTGGGAAAATGAACGGCAAACTGCGCAGGAGATGTTGCGGCAGCCCAGGAAGACTCTGCTATGGAGCTCGGTGTCCAGAGCTCCCCAGTAAGGACACTGGTTCCACTGGGCTACGCGGATGGCACATTTGGCGGCGAACAGCTTATGGTAGGTGTAAAAGTGGGAACCTCCGAATGACAGCGCGAGCTCAGCGACTATTGCGAGATAATCGCTGAGTTCGCGCCTCCTGTGGGGAAAAACGGTGCAGATGATTTCTGCGTAACGGGTGAAAGCCATGGTGAACTCGGCAAAAGAAAGAATGCGTGACTGTGCGGGTGCGGAATTTTTTAAAGTGACTGAAAAATCGCCAATATTGATTTGGCGATCGGCAGGTGAGGGTAAGATTGGTGACAACAGGGTGAAAAGATCTACATCCGCACCTGCTAAAATCTGGGTCCTGATTGAGTTGGGGACTGGGGGAGGTTCCAGCGCTAGAGCGTTTGGCGGGGCTGGAAGGGGAGTGGCTGAGGCCAATGAGAAGGGAGGGCGGACCTGAGGAGGGAGGAAAGTGGCTGCGGGGACTGGTAGCGGCTGTAAGCGTGCGCTGCGGCCGTCTCCTGGAACGGGAAAGGGAGGAGGGAAGAGAGGGGGAATGAGAGGCACCGGTGCTTGTGGCATGAGCGGGGGAATGCTGGTGCTATGAGTGGAAGGCGGGGCTGCGGGCCATGAAAAGGGGAGAGAAAGGAGAGGCACGGGTTGCGGACGAGAATCGGCCACGGGAGTGGGCGAGTTCGTGCTGCTGCGGCGGCTCATGGAGGCGATGGCTGGCTCTCTGCCAGCGTGAGCAGCAGGTTCCCGCTTCGAAGGTCGAGCTGGGTGGCCATGGCTGGAGACTGCGGTGTCCGGGGCGTGGCCCGAACTCGGTGACGGCCTTCTGCTGCGTCCTGACGTCATGTAGGGGGCGCTGCGGCCTGAGCGCGCCCTGCCTGACGCCCTGGTGGGAGGGGTGGATGCTGGTTTTTCCTGCTGCTGGAGAGATGAGTAGAGTGCGAGGAGTTCTGCTTTTGAGGAACGGCGTGTAAATGATACGCCGGCGCTGGTGAGGGCCTTACGAAGCTCGGCTATGGTCCATTTCTCCTTGGCTGGGGTGCAGGAGAAGGCTGAACCGTAGGAGGACGCTGGGGATGATGCCCGGCGTTTAGAAGGTGGTGGAGACGGCGTGAGCTGGCGTCTCGGAGTGCGAGCAGCGGTGGTGCGTGAGGGCCTGTGGCCCCGTGATGCAGCCGCGGGCTCGCTTGATGGATCCTGCTGGGCGCTGGTGGCCTGAGCGGCGACCTGGATGGAGGCTGGAGGAGCTACAGGAAGCTCGGCGTCTGAGGAATAATCCTCGGAGGAGTGAATCTCAGACATGTTCGACGGCAATGATGCTGGAATCAGAGATAGCTGAAGGTAGGACTGCTTGGTTATTTAAAGGGACTGTAGTAATTAGATAGGGAGAGTGATTGGATAGGGAATGATTGCTGATGATGAATTGGCCGTGTTAATTATCTGCGCGAGCTCCTCCTGAAATTTGTTAATGAAACATCACATAAAAAATGCATTTCAATTTACCAGCATATTCAAAGTAATCATTTAAAATATAAACCTATTTAAAACACTTTTAACATGACTAATATAATCTTTTTTATAACAATATTCCAGCATCATTAATTATTAGTACTAACTACTGCTACAGTAAATTCTGGTGCTAACAATCAATGACTATAAAGAAACAATCAATCCAAACCATAAAACCATCAAGGTAAATAAATTTTGAAGTGATACAATTTAATTAAAAATATGTGCTAATTTGCATACATTTCTAGTACAAAAATCTAAACACTGGATGAAGTCAGTTTCAACATTCTTGTTGACATATTAGAGTCAAATGTTTTTACAGAGGGAATTTTGGGTATCTCATATTGTCACTCCATAATAAATAAAAAAATTAGAACAGACAGAAAACTAATTTAGAGAAAACGGCCTTTAAAAATATGTATTGTAATTGAATTCTATTGACACAAATAGATAATGTGCTATAAAAGAAACACTTAACAGTGTCTTTTGGGTGTTTTCTTTCCACCAGTCTGAAAAAAACTTTATGAAACACCAAAAAGCCCAAAATCTTAAACTTAATAGGTGCATGAAAAAACAGTGTTTTTGCCTGCAATGTCTCCCCTTAAGCATTTTACATTAAAAAAAATATAAAACCATTAAATCACGTAATACTGCAGTTTTTAGAGTGGAATTTCATGGGAAAGACTTACATAAACAAAGTTACAATAAATGGTAACTCTAATTTGTAACTAAAATAGAACATTTGTAAACTAACAAATTATATTTTTAAGATATACTTAAGTTTTGTTGTTACTCATTCAACATCAATATTCATCATTTTAAAAAACAAGTTAATTACAAAAAAAAAAAAATAAGCTGGACACAACAATCACATGCAAAGAGAGGGACAACATCATATACTCAAAATTAATTCATTACACTACTTGATTTAATTGAAAAACATTTTGCACACAATTTAATTTAATTAACACAAAATAAATCTGTTTAGTCTAATCAAGATAGCTTAGTTGGTTTAGGTCCAATTAATTTATTCTAGCATGTTCAACTTCATGTTTTGCCACAGCCTAAGCACAGATGACACTCTTCTGCATAATGGTAACCACAAAATTTAAAAACATTACAGAAACTCCTCTAAATGTACAACACAACTGAACATTAATAACAAATATGTCCTTTTCTTTACTAAAAAAAGTAATATATCGCTTAATCCCTAAATTTACTCTCCTAAAGCAGTCAGTTTCAAAGCATGCTGGGAAATACTGATCCACCGTCCAGTTAGTTACGTCAACAAAAATAATTCATGTAGTTTTAACACAAGTGAAATAAGAAACCTTAAATTTTTAAATGTATTAAGTAGAGTAAACACAATAAAACTGTTACAAAATGTTCAACAATTGTGGTACAGTTTAATTAAACTGAAGAAAATGTGAAAAAATAAATAGTAATAATAAATAGGTTTTTTTAGCATATAAACATTCTAGCTGAATTACATTTTTTAACAAAAAATAATATAACTAATACTATATTGATAATAAACAACTATTAAAAACACAGTGTATGAACTCATAATACACACATAAATTACACATTAAGCATTTGACTTTACCAGTATATTTAAAGTAATAATACAAAATATAAACCTATTTTAAACACTTTTGTTTTTTGGTAACATGACCAATATAATCTTTGTTATAACAATACAAACGTTGCAGCAACATTAGCTATTAGTACAAACTACTGCTACAGAATTGCAGTCAATCTCTCTACACTCTTAAACAAATGAAATATTTTTAAATTTTAAATCAATTGTTTTATAATTATCTGTTGTTGTAAAATTGATTAATAATAAAAATACATTTTATTTGATGGCGCCTTTCAAAACACCCAAGGTCACCTCACAAGCAAATAAAGATAAAAAATAAATAAAGATACAAATCACTACACAAAACAAAAACACACAGTAAACAGTCCGCATATAAAAACAAGGTGCAGTAAGTAAGTAAACATATTATAAAAAATCCTGTATAAAAACATATGTCTTAAGACGTTTTTTTAAAAGTCAACAGACAATCACCTTTGCGAATATCAAGGGGAAGGGAGTTCCATAAGCGGGGGGATTAATTGCTTTATAGTTTTGTAGTTTTTTCCCTCGTTAAAGCTGTAAAGTACACAATCTTAGATTTATTTCTCTAAAGTTTATTTCTTTAAATGTTTATTTCTGGGTCCCTTTCCCTGTCCTAATTTTAAATTACACATCATGCTACTTTGCATATAAAAACTACAAACAGTACATTTATTTCGCTACTTTAAACTCTGCCCAACTAGCTGGTCTTATCTGAGCTTTGGTTTCAACTGGTGCTGTGTGTTCAGCTCCTCCAGCATCCACCCAGAGCAAAGCTGTTCTCTACAGTTTCTGTGTCAGTCCTGGTCACCCTATACAAACAATTCAAATCATTTATCCAGACTGATCCTAACAATACAATCCAACCAATGACTGCAGTGATTCACATGAATGTAATGTCATTGTCCACCTGTTCAGTGTAACCAGGGGTGGTGCTCAATGTCGTCTAAACTGGGGCGATCTGCCGCCGCTACACTGAGACACCAGCTGATCAACTGACGGCACTCTGTTACACACAACACAGTACTTGTGTTCAGCAACACAAAACAGCAAACTTCACCTCGATCTGGACATGATTTTTATCTCTTGCCTGTAGACAGCTCTCTAGGAAAGTTCAGTATGGTTTTGGAGGTGACCCTCGATGCGGTTCTGAAGGGCAAACGACCGCACAGGATTTTGTAGAGCGTCACCCCCACTGACCAAACAGTAGCCGGTCCTGCATGATAGCGGCGCCGACGAAACCACTCAGGAGGGGCGTACTGAGGTGTGCCTGAGAGACCCCACAAGACCAAAAAAATCCAGTGAAAAGGCTCCAAATAGAGAGTCAGAATAGTTTCTTTTAGTTTGAACACCAAAAGTTTAGAAATGTCCACATACAAATACATCCACAGAGTGTTGTAGTGAGATCTTTCCTGCTGTAACCAACCTTCAAATGATCTGTAGGCTGAGTCCTTTAGTAGATCTCCACAACCAAAGTCCAGCAGCTTGATGTTATGTGAGTCTGTGGAAATCAGCAGATTCTGTGGCTTGACGTCCCGGTGCAGGACTCCGCGGCTCTCACAGTGTTTCAGTGCCGTGATGAGCTGCAGCAGCACTTTCTTGGCCAGGCTCTCATCCAGGCCGCTGTTCTCCTCACAGAAACTCTGGAGATCTTGGCAAGGAACTGGGCGTTCCAGGATCATGCTGTAGTGATCGGGACTGTCAAACCACTCCACCAGCTGCAGGACATTGGGGCAGGCAGGAGCTGAGTTGACCAGGGTCATCAACGCCACCTCCAGCGGCAGCCGACCATGGCCTTCCTGCAGTGACAAATGCCAAATTATACCCAGGCCTGAATGAGGATGTGTGCAAACCAATGAGATGTCAAACACAACAACAGATTCACTTACAACTTTCAGTCTCCTGTGCATCTTGCGTTTAGAGACATACTTGATGGCGACCTGTAGACAGATAAAGGTAAATCACACCTGCCTAACTGTGGAATATGACATTTACTGAAATCAATTCTGAGAACATTTCTGAAGGCTTTTTAAATAATTTTAGAAAAAAAAATGTCTTACTGGCAGTCCATCAGACCTGCGCGTCCCAGCATAAACTGAGCCAAAGCCACCTCTTCCCAGCAATGGGCCCTTCTCATATGCTTTTGTAACATATCAAATCACAAAAAATTATTTTCTGAGAAAACATGTTGCAGTATCTACAACTGTAAAAGAACACTACGTTGACAGTTTTTACATCAAACAGCTAAACAACTTTTTCAGTGAATAATCATTTCATAACTGAGCCATAACGTCTTTAATATAAGCCTATTCTGACCTCTGCAAGAGCGTTTGGCAGGTCTTCTGCATGAGGTGGATGGACGCTCATCTCCCTGGCTGCCGCTCTGCCACTTCCTCTTCCTGTTAGGCTCATCCGTGGACACAGAAACGGCCAACTCAGAAGGCAGAGGTGCTATATAGCCAGGTAGGCTCAGTGGCTGGGTTGGGTTTGGCAGCGGTTCCTGATCCTGGTCTCCAGAGCCACGTCTCCCAACCTCCTGAATAGCCGTCTGGGTAAAACCAGCACTCCTGCATCTGGAGCGGCCTGGGGCTGAAATATTTCATACATACAACAATTAATCAGTGTCACATCAAATTGTGTTACGTCATATTTTTTAAGTTTTCTTCAGTAAAATAAAATAGTTTCCCACTATTATAATTATGACAAGGAATAAAACACATATTTTACTAATTCATTTTAATTAAGTTAAGTGTTTTGATAAGGCATTCAGTTTCATTTACAGGTAATATATTTAGCTAGGGAAAATTTGGGTTGAAATAAGTTCATTTACAAACATTTCTTTGCATTAACTTAAAATGTACAACATCACACTATAACATAATATACTAATAATAAACAAATGAAACATACCGATAATAATACCATTAATAAACAAATGAAATATAAAACACTCACCTGGTCTTTCACTCATAGCCACTGAAACCTCCTGCAAACTCCAATATATGAAAAAATAAATAAATGACTAAAATAACTAAGCAATTAAACTATCAAATAAATATAGAAAGAAAGAAAGAAAGAAAGAAAGAAATACTGTCCTCAGAAATACTCCACCAAAGAAGAAAAAAATGAAATAACTCTCCAAACTTCCTCCCAATTAAGAAAAGCACAGCAAAATAAAGGTGTTTTCAGATATAAGCTGAACTCCTTGCTCCCAAATCCTCCGAAATCCGATAAAAATCGCAGTTTGTGCACAGAAAGTACTCTCCAACAGTGTTTGTTGTCGCCTTGTCTCTCACCAACAGATAGCAATGGGTTCGAAAGTTTATATATTCAGTCAGAATTCATATCATTACACACGTCGCTATAGCAACTAAAATTTGAATCAGGCATGTGCACGCCTGACGTCGCGTGCGTGCGTGCGCGTACGTCGCATCTCATCATATGTATTGAATTGAAAAGCAAATCCTGACTTTTTTTTTAATTTGTGAAATTTATCTGAACACGTAAACTTTTTCCCCTACCCCTGATTCATCATATAGTCCTAAAAATAAGTTAGCTGATTCATCTTCTAATTTAAATTCATAGTTTATTACAAATAGAAATCAATTAAAATAGATTCGTGTAATTTATATGTATTTATTTGACTGGGAATCTGTTATTTGACATTTACAAATTCATTTATTAAATACTCGGGAAAATGACCTACTGTTGTTTGCTATCGAAACGAAAAGCTGAAATTAAATTGATAAGTGTCGACTGTGGAAACGGCTCAAGCAATGTCCGACGTAAATCTAATGCTAATTAATCACATATACAAGTCTTATGTCAGTTGATTAAATATTCATACAGAATCCATTGTATCGCCTACCTTAATTCAATATATTGATTTGATTTAATTCATTATTACCACACATTTATTACGTGTGCGCGTATTCAAATCACGTGACCTTTCGTAACTCCGTACCTCAACTATAGTTGAGTTCATGGTTGCATCCGAATAGGCATATAAAATCGCAGATTGGTTAAACTGTTTGCTTATTAATTAAAAAAAAGATGTTTAC
Source organism: Garra rufa (assembly GCF_049309525.1). Taxonomy (NCBI): domain Eukaryota; kingdom Metazoa; phylum Chordata; class Actinopteri; order Cypriniformes; family Cyprinidae; genus Garra; species Garra rufa. Next base: position 23,042,331 of record NC_133366.1, on the reverse strand, counting down.
TAAGTTCCTTCTATTATCTTTTGCAACCCTCAATATGTTTAACATATCAGTACGCTTAATATATATAAAATCATCATTTATTAGGTACTTTCAATTAAGAGGTGGCTGTCCTTAACCCTAACCCCTAAATTTCAACTTCTGAAAATGATATTGAAATAATTTTTGCATTTTATTCCATTGCTGTTTTTAAAAAAAGTAAAAAAAAAAAAAAAAAAATCTATATTTATTTAATATATTCTTTGTAAATTTTGAAACTTTATGTAAAAGAAATGTGTCCTGCATTTTCATGTCACTACCCAGTCAGTGTATGTTTTAGTCCACTAGCTGAGACTGATTTTAACTGCACCCCTACATTTATAATCAGGAAATATTCCTGTATGTGTGTGTGTGTGTGTGTGTGTGTGTGTCTCTCTCTCATTGCTACATGGTGATGGCCCCCATTATTTTAATAAATGAACATAAATTAGTTCTAAAGTCTGAAAATCTACAATTTTTATGCTATTAACCAATCAAGGTGTTACTCTATAACTTTTAGTTTTTATGTGTGTACAACTGTCCAGAACTGTGTTAGCTAACCATGTAACCATCTTTGAGCTAAAACTTAGGTAAAATTGTCACTACCGAAACAGTCACAACTGAAACATGTCATCGCTTATCTGAACAAAATGTGGGAAGAAAATCGTTTTTGAGTGTATAAACATTCAACCATTACAAATGTTAACTAAAATAATAAAAAATAAAACTGACAATAGACAATACAAATATTTATTGATAATAAGCAACCATTTAAAACACAGGGTATGAACTCATAAAAACACATAAAAAATGCATTTCAATTTACCAGCATATTCAAAGTAATCATTTAAAATATAAACCTATTTAAAACACTTTTAACATGACTAATATAATCTTTTTTATAACAATATTCCAGCATCATTAATTATTAGTACTAACTACTGCTACAGTAAATTCTGGTGCTAACAATCAATGACTATAAAGAAACAATCAATCCAAACCATAAAACCATCAAGGTAAATAAATTTTGAAGTGATACAATTTAATTAAAAATATGTGCTAATTTGCATACATTTCTAGTACAAAAATCTAAACACTGGATGAAGTCAGTTTCAACATTCTTGTTGACATATTAGAGTCAAATGTTTTTACAGAGGGAATTTTGGGTATCTCATATTGTCACTCCATAATAAATAAAAAAATTAGAACAGACAGAAAACTAATTTAGAGAAAACGGCCTTTAAAAATATGTATTGTAATTGAATTCTATTGACACAAATAGATAATGTGCTATAAAAGAAACACTTAACAGTGTCTTTTGGGTGTTTTCTTTCCACCAGTCTGAAAAAAACTTTATGAAACACCAAAAAGCCCAAAATCTTAAACTTAATAGGTGCATGAAAAAACAGTGTTTTTGCCTGCAATGTCTCCCCTTAAGCATTTTACATTAAAAAAAATATAAAACCATTAAATCACGTAATACTGCAGTTTTTAGAGTGGAATTTCATGGGAAAGACTTACATAAACAAAGTTACAATAAATGGTAACTCTAATTTGTAACTAAAATAGAACATTTGTAAACTAACAAATTATATTTTTAAGATATACTTAAGTTTTGTTGTTACTCATTCAACATCAATATTCATCATTTTAAAAAACAAGTTAATTACAAAAAAAAATAAAAAATAAGCTGGACACAACAATCACATGCAAAGAGAGGGACAACATCATATACTCAAAATTAATTCATTACACTACTTGATTTAATTGAAAAACATTTTGCACACAATTTAATTTAATTAACACAAAATAAATCTGTTTAGTCTGATCAAGATAGCTTAGTTGGTTTAGGTCCAATTAATTTATTCTAGCATGTTCAACTTCATGTTTTGCCACAGCCTAAGCACAGGTGACACTCTTCTGCATAATGGTAACCACAAAATTTAAAAACATTACAGAAACTCCTCTAAATGTACAACACAACTGAACATTAATAACAAATATGTCCTTTTCTTTACTAAAAAAAGTAATATATCGCTTAATCCCTAAATTTACTCTCCTAAAGCAGTCAGTTTCAAAGCATGCTGGGAAATACTGATCCACCGTCCAGTTAGTTACGTCAACAAAAATAATTCATGTAGTTTTAACACAAGTGAAATAAGAAACCTTAAATTTTTAAATGTATTAAGTAGAGTAAACACAATAAAACTGTTACAAAATGTTCAACAATTGTGGTACAGTTTAATTAAACTGAAGAAAATGTGAAAAAATAAATAGTAATAATAAATAGGTTTTTTTAGCATATAAACATTCTAGCTGAATTACATTTTTTAACAAAAAATAATATAACTAATACTATATTGATAATAAACAACTATTAAAAACACAGTGTATGAACTCATAATACACACATAAATTACACATTAAGCATTTGACTTTACCAGTATATTTAAAGTAATAATACAAAATATAAACCTATTTTAAACACTTTTGTTTTTTGGTAACATGACCAATATAATCTTTGTTATAACAATACAAACGTTGCAGCAACATTAGCTATTAGTACAAACTACTGCTACAGAATTGCAGTCAATCTCTCTACACTCTTAAACAAATGAAATATTTTAAAATTTTAAATCAATTGTTTTATAATTATCTGTTGTTGTAAAATTGATTAATAATAAAAATACATTTTATTTGATGGCGCCTTTCAAAACACCCAAGGTCACCTCACAAGCAAATAAAGATAAAAAATAAATAAAGATACAAATCACTACACAAAACAAAAACACACAGTAAACAGTCCGCATATAAAAACAAGGTGCAGTAAGTAAGTAAACATATTATAAAAAATCCTGTATAAAAACATATGTCTTAAGACGTTTTTTTAAAAGTCAACAGACAATCACCTTTGCGAATATCAAGGGGAAGGGAGTTCCATAAGCGGGGGGATTAATTGCTTTATAGTTTTGTAGTTTTTTCCCTCGTTAAAGCTGTAAAGTACACAATCTTAGATTTATTTCTCTAAAGTTTATTTCTTTAAATGTTTATTTCTGGGTCCCTTTCCCTGTCCTAATTTTAAATTACACATCATGCTACTTTGCATATAAAAACTACAAACAGTACATTTATTTCGCTACTTTAAACTCTGCCCAACTAGCTGGTCTTATCTGAGCTTTGGTTTCAACTGGTGCTGTGTGTTCAGCTCCTCCAGCATCCACCCAGAGCAAAGCTGTTCTCTACAGTTTCTGTGTCAGTCCTGGTCACCCTATACAAACAATTCAAATCATTTATCCAGACTGATCCTAACAATACAATCCAACCAATGACTGCAGTGATTCACATGAATGTAATGTCATTGTCCACCTGTTCAGTGTAACCAGGGGTGGTGCTCAATGTCGTCTAAACTGGGGCGATCTGCCGCCGCTACACTGAGACACCAGCTGATCAACTGACGGCACTCTGTTACACACAACACAGTACTTGTGTTCAGCAACACAAAACAGCAAACTTCACCTCGATCTGGACATGATTTTTATCTCTTGCCTGTAGACAGCTCTCTAGGAAAGTTCAGTATGGTTTTGGAGGTGACCCTCGATGCGGTTCTGAAGGGCAAACGACCGCACAGGATTTTGTAGAGCGTCACCCCCACTGACCAAACAGTAGCCGGTCCTGCATGATAGCGGCGCCGACGAAACCACTCAGGAGGGGCGTACTGAGGTGTGCCTGAGAGACCCCACAAGACCAAAAAAATCCAGTGAAAAGGCTCCAAATAGAGAGTCAGAATAGTTTCTTTTAGTTTGAACACCAAAAGTTTAGAAATGTCCACATACAAATACATCCACAGAGTGTTGTAGTGAGATCTTTCCTGCTGTAACCAACCTTCAAATGATCTGTAGGCTGAGTCCTTTAGTAGATCTCCACAACCAAAGTCCAGCAGCTTGATGTTATGTGAGTCTGTGGAAATCAGCAGATTCTGTGGCTTGACGTCCCGGTGCAGGACTCCGCGGCTCTCACAGTGTTTCAGTGCCGTGATGAGCTGCAGCAGCACTTTCTTGGCCAGGCTCTCATCCAGGCCGCTGTTCTCCTCACAGAAACTCTGGAGATCTTGGCAAGGAACTGGGCGTTCCAGGATCATGCTGTAGTGATCGGGACTGTCAAACCACTCCACCAGCTGCAGGACATTGGGGCAGGCAGGAGCTGAGTTGACCAGGGTCATCAACGCCACCTCCAGCGGCAGCCGACCATGGCCTTCCTGCAGTGACAAATGCCAAATTATACCCAGGCCTGAATGAGGATGTGTGCAAACCAATGAGATGTCAAACACAACAACAGATTCACTTACAACTTTCAGTCTCCTGTGCATCTTGCGTTTAGAGACATACTTGATGGCGACCTGTAGACAGATAAAGGTAAATCACACCTGCCTAACTGTGGAATATGACATTTACTGAAATCAATTCTGAGAACATTTCTGAAGGCTTTTTAAATAATTTTAGAAAAAAAAATGTCTTACTGGCAGTCCATCAGACCTGCGCGTCCCAGCATAAACTGAGCCAAAGCCACCTCTTCCCAGCAATGGGCCCTTCTCATATGCTTTTGTAACATATCAAATCACAAAAAATTATTTTCTGAGAAAACATGTTGCAGTATCTACAACTGTAAAAGAACACTACGTTGACAGTTTTTACATCAAACAGCTAAACAACTTTTTCAGTGAATAATCATTTCATAACTGAGCCATAACGTCTTTAATATAAGCCTATTCTGACCTCTGCAAGAGCGTTTGGCAGGTCTTCTGCATGAGGTGGATGGACGCTCATCTCCCTGGCTGCCGCTCTGCCACTTCCTCTTCCTGTTAGGCTCATCCGTGGACACAGAAACGGCAAACTCAGAAGGCAGAGGTGCTATATAGCCAGGTAGGCTCAGTGGCTGGGTTGGGTTTGGCAGCGGTTCCTGATCCTGGTCTCCAGAGCCACGTCTCCCAACCTCCTGAATAGCCGTCTGGGTAAAACCAGCACTCCTGCATCTGGAGCGGCCTGGGGCTGAAATATTTCATACATACAACAATTAATCAGTGTCACATCATATTGTGTTACTCAATAAGTTTCTTGAGTAAAAATAAAATAGTTTTCTCACTATTATAATTATGACAAGAAATAAAACATATTTTACTAATTCATTTTAATTAAGTTAAGTGTTTTGTAAAAGGCATTCAGTTTCATTTACAGGAATATATTTAGCTAGGGAAAATTTGGGTTGAAATAAGTTCATTTACACACATTTCTTTGCATTCACTTAAAATGTACAACATCACACTATAACATAATATACTAATAATAAACACATGAAACATACCGATAATAATGCCATTATTAAACAAATGAAACATAAAACACTCACCTGGTCTTTCACTCATAGCCACTGAAACCTCCTCCAAACTCCAATATACAGTATAAAAAAGAAAAATAAATGATTAAAATAACTAAGCAATTAAACTATTAAATAAATATAGAAATAAAAAAGAAAGAAAGAAAGAAAGAAAGAAAGAAATACTGTCCTCAGAAATACTCCTCCAACGAAGAAGAAAAATGAAATAACTCTCCAAACTTCCTCCAAATTAAGAAAAGCACAGCAAAATAAAGGTATTTTTAGATATAATCTGAACTCCTTGCTCCCAAATCCTCCGAAATCCGGTTAAAATCGCAGTTTGTGCACAGAAAGTACTCTCCAACAGTGTTTGTTATCGCCTTGTCTCTCACCAACAGATAGCAATGGGTTCGAAAGTTTATATATTCAGTCAGAATTCATATTATTACACACGTCGCTATAGCAACTAAAATTTGAATCAGGCATGTGCACGCCTGACGTCGTTTGCGTGCGTACTAATCTGTACTACTAACAGATTAAACAATAATAAAAAAGTTGTTTTAGATTTTTTTTTTACTCAATTTATTTATTTATTTAATATACATATTTGTTAAATGAAGGTCACTTTAAAGCGGTCTTGGAAACTTGGATTTTTTAAAAATGCTTTTTATTTTGCTACATTTTAAATGCTTGTTGTGCTCTTGTCCTTAAGATGGCGTTTTAGTGCCACGTTGAAAAATAAAGAAAATCTAAGATTTATTATACAAAATTTATATTATTTATCATAGCCCTTAGGACAAATGAGCTCAATGATCTACTTATCCAAATTATTAGTTTATTGCAAATAGAAATCCCTTTCTTTACTAAAAATATAGTTGTGTAATTCATATGTATTTATTTGACTTGGATTATTTTATTTTATTTACTTGCCATTAACGAATTAAATTCAAATTAAATTACTGTGCAAAATTACCAGTTGTTTGCCATCCAAACGAAAAATTAAATCAATCAAGTGTCGATTGTGGAAACGGCCCAAACAATGTCAGGTCAGGTGTAAATCTAATACTAATTTACAATGTTAACTAATCACATATATACGTTTTATTTCAATTGATTAAGTAAATTATTCATAAAAAATTAATTTTCTATGAATAAGTTTTATTAATTTTATTTTTATCAGTATATTAATTACGTGCGCGCGCATTCAAATCACGTGACCTTTCATAACTCCCGCCTGAACCTAAACTAGTTCCAGTGGAATAGGGATGCAATCGCAGGTAGGTTATACTGTTAATATTATTAATAATAACTTGAAAATTTTGTTTAGAACCTCATCGTCGTTTGAAAAACTAATCCCGTTCCAGTACATTTATTAAGATCAACAATATCATCTAATGTTCATCGAATGTATGTATCAAGTAGACGTTTCTCTGTGTCTAACTTACTTGATTCGTAGAGCAAAGCCATTTTCTATTTACTCCTTCATTATAGTATATTCATATTTATCAAACTCAAGACTTGTTATATTCAATTCAATGGAATGTTTTTTTTATTTAGGGAACAATAGATAATTTTAGGGAATGACGTTTTCTCTTCACCAAGACACCAACACTAACCTGCACTACTGACAGATTTGATGACACATGAAGATACTGATAGCTGACTGGCCTCTTGACATTGATTGGTTATATGTGGAGAAAAAGCTATTTCAGAGCTTATAATAAAACATCTCTGATATATCCTTCCTTTTTTTTTTTTTGAGTGTCAACGGCAATAAACTATAAATTAAACATGTTCAGAAGAACAGCCAAACACTCTTATAGAGGTTAGAATAGGCTTATATTATGTTATGGCTTAATTATGAAATCATTAGTCACTGAAAATACTCTTCATGTAAAAAAAAAAAAACTGCATTAAAGTAGCATTCTTTCACAGTTTTTATATACTGCAACATGTTTTCTCTTTCAGACAGGTGGATTTTGGCTCTATTTATGCTGGGACATACACGTCGGATGGACTGAGTTTCTGTGAGGAGAACGGCTGTCTGGGTTAGAGCCTGGCCAAGAAAGTGCTGCTGCAGCTCTTCACGTGCTGAAACACTGCGAGAGCCACGGAGTCCTGAGCCAGGACGAGACGTCCTGCCACAGAACTTGCTGATTCCACAGACTCGCATGACATCAAGCTGCTGGACTACAGATCGTTCGAAGGTTGGTTTGTGTACAGCAGGACAGATCTCACTACTTGATCAAATTTTTAAGCTTCTTAAATTTACTCGTATCATTAGATATGAATGGTACACTCAAATGGACAACAGATTTTATTTTGGGTGGACCAAAAGTTGAATGTGAATACCGGTAATACGGTTACACATGCTTTAAAACAGGGGTCTTCAACTAAAACGGCTCATGGTCCAGTAATGAACCCTGCTCACCAGCCGAGGTCCGGACAATTATATATAAAAAACTGCAGCATATTTTATCTGAAATTCTAGACATTTAAATACCTTTTTAAAGACCTGAACAAAAAATGTATGAATAAATAAATAAATAGTTAAAATGACTGTAAAAAGCATGGTTTACAATTCAGATGCAGGTTTTACAAAACAAAAAAGATTTCTTAAATTATAAACTTCACATTCCAGTCTTCAAGAGTCAAAAGTATCAGTTCTTATATTAATTTAAACAATTATTGTATTGTATTAATTAACATATACATATATTTTACTGCATAATTGTTTAAATTTGTATAACACATTATCTTTTACATTGGTCGTTTTGATAACAGCAGATGTACGAGCGAAATAAAAATGTCAGATCATTATCTTCCAGCAGGAGGCGCTATCAGAATGGTACACAAAGCAGTGCCGCAGTTTCATTGCAATTCTTGCCTTTTAGTCCCCACATTTAAGACAACCAGAAATCATGATTAAGACTTTGTTAACCCCTAATAATACTGCAGTCATCAATGAAAATTAAGAGCTTTATTTTAAACACCAACTTTCAAAAACAACCCTTAGCCTACACAAAATACGTTTCTTTTTATTTTTCCCCACTGCGTTCGGCGCACAAGAGAAATATTAGGGAAGTAAATTAATATCAGCATATTAAGTATATTCGTCTATCATTGTCTTTGAGAGAATGTGCACGTCAGATGCTGGAAGCGCTGTTTTTACTTTCACTTTAACATATGGTTGCTTGTAGTGCTGGGCGATATGGAAAAATCATGTATCACGATATGGATTATTTTATATCACGATAACGATATATATCACGATATACCAAAATAAAGTACGTTTTCAGTTATTCTCTGAAAAGTTTGACAAAAATATCATTGCATAATTTTTTTGCAACTTTATTTTTATTCGTTATTTGAAGTGACATTTAACTGAACTGTCACAAATGAGAAAAATACATTTTAGTGCAGCAATATAAATGTATCAAATGACAACAGATGTGGTGGAGGTAGAGCTACAGTAGCCTTCACATTTTTTATCCACATCATAGTTAAATAGTATTATCAAAATAAACTATTTTTTTTATTAAAGTGCACAGCCATTTCAAGTTTCTGAGCAGAAAAGCACTCAATTATAAAAAATAAACAAAACATTTTTCAACCTTGTAGTGCAAAGTTTGCAAACCAAAATAAAGTATCACGCCTGTTTCACACATACTCCGTCTGCAGTGCGTATGCAGTCCGTGTGCGTTACGTATGCGGTGCAGAGGCAGCACGGACTCGTTTTGCTTCCACACAGAACGCGTTTGCAGTCCGTTCCTGATCCGCGGGTGTTTACCACAAACACACCATTTATCCGTTATTTTAATTTCAAATCCAAACGTGCTTTTTCAGCATTGGGATACTCTTTTATCACAGTACACTAATACAATAATACTAGACATATTCATGTTTAAACTCAACGTATTATAAACAACGTAGGCTATTATTTAATGCACTTGACTTCTAGATTTGTTTATTAGATTGGTCAAGCAAGTTGCAACACATTTAAACCCAGCATATGTAGGCTATAGCTTCCTTTTCATATTGAAATTGGGCTATCACAAATATTTTAAATTAAAACTTACCACAGACAAGCAGTCGGCTCTCTGTGCCTTTCTTTCGTATTAAATCTTTATTAAAAACCATATTTTAAAGAACTTTTCTACCTGGACAAGTGCATCCATTATGTTGCCTTGTTTATTTAAAACTGCACTATTTTAAACCTAGCCAAAAAGCCACGTGTTGACTGTGAAGCACAGTAGACTGCATTTATGGTACATTTCCGTGTCAATCCATGGTCATTTTTACAGCGAACAATGCGCTGTCACCAGGGCCGGTCCTACACATTTTGGTGCCCCAGCAGGATTGGCATTTGGGTGCCCCCCCTCCACAAATTACAGAACAAAAAGATGTTTTTTGTGTTTTTTATGGCTCGCATATTTTAACAAAATTTACAACAAAGTCAGCCAGTCCGAGTCAGTTTTACTCCTTTAAACAAGGATGATAAAATAAAATGTATAATGATAAAATAATAAAATAAACATTTGCTTGAACATGCTATAAACTATGGGCCTTATAAAATCAAAATGTGCAAAAGAGAAAACAGAAGATTAGCATACTCATTTTGCCTGCTACTCATTTTGAGACTCAAGGCAGTTAGGTGTATAGTAGTAACCTAGTTTTTGGTAATAAAACTACTAAGCCCAAACGTGAGGGTTGAGCATTCATCTCAATCTGTATGAATCTAGCAATAGCCAGGGCTCTCAAGTTTTGAAGACAGGCAAGAGTGACATCTCACCCCCAGAAGAAGAAAATATTTGACACATGACACTGACAGTTTAACCAAATACAAAGTGTTTATTCAATTTTTTATGTGTGTGTGTGTGTGTGTGTGTGTGTGTGTGTGTATGAGTGCGAGTGGGCATGTTTTTGTGACATATCAGGACACAAATGTGTGTAATAACATGGGTATGACATAGGTATTACAAGGAGAGGGTGACTTATGAGGACATTGCCCATGTCCCCACTTTTCAAAAGGCTTATAAATCATACAGAATACGTTTTTTTGAGAATGTAAAGATATGCACAGTCTCCTGTGAGGGCTAGGTTTAGGTGTAGGGAAGGTGTAGGGTGATAGAAAGTACGGTTTGTACTAGGGTTGTGCCGATAGACGATAGTATCGTGTATCGACGATAGTCAGAGATATCGCCTGTTGCTGATGCCTTTGACGATAGTTAGACGATTATTATTATTATCTGTCAACAAAGAACTTAACTTTAGCAATGCAACACAGAGAGTCTGTTCTAGGATGCTTCAGAAACTTGCCGCGGTATAAACACACGCATAGAGAGGCCACAGCGCCTTAACGCACCTCGTGCAGTGAGAATGGGAGATTTTCATCATACAGTACGGTGGTAGATTCACTGATTCTAAAGGGAGTGTTATATTATATTTGCATTGCAGTCATTAGGATAACAGAGGTAGTAAAACCTGGTTCAGGCTGAATTAATTACGATGTATCATAATCAGTCTGTATATAGTAAACATAAACATTCATCTCAGTAACGTCTATAGGCGTTAATTAGAATTACGATGCGATCAAATGGCGCTAAACATACGCACGTGAATTACACGCGCATCACTTCTCCGCATTCAATATGAACTGAACTACAACATCACCCTCATGATAACGGTCAGACATACAGCGGTAACATTATAGCAATATGACGGGTAAAGAAAGATTCATTCATTTACATTCTGGCACGCACATTTACAACTCACTCACTGACGATAGCAGAGAATGAAACCGAAAGTAACTTGAACAACTCCGGCAGATCTACAGTCAGCGCTCTGTACATGCACAACTTAATCATATGTCAAGAGAAAAGTCTACCTTTACAAAACGAATAAGGAATTTAGTACATAGATAATTAATTAAATTAGCACGATAGTATCGTGTATCGGCGATCTCTCAGGCTGACGATAGGGCGATATGAAAATTGAGCATATCGCCCAACACTAGTTTGTACAGTATAAAAACCATTACGTCTATGGAATGTCCCCACAATTCACAAAAACAAACATGTGTGTGTGTGTGTGTGTGTGTGTGAGAGAGAGAGAGAGAGAGAGAGAGAGATTATACAAGTTTCAAGTTTATTATCATATACACATAAATAACATTTAACATCATTGTGCTCAAAGTAATCTCAACTTTACAGATTTTTAAAAAAAAATAGAAAGTAGATAAATAGAAGAGGTAAAATAAAAAAGGAGTAATTTAAGTTGAAGGATTAATTCTAAAAAGTGACAAGTGTGCCATTTAGGAGACACTCATGAAAAACTGATGTTAATTATCTGGGAAACATTCTCTAACAGCAGTCAAGTTGTCATAATATTGTTTGTGTCAAACAAGTTGTGAATTTGCTGTAACAGGAGATCATTACTTTGTGCTCAAAGTGATGCTCGGGGCTCCAGTGGTTTCCTCTGCGGGTGAACGAGGAAGATGGTGAACAATTTCAGGATGCTTTTTTTCATTGGTTGTTGCGTTAAATCTTACCCAGATACAATAGTGCTATTTTCTGATTGGCTATTGTGTAGCCTATTTCTTTTTTTTGATTGGCTGATAAGTGACTTCACTCCAGGGGAGACGCGCTTGAATCCTGCCGGTTCCATACTAGCGAGAGCGGCGCGGCCAGAGAAATGTTGGGCGCTGCGGTATATTAAATATATTATAAATATTTTTTTTCTGCGTGAGAAATACGATGTGTGGCGGGAGTGCGTGACAATAGACCGAAATGAGTGACTGTCACGCTCAATGCGTGACACTTGAGAGCCCTGAATAGCTCATCATAACATTGCATTATCTAGCTAGCTTTGCCTTTATTTTTATTACTTAGCTAGCGCCAATCAGCTTAAAATAACACAGAAACGCAAAACAGCGCTTTGTTGACATAGCTTACCTCTTAATTGGGCTTTCCTTTCCTCCTCCTCTTTCCTCCGTTTTCTGCCCTGCGCACCTGAGGGCTTGTGCCTTTTCATTTTTACACCTGTCTGCCTGGTGTGATGTGCGCCCATACACAACCATGTATTTGTGTTTACATTACATCGACGGCGCACGTCTTGATTGGGCTGCGGGCCTGGGGCTGCCAGTTGTGCAGAGACATATCCCCCCACTAAAGTAAGCAGCAGCATCGTGTCTCTGTTCAAGTGCATCAGCCAGGCCAGATGAAATATTGTAAATAAAAAGTGTATTTATTCTTGCTTATTTGTTCATTGTGTAGAAAAGGATGGGGGCACCTGAGCGCCCACATGTTTTTTTTTTGTTTTGTTTTTTTGTAAGGGCCACTGGCGGCGCCCTACGCACACCTGGCGCCCCAGGCAGAAAACTGCTTCGCCTGTAGGACGGACCGGCCCTGGCTGTCACTTTAATTCAGCGCATGCAGCGCAGCAAAAACAGACTCTGTGCCGGAAGGATCGCTCCACTGCTGCAAACGCAACGCTTCTGGAACGCACTACCGGACAGCAACCGCGTGCAGTGTGAACGATCTGATCTGTTAACATAGGTGCGGAAAAAAATACGCAACGCATACGCACTGCAGACGAAGTATGTGTGAAGCGTCGGGCGCGGAAACAGTCTTTTGGAAGAGTTTGCACATGACTGTCTTCTGGTCCGTGTCGGAGCTCTTGAAGACAAAATGCAACAAAATCACTGACGTATCCCCACGTGTCGGTAAAAGTACTTCTTGTCTGCTGCCTGCGTAGCAGTTTCAGTTTGTTGCGACTCGATCCGGGCATTCATCTTCAACCTCTTGCGTCTCCATCTTTAGGCACTCGCGAGTTAAAGCATGTCGCAACAACGTAAAGCGTCACGTCGCACAAGACGGAGTTTCTTTGTCAAAAAGTTCGTTTTATTCTTGATTATCACTTATAGGGTAGAGTATGCATTGCACAGCAACAAGACACTATCATACATTTGTCATAGCCTATTTAATACAATATTTTCTTTAGTAATTGATAAAATTAGGTTAGAGACGATAGAAACGATAGAAGAGAAATAGGACGATAGACACTTTTCTATCGTCCCCACGATATATATCGTCATATCGCCCAGCACTAGTTGCTTGTGTGATATCCATTGACTCACCTTCATGGTTTAAAACATAAATATGTATAAATACAGTATAAAAACATATATTTACAATATTGCGACGTAACCCCAACATAATGCGTTTTCCATTAACGTTTTTTACTCACTGAAAGCTACATCTGTCTGTATGCAATGCGCCGATCTCTGCTCTCATCACTGCACGGAAGATTGGACCCAAACGCTGAACCTGGTGTGCTTGATATAAATTCGGACTGCCTGGCTTTAAAACAAAAAGCTGTCACCCCCCCCCCCACCCCCCACTTTTCTGAGGATCAATGCAGGAGCATCTTTAACCTTGTGTCCAAGAGAGTTCAGTTAGTTCAGAAGGTGAGATTGTGTCCACACTGACAGAACAAAAGGACAATGACATGGTCACTAGCATTGAGGTTAAGTTTATTTCTATAACCCAAAACACACACACATTGGCTTACTTTGTTTATGGCACCTTGATATGAGCTTGCTTTCAAGGCCATTCCAGGCATTTCTGTCATGGGCAACTCTTATATTTCAGTTGAGGACCCAGCCAATCCTGTCTCTTCATAAATTATTGATTTTATGATACTTTTAATTTTTTTTTGTGAACCACAAACATTTAAAATTGTTAAACATTCAGTTCATTGTTGCTATTTACATGCATACAGTAAATGAATGTGTGTATGTCAAGAATGTAGCACATAAAGATAGATTATTAACCCAATTATTGGAATTATTATTCCAGTAAGTATTGCAGGATGGAATTTATCTTGCACGGAGTAATACAATAACAGGAATTAAGAAGCGCTACTACCAGAAAGGACTGTGTTACCTAAAGGAAGACATTTTCTAGGTGTGTTCCCTATACTAAACTATACCTTAAGAGGTTGATTAAAGGGATAGTTCACCCAAAAATTTTAATTCAGTTATTAATTAGTCACCCTCATGTCATTCCAAACAAGACGTTCATTCATCTTCGGAACACAAATTTAAATAAAAGATATTTTAATGCGAGAACTTTCTGACCCTGCATTGACAGCATTGCAACTACTACGTTCAAGGCCCAGAAATGTAGTAAGGACATCAATAAAATAGTCCATGTGACATCAGTGGTTCAACCGTAATTTTATGAACCTACAAGGATACTATTTGTGTGCAAAGAAAATAAAAATACTTCACTTAGCAATTTCTTCTCTTCCATAAAACCTTGCATTTGCAAGGTGATAAACAAGCCATTCCTAAAGTTGCGGTTGGTGGTCATTTTGTGTGTAAGTGTGTAAATCTCTAGTGAGAAATTAGTATTTTAATAGTTACATATTCACCTAGTTATCGCCAAAGCTCTCTCTATTCTGTTCTGCTGTGCTGCTTTAGAAGTCCGTACAAATGAGTTGTTTAGTACCTCCATGCACAAAGGCTGCATGCAAAGGCATTGCCTGACAAAGCAGCAAGCCATCAAGTCAAAAGAACATTTTCAGACACAGCCAGTGTAGCTTAGGAGCTGAAGTGATGGATGCCAAGGTGAAAGAACAACAATATATACATACACACTTCACCTGTAGCCAGTCCAAGAACAAACATAAAAATCCAGTGAGAGATTACTTCATCTCTGCTGTATTGAGCTGGTTTGGTTTAAGAATGATTTGTTTATCACCTTGCAAATGCAAATCCTACAAAATACCACAACATTAACAGCTTGTTGAAACAACAGCATCTACTGGCAGTTGTGTTTATGTTACATTTACATTACATCACATTTATGCATTTAGCACAGGGGTTTTTAAACCTGTTCTGGAGGCACCCCTGCCCTGCACATTTTGTATTTCTCCCTTAATCAACACACCCAAATCAGGTCCAAATCAGCAAAGCCACTAGAAGACAAGCCTGCAACCATTAGCCAAAAAAGCGTAACGGCTAAAGCTAATGCTTTGTGGGAAGACAGACCAGAGGCCATTTTTTAAAGGATTTCAATGGAGGAGAGGCTTTACTACACTGAATAAACAGCTTTTTAGAGAAAATGGCTTATCATTTAATGAATCGACAATCTATCTGCAAATCTTCAATCTGTTTTACACTAAACAATACTTTTGGATTAAACTATTTTTAGAGTTTACCACAAAAAAAATGTTTTATAAGAGAAGTCACTGACTTTTGCAACAGGTGGGATTCAGCTTATGACACTTCTCATTCATTCCTATAGTATCCGTAAACAACGACTGAGTGTCGCACAACTCTGACTGAAATTCAGTGACTTTAAGGCTGTAATGTGATTGGTTATTATTACACCCTTCTCCAATAGTAAGTAATACAGACCCTCTCATCTCCCTATAATAAGAAAATCTCTGCTTGCAGTCTCTACTAATGAGCTGATGATTTGAATCAAGTGTGTTAGATGAGGGAGACATGCAAAATGTGTAGGGCAGGGATGCCTCTAGGTCATTTAGCAAACACTTTTATCCAAAGGGATTTACAATAGAGCAGGGGTTGTCCTGCAGAGTTTAGCTCCAACCCTAAATAAATACAACTGAAGTAGCTTGTCAAGATGTTCAGACTCATTAGAAACAGTGGTGGTCTTATTATTGGAAGATACAAGGATCTGTATTACTTATTAGAGAAAGTGTAAAGGTCAACTTGGACCACATGTGCCTTAATAACCAATCACATTACAGCCTTAAAGTCACTGAATTTCAGTCAGAGTTGTGCGACACTCAGTCATTGTTTACGGATACTATAGGAATGAATGAGAAGTGTCATAAGCTGAATCCCACCTGTTGCAAAAAGTCATTGAATTTCAGTCAGAGTTGTGTGACAGTGAGTCGCCCTTTATGGATACCAAATGAGTAAATGAGATGTGTCGTAAGCTAAATCCCACCTGTCGCAAAAAGTCAGTGACTTCTTTTATAAAACGGTGTAAACTCTAAAAATAGTTCAGTCCAAAATTATTGTTTAGTGTAATAAATGTTGTATATTAGCTGATAGGCTGTCAGTTCATTAAATGATAAACTGTTTACTCACATAAGCTGTTTATACAGCGTAATGACGCCTCTCCTCCATTGACATCCATTAAAAAAAATAAAAATAAATGGCCTTTATAGTCTCCTTCCCTGCCTATCACCAAAGTGGCAGCATTAGCATTAGTTATTATGCTTTTTTTGGCTAATGGTTGCAGGCTTGTTTTCCAGTGGCTTTGTAAAAAACTTCCAGGCAAATGTGTTGAAGCTGGTTGGAGCCAACTCTGCAGGACACTGGCCCTTCAAGAACAGGTTTGGACACCTGCGAAAGAGAAACATAGTTAGTCACAGAGCCAACAATATTCATATAGTCTGTAATGCGATGTAACTTTATTAAAAAAAGCAAGACCTCTGTCCTGAAAGCGAGTGTCAAAAGCTCAAAGGATTATCCAAGATGTTCATGTTTTTCTTTCTTCAGTCGAAAAGAAATTAAAGTTTTTGAGGAAAACATCCATGGACTTCAGTGGAGATCAATGGGCTCAAGGTCCAAATTGCAGTTTCATTGCAGCTTCAAAGAGCTTTCCAGCCGAGGAATAAGGGTCTTATCTAGTCAAAAGTAAAAATATATACTTTAACCACAAATGCTCATCTTGCCCTAACTAACTTGCACTTTAACTAATGCATTACGTAGTCACATTGGAAAGGTCACACGTGGTGTATGCGTCGTACCACTCTGAAGATGTCGGCAAAAAGTTTTTTTTTTTTCCCAAGGTGAGATTTTCATTTCAACATGTTCCTTCCACAGTGGATAGCTTATTATTCTTTTATGATTGTTAAACTTAACATATATCATTGCATATATATATATATACAAATATAAATTTATATTTCTATATTTGTGCTATTTCAACTATCTATTATTAATAGACATATTTTCTAACATGAATGTCAAAAGGATACCATAGCATTTTAAGAAATATACAAGGTGGTAAAGTGGGTACAGTTGACACACCCTTTATACGTCACTATGTGTCACGATCCAGGCGGGGTTGAGGAGTGGAAAATGATGAGGAGAACCGGAGTAAATGAAAACGTAAATGGTTTATTAAATAAAACACTGTAACTAATGCAAACAAACAAAAACCGGGAGTATAAGATGAACACATGAACACAAGCAAACAGAGGTAACAGTAAGCATTGACGGACAAATGGGGGAGTGAACACACAGACTCTTAAATACACTGAAACGGGGGCGTGGTCACTAACAAGATAACAAGGGGGAAATACAAATATGGGCAAGACTGAACTAACTAAACATAACCAAAAGGGGGAGACAAGGACTAAACCATATAAGCTAGAAACATGGGGGGGGGGAAACACTTGGAAAACATGACAGAACAGGACAATACACAGACATGACTCTGACACTATGTAGACAGTAACAGTTCAATTATAGAAAATAAAATACATATTCAGAGGATGTGTGTGTTGTTGTACTGGTATTACCTACGTTATGGGGACCAAATGTATCAACAAATGTAGTAATACCAGTAAATTCTAACCTTATGGGAATTTTTTTAGGTCCCCATAAGGAAATATAATAAAAAAAGCAAAAAATGACAGATCACTTCGCTAGATAAGACCCTTATTCCTCGGCTGGGACTGTGTAGTGTCTTTTGAAGCTGTAGTGAAACTGCGATTTGGACCTTCAACCTGTTGGCCCCCATTAAAGTCCATTTTATGGAGAAAAATCCTAGAATCCTAGAAACAAATTTCTTTGCGACTGAAAAAGGAAACGCATGAACATCTTGAATGACATGGGGGTGAGTATATTATCAAGAACTCTAAAAATGTTTCCTTTTACAACTAGGAACCAGTAGAGTGAGACCATTTTAAATGAAATTATCAATAAAATCACAACAGTCAGGTCTTTTAGGCAGAATAATAAGTAAAAAGTGATCAAGCTGATCGTATACACAAAAAAGTGTGTTTTTCATCACTGCAAGAGATATCTCAGTAAGAACGTATCTGAATAAGTAATCAGTCTGTCAGCACTGAGTATCGTGCAATAACCAATGACGTCACTTTCATGTAAATGTAGACAAAGGCAAATCATTTTTCTCCTTTGAATAAGCGTTGTGGATGTGGAATTTCTTTGCATGCAGAATTAGATGAAAAACAATGCAAACAGCTACATTTGTTTGCTGTTTATCAGCTGATGCTTGGCAAACAATCTGTTGTTCAGGGCAGTGCCACTGCTGTGTGCATTTCCGTGACCCTTGAATGACAGACAGAGTCAAACATTGAGTTGATTGTAACTTGAAGAGGCTAATCTATTAAAATTTCTAAGAAAAATATTTGCATTTCTCCATCCATTCTCCCTGCAAAGCATTCAAATCAGCTGGAAAAGACTTGATGTACAGTAGATTGACACTACTAAGCATGGGTTTAGTGAAATTTCTATTAAAGTAGCCTACTGTATTTTTTTTATCATTAAACAGTTTACATGTGTTCAAATCAGTGTCTGTTTCATTAAAAATAAAAAAGTATTAATTTTAGCCTTAATTTTAACTTGTGAACTATTTGCTGCTCTGAGTTTCTGTGAGTTTCTCTGTTCCACATGCTACATTATAAATCCTGAGATTTGTAATTATTGTAATAAGTGATTATTACTTATTAATTAATAAGCATGTATTAATTTAGTTCATACTGATGCAGCCAGTTTAAAATATAGAGTATATACTTTATACTCTACAGACTGAATTATATGGAAGCTCGTTTCCACCAATAAATAAAAAAATTAAGTGCAAGCTTTTATCTCTGACTTTTTTTCAGAACTGTGAGATATAAATGCACAATTGCAAATTATAAAGTCAGAACTGCTAGATATAAAGTCAAAATTACAGGATATAAACTCACAATTGCGAAATATAAACTCACAATTCTGACTTTTGTTCTCGCAATTGTAAGATATAAACTTGCAATAGCGAGCTATAAATTCAGTTCTGAGTTGACTGTAAATGACAAATGTACAAACTATACATAAATGACAAAAATGTAAGAACTTTAATTTTAACATTTTAGGTAGCATTGATTTTATTTCTTTTCTCCCCTACCAAAAATGTCCCCTTGATGGTATGGCTTGACACTGTGTGGTCACAATATTATAGATTTTGTTCCCTTTATCTTTGATTGCTGTTATTTGTATATTTTCTGAAATGTATCATATTTAGACATTTCATGCATTAGTTTCATCTTTGCATCAGCGAACTTGAGTTTAAATTTATTTACTTACAAGGGTTTCATGTAGCAAATATACATATTAATGGTATAGACAGACATGCCCTTTTATTTGGACTTTAACATCTTTCCTTTAAAAATGTAAAATCTTTTCAGGCTGCTACATCTGACATCCCAACTTGTTTAAAAAACAAAATAGATCTGCTGTAGGATTTGAATGTTCTGTGTCAGCCGCCCAGTGAAGGTGAAAAACTGTTCAGTGCTCAACCATCCTTAAACCAAAGCAGCTCACTACAGCAGAGATGAAGATGCCTCTCACTGGACTTCTCCTGTTTTTCCTTTATGGACTAACAACAGGTCAGACTGGAGTTAAAGTGCATATTCATGTGCCTGCTTCAGTGACCTGTGATTTTGCTCAGAATTATTGCAAACTGTTTTATAACAACCTGTCTACAGTTACTACCAGTGAGGATCTTAAGATGCTTGAAGAGGCAGCTGGAGGAACATACGATTACAGTTGGATCAACGGCCAGGAAAACATTTGCAAAGCACTGAAGTCTGAGGATGCCAGTCCTTCAGCTGCAAAATACTTACTTGAGAATCCCTCTTTTTGTGCAATCAGTAATGTGGACGGTTGGAAAAAAACATCATGTTCGAATGAGTACCCTTTCTTTTGCCAGGAGAACATAATTCTTGTGCAAGAGGAAAAGACATGGGAGGATGCTCTGATGTACTGCAGGTCTTACTACACTGATCTGGCTTCTTTTTATTATGGTTGGCCAATAAATCAGATTGAAAGTGAGACTAATAATGCCCTGACAGACAGTGTGTGGACAGGCTTGCGATTTATGAATGGAAACTGGCATTGGCTGAATGTGATTAATGCTCAAAACAACCTCCCTCTGCCCTCTTGCCCAACTGAGCCGTATCGCTGTGGAGCCCGCAACACTAAGACAGAGCGATGGGAGAACAGAGACTGCGAGGAGATGCTCAACTTTCTTTGTCTCTATAATTAAAGGCAAGTAACAAATATCATGGAAATTGCTTTTACTTAATTTGCACATTATACCTGATACCTGATATATACCTGATTATACTCTAAAGTAATGAATTACAATTTGAGGTCAAAAGTTTACATACACTTTGCAGAATCTGCAAAATAATTTATTTACCAGAATAAGAGGGATTATATAAAAATGCATGTTATTTTTAATTTAGTACTTTAGTACACTCAGGGTAAATGTAATATATTTTGTCTTCTGTAGCTTCTGAAGGGCAGTACTAATATATACACCCCCAGCTCTTAATGCATTATGTTTCCTTCTGAAGCATCAGTTAACATTTGAACCTTCTGTAATAAACCCTCTTGCATATGAGTCCCACAGTTGTCCTCTGTGTGAAAAGATGTTGGAAAGGGTTCAAATACACAAAAATGCTAAAAAAAAAAACAAAACAAAGAATTTGTGGGACCTGTTTGTTTTTATTGAAGAACAGCAGGCAGTTTAACTCTTCAGGACAAACAAAGAACTTTTTATGAACAATTATCACAAAAAAAAACAACAAAAAAAAAAAAAAACAGCTGTGGATCATTTAGGTAACAACACAGTATTAAGAATCAAGTGTATGTAAATGTTTGAACAGGGCCATATTTATAAATTCAACTATTACTTTATCTTGTGGACAATATGTAAATATCTTTTATGAGAAATATCTTATTCAGGTCAGTACTAAATAAAAAATAATATGCATTTTGAATGATCCCACTTATTTTGGTAAAATAATTAACATATTGCAGATTCTGCAAGGATGTAAACTTTTGACCTCAACTGTATACATTAAAGATAAAATGCATGCTGTTGTTCACTACAATTTACAAATGTGTCTTCCTTTACAGAAAATGAGCACAGACGCATTTCAGAGGAAGTAAAGCAAAATTAGCAAAAGTAGCAAAGCAAAGTTTAGTTTAATCCTGTTAGCATTTTTTAAAATATTTGTTTTGCCTATTTTGCCATCTGTTTTGGGTTTGGTTGCTGTATTTACTGATCTATTGTTTTTGACCTTCAACTATTTGTTCTAATAAACGCATACAACTTCCATTGATTTTCCATTGTTATTGTTGTTTTTGTGGCCACCAAATAATCAGCTCTATCAGGAGATTAGGAGATAAAAAGAAACATTGTTCATGGTTATGATAAATGGAATTTCACCTCAGAATTTCAGCTCACCTTTTTCAATTTTTCAGCTCAGAAGACATTTGTTGGTACGAAGAGCGTGCAAAAATGGATGTGAGGCTATGTATCTGGAATGGTTTGGCATATTGAGACCAAACTTATGTGTGTGTTATAACAATTTTCCTGTGTCGGCCATGAAACTCAGTATGTGTTTTCGGCACGCTGACAGTACTCAAAAATTTGGGCCACCTATTGGTCAAGAGTAATAAAAAATATGTAAGGAATAATTGACGACGGGCCGTAGAATTCTTAGAAAATAATGCACACCCGAGGTGGTGATGCGGTCACGACGCGAAGCGGAGTGGCCGTTACACCTCGGGTGTGCATTATTTTCGCAGAATTCTACGGCCCGAAGTCAATTATTCCGCTTATACTACAGTTACCACACCTCAAGACATCGATCAAATTATATATTTAAAGACATTCGTCCCGTTTTTATCCTTAAAACACTATTGTGTGTAGGATTAATTTCTTACGCAGCTCATTCAACAGCTTCGTTGCTAGTTCCAAAACGTCATTTTAGAACTAGTAACGACGCTTGGGCTGTTAATAGCAAAATAATGCCGTTAATAATGAAGTTTAGACAGACCGACAGACAAGCAGACAGACGGAAAGAGTGAGGGAGAGAAACTAAGTGTATGACTTTACCTCTCTCACGTCTGTCTCTCTCAAGGGTGACTGGCAGCATCGTCTCTACTAACAGTTAAACTTTAAGTTCATTTTCTTCAAGACCACGCCGTTGTTACCTCGCTTGTGAGAGCTGTCATGTCGTTTTAAGTTGTTAATCATCAGAGCAGCGCTAACAACATTAGCGCGAATGCTAACGCGAGTGCAAACTGTAACGTTATGTGTGTGCGTCTGTGAGGTGAGTGAGAGAGGGCGAGAGAAATAGTTTGTGCTTTCCGTACATAATAAAACGTAATATATTGTGGAAAAAAACATGGAAATAATCTGTCGTTTTTATCCGGATGTTTACTGTATTTATTAGTTTGGCCAGTGTCATTGTGGGTTTTAGTTATTTTGCTGTTTTGGGCTGTAAGGACCTTTGAAATAACTGAAATCGCATGGCGAAGTGATATAGACATGCACTGCGGTCTAAAGCTGCCTGGAACTACGTTCGCCGTGCGTTTCCCTGAATATAATGCACACCTCTAGAACGTTCGTCAGCCAATCAGATTCAAGCATTCAACGGCCCTGTAGTATAAATATATATATATATATATATATAATGAAATTTCTAAAAATGCTAATAACTTTTGATTGGATTAACCTATTGTAATGAAACTTTTCATAGTTTGCCGAACTTCCTGTCCGCTATTTTGATTTATGTTCAAACCCTACTTTTTCAAACTCCAAGACCGTTGGTTTAATTTTCACCAAAATCAAGTCAGATTGATTTTAAGGTCTTGAGCTTTTTTTCTTTTTTCTTGAAAACATTAGAAAGTACATTCTAATTTTCACAATTCCCCTATTATGTCAGAATTCGAAGTTCATTGACAGTAGTTGAATGTGAGAGTATGTAAAGCCATGAAACTCTTATTTTTGTGGGTAGTTTGGAGAGACCATGGGTTAGCAAATTTCTTGAGTGACAAGCAGTAGATACTGATTATGTGTACAATTCCATCCAAGTACACCACTTCAATCCACCACCAACACGCCATATCCTCATTGACTTGATGAGGGTGTGCTGGTACTTGTGAGGAAAATGGAGGAGAGAGGGAAGAGAGAGAGGAGAAGAGGGTGGGGAAGAGAAGGAGGAGGCTGCCCTGTTTTTACTTTTGTCAATGAAGAGCTAAGGGTGGAAAAGCTCAGGGTGAGGAAGTGGAGCAGAGTGAGAAACTGGAGCAGGATGCTAAGGCCAGACCTTCAAGGAGCTCAAATAATGGTAAATTACATCAACTTTGTTGATATACATATGTCTTCACATCAAAAACTGTCCCAAATGCTTCTGTCATGCTATATACATACATTTTATTAGAGATATTTAGATTTTGATTTCTATTCCCCTTCACAGCACATCACATGTACTGCAGAGAATTGTGATTATCAGGAAGCTCCTATAACAGCAGTCCTGACATCCTCCCCTCTTCTGGGATCTTCAGTCTTGTGTCCATGGTAGTCTAGTTAATCTGTCAGATGGTGAGGTTCTGTTGTGTCTAACAGAACAACAGGACGATGACATGGTCACGAGCATTGAGGGTGAGTTTATTGCTATAACCCTGGGGTTTTCAAACCTGCTCCTTGAGCATCACTGTCCTGCAGAGTTTAGCTCTAACCCTAACTAAACAACTTATTCTTCAGTATAAACGTATATAAAGTATGTATATAAATATATACATATATATGTATATATGTATATATACATGTATATGTATATACGTATATAAAGTACTCATATAATTAGTTTAGGAAAATGATTGTGATATCTATACATTTTATTCATGTCATTTTCAAATAAGCTTTAACGTTATGTTGTCTTTTGTATATATTTATATTCATACTGTAAGGGATTAATTACATATAATTTAGCTCAAAGGGAATCGAATATGATTCAATAGGGAATTTGAACAGAATCGCTGTTTTACGGCTGTTCAGAGTCGATTCCTTTCGTGCGTCGTTCCAAAAGGGGTTCCCGGAGTTGCTGATTGGATGGGAGTTCGGTTGTCGTTCGTTGGACGTGAAGTCTTGGGCGTTGGCTTGAGGATTCGAGTTGTGCGCTGTTAAAGTTGAGGTCAGCGAAGACGTTTAGGTCGGTCGCGGCTTGCACAAAACTTAATCAATGAGAGATTTCTTGCTCTGATAGATTATTCACGGAACATGGCATGGACCTTCAGGCCTTGTTCATCAAGATTGTTCATTTATATGAATGTGTCCATATCCTCCAGATACTCAAAGATAAATAAAAAGACATCTCTTGCTTCATCCAATTCTCTACCCAGGTAGTCGTTGATGGCATTCTGTTGATTTTTACTGTCTATTTGGAGAAAGGCAGGCCCTTTCACCTCCCCACAGAATAACTCATGGTGACTCTTTACAACCCTGGACCACTGTCCCTTGCAAACGTCCACGTCTTGTTGGTGCTCCTGTTAAAAATAGAGAATACATACATGTTGGGGGTGTATTTGTCCACAAAAAAGTATTAACTCATCATTTACCTCATAATTCCACATACAAATATATTTATTTATGAAAAACCACAATAATATCTAGAGAAATGCTCTCACCATACCTCCATGCACCATTGCATGGCTTATGTGGTCCTCCAAGTGAATTGTATTGAGTCATTTTCTTTACTGGTGAAACTGCAGCAGGGAGGGACCCCTCAACCCACGAGAACTGCCCTGCATCAGGCTCGGACTGAATGCTGTAAAACATGGCAAACAAACATTGACCAACATTATGCTTGTCATTAATATAGAAGAATACAAAGATAATTTGTGACATACACAGAGTTATCTAGCAAGATGTAGTGAAATGATGTAGTGAATGTTGCTCAGCTGAGTTACTGTGTATGGGTACTGTACTGTGGTCAATCATGTCATATGTACAGTATGTGAGTGTTTTCTATCTGCACATTCATTCAACATTCATGTTATGTCATAAGACTGCATTGTCTATCTATCTATCTATCTATACATACATGTATGCATATATGTATTTGTGTTTGTGTACACACAGGTACGTATGTACACACACAGACACACACACAAACACACTGCACTGATTCTTCTGATATATATGTTGCTATCTGAGTAATACACACATGAACTGTTGTTTATGAACATGCACACATGACTCACATTCCTAAAGTTGTCAACGTTTTAAGACAGGCTAATCTTGTTTTTACTTACCGACGCAGCAAACAACAACTTTTTAGCGGTTGACAAACAATACGAATGATCTTCTTATGGATGCTTCTTCCTGTTTCAAAATAAATAAGAATGTGACATATTTGGACGTAGGCGTGGCTTGTGACGTTACACTTGGATGTGGGCGGAGTTGGATGTCCACCGCAGGCTGCAGCGAGACGTTCCTCCAAAGGCTTTTGGTGGCCAGGGATTCAGCCGTCGCCATATTGGAATTGCATCACTGCACGTCACTCCCCGATAATCGAAAATGGGCAAAGAGGCAGGACGTGGGTGGAGTTGGTTGCTGAAACCACACCCGCCTAGCGCAACTGAGGTGACAGCAGTGGCAATCCCCTGTCACTCAAGTGGCCATGCCCTTAATTATGCAGAACTTTAAGGTTTAATATAGCTTAAACGGATGAGTTATAAAAAAAAAAATCACCCTCCTCACAGTTGACCTGAAGGGCAAAACTAGCTATATAGACCAAAACCATTTTTTGTACCAGGCTGTAAACATAATTTTTTTCTGCTGTGAAGTTAGGCATTTTAACATGGGGCGTTGATGGGATTGACTCCATTTTGCAGCCAGTCGATGAATTGCAGTTTAAGCCACTTCCATGTTGGTTTCAATAGAGAGAGCGGGAGGTTGCCGCTTGGTTTCTGAAGAGCGATTTTGAAGCTCATAGTGGGCGGGATTCGGCCGTCGCCATCTTGGAATCACGTCATCGCGCGTCACTCCCGGTCGGATAATTGAAAATGGACAAAGAGACGGGACATGGGTGGAGTTGGTTGCTGAAACCACACCCGCCTAGCGCAACAGTGGTGACAGAAGCGGCAATCCCCTGTCACTCAAGTGGCCAAGCCCTTAATTATGCAGAACTTTAAAGGGGCTATATGCAACTTTTCCCCCAAAATAAACATAACAATAGCCTTTTTATTGGACCATTTATGACTCAAACATCTCCTGATGAGCATACTGACACCTTGTCAGCTCACAGTGGGTGCACCTATAAGCCTGTATCCTATTTTTCCTATTTTCTGTCGGGTCGGATTTTTCGCGCGCTGTCTGCGGATGTGACGTCAAGCGCGTTAATGTTAAACGTTTCAGATCACTCTGCCACCACCGCTAGTCATATATATTGCAAACAAACTTAGTTTCTCAAACAATATATGTATTTGACTGTTCTTACCTCTGTAAACATAATGTTGACTTCTTTGCAGCGGATGACTTGTGAAGTGTGCACGTATGAGCGCGCGCTGCGAGAGCGAGCAGAAAGGAAGAGCAGTTCTGTTTTTTGGCCACAGGTGTCAGTCGCAAGTTTAAATTTCAGAAAATTGCATATAGCCCCTTTAAGTTTTAATATAACTTAAACGGATGAGTTATAAAAAAAATTCACCCACTCACAGTTGACATGAAGGGCAAAACTAGCTGTATAGATCAAAAACACTTTTTGGACCAGGCTGTAAACATATTTTTTTCTGCTGTGAAGTTAGGCATTTTAACATGAGGAGTCTATGGGATTGACTCCCTTTTGCAGCCAGTCTCTAGCGGCCAGTCGATGAATTGCAGTTTAAGCCACTTCCGTGTTGGTTTCAATAAAGAGAGCGGGAGGTTGCCGCTTGGCGCACACACACACACACACACGTTTTTTTTTCCTTATAACTATTCTTTATTCAGAAACACACTGCTACAAGTTAGAATTTTAAATGATGTTTACAATAATGTTAAAGATACAACTGTAAAGTCATACATAAATATTCATAAAATTTAGAAATGATGCTTTCAATTGATCAAAAGTGATGATATAGATAATAAAAGCTGTTCTTCTGAACTTTATATTCATTAAAGAAACCTGGAAAATTCTACTGTTTTCAACATAATGATATTAATACATGTTTTTTGAGCAGGAAATTAGAATATTAGAATGATTTCTGAAGGATCATGTGACTGGAGTAATGATGCTAAAAATTCAACTTTGAAATCACAGGAATACATTTTAAAATACATTTAAATACAAAACAGTTAACAGTTAACTTTGGATTAAATAAATACAGGCTTGGTGAGCAGAAGAGACTTTTTTCTTCTGTTCTAAAAAAACATTAAAAATCCTATTCAAAAACTTTTAAATGATAGTTTCATACAAATGAAATAAAATATATTTATGCATATGGCATGTAGAAATCTAAATTAAAGCATAAACAGTTTTAAAGCAAAGTGTTGAATCAAAAAGTTGCAGCATGTTGATAGTTATGTGGCGTTGATCTGCTGGAAAACCTGTGTGAATCTAAGCTTCATCCTCTTCTCAGGCAGTATTCTATTCAGAGAGATATTTAATTCAGAAACATTCAAGTAAGCAAACAAAAATCTTTTTTAAACATTTAATAGAGAATAAAACCACTGAAACCACTGAATATTCTGATACTGTTAAACATAATGGGAAAAAATGGAGTGAATTTCTATTACTCACTTTCACCTCTAGTAACAGACAAAGTTGAGCATCTCCTGACAGTCTCTCATCTCCCACTGCTCTGTTCTTTTGTTGAGTGCTCCACAGCGGTAGGGCTCTTCTGGGCATGACGGCAGTGAGCCCTGATATTGAATATGTTTGAAAGACTTGCTCATCCAGTGCCATTCTCCCGCCAAGAAATGCAGTCCTGTCCATACACCTTCTGTCCTGGAAGGTTTGGTCCTATTTTGCAAAATTTCCAACTCATACTCATTTGTTGCACTGGCCAAGTCCAAGGCCAACCATTCCCTACAATGAATGAGGGCACCCTCCCAAGTCATATTCAGCATCACAAGTTGCACTTCATATTCGTAATGGCAGAAGAAAGGACGACTCATTTCACAAGAACTAATATACCAATAAGAATCTGCAGCATATACACAGACATCCTTATTTTCAGGATCGTATACCTTAGTAAAGCTAAATGGTTCTCCACCATACCATGCCCAGATGTTTGGATTTCCAGTTGGTCTATACAGGCCAATGAAACCTTGAAAGGCTGTTCCTCCTGCAGCTGCTACCAACTTCTGATGTTCCTCCTCACTAGTGACAGTGGACAGGGTTGTGTAGTATTGCTGACAGTATGAAAGAGCTTGAGAACAGGTCAATGGAGTTGACACATAAAAGTGTATTCTAACAGTTTCTCCTATATTCAATCCAAGGACAAACAGCAAAAATCCAGTTAGAGTCATCTTCATCTCTGCTGTAGTGAGCTGCTTTGGTTTCAGGATGGTTGAGCACTGAACAGTTTATTACCTACACTTGGGGCACTGACGTGAAACATGCAAATTGTAGAACATCATCAACGTATGGGAGATACGACCGTGTCTAGTGGTTTTGTTTATTGAAACGACATGAAAACTCGCTGCTGCCTAGCTTGCTAGTACTACGTTTGGATGCCTTTTGCCTTCAGATCTGCCATAAATTTATATGACATAGATTTAGCAAGGTGCTGGAAACCAATCCATATTGGCATGATAGATGCTGAAGATTGGTGGGCTGCACATCTATGATGCAAAATTCCTGTAACACCACATGCTGTAGCCCATCTGCTTCAAAATTTGATGCGACTTGTTATACATTCAGATGTGATTTTCTGCATTCTCTGGTTGTAACGAGTGGTTATTTGAGTTACTGCTTTTCATTTAGATTGAACCAGCCCAGTCATATTTCTCTTCTTTTATCGGCAAGGCTTTTTCTGCCAGAGAACTTACGTACTTGTAATTCGAATAAATTACATTTTAAAGTACAGTACTTGTAATCAGACTAGTTACTTTTTTATATTACATTATTTTCACAATAGCAACCAATTATTAATAATTTATTGATTCCCCCTAATATACATTAAGAATGACTTTTGACAGTTTTGTGGCATTTACACAAAGATTACAGCATTTGACCACTGATTTACAAAAATCATTTCAAGGTTAAGAAGTGTTTCAACATTGTAGCAACTACTATATCAGTATTAATTTTTATTTGAATTATCACTCTGTTGGTTATTTAACTATGCATTTCTATGTCTTTGGAAGGCTTTTGTGTTTCAACACATTAAAATGCACAAATTCACATTTTTTTTTATCTTTCTCCTATATTTACCTACTCCATAGTGTCCCTGAGATTTTAAAATAAATATTTTAATAACTAAGTATCTGACATTGGTTATGGTTGCATGACATGCAAGTAAACAAATAAAACATTTCATTAGGTTTTTTGTTTTGATTGATTTTAAAATTATTTAAATTTAATGTTTTCAATAATTTAATTAATTATTAGCTTTTCATTAAACCCATAAACCTCCTGCAGTTCCTTCACAAACACCAGTTTAGGAAACCTTAACATAATATAATGTTTAATGCACTTTATGTTGTTAATAAAAACAAGTGGAATATATTTTCTTACTCTTCGTATTTCTGTGTCAATCTAGTACAAGATTATTCTATTTAAGTCAATGTGATAAACAAGTTAGGTCAAAAGTAATCTAAAAGTAGTCTGATTATTTTACCTAAAATCTGTAATGTAATGAATTTCATTACTAACTACAATTTTTGTCATGTAATTTGGAATCAGTAATGGATCACAATTTGTAAGTAATCTACCCAACTTTCACTTTTCTTTTTAATTCTGATGCTTGGTTTGAAAATCTAAGATGTCTGAACTGTGTATATGATATAATACATTATATATCTGAGCAGTGGACTTGAAAGTGGAATGGTGTAATTAATGGAAAAATGCAAATAACAGTCATTTGTTTTTTTGAGTCATTTTCTTAGTAATTGATGTTTTACATTGATTTTATTGTCGTTTAAAATGTAAAACAATTCCTTGCTTGGGGTTAGGATTACCTTAAATAAACCATGTCTTAAAACTCTCAGTCACTACTGCCAGTCAAATGTAGATGTGGCTTTGACTAAAGAGTTTCTTGTAGAAAATTTTCACTTTTAAGGGAATACCTAAAATGAATGATTAAAAGTAAAAGAGTGCATAACATAACCTGACATAACCCATTATTCTCTGTGATTATTTTGCATTTCTCTTGCTTTTGCATGCTCATCAGGAGATATTTGTTAATTGTATTCATATTTGAAATCTCTGTTTTCTTTGTTTTGTTTAATCCCTGTCTAACTTGAATACAGCACAATTTTGCATTTTCACCATATTTTTTTACACGCAAAGAACAAGTTCAAAATGATAACTCATTTTCAATAAAATACAACATTTGATTCTATAATGATTCAGATGAATAATAACAATTTTTTTTTCTTTGGAAGCTGGGCTAAATAAGTAAACACTGCATTTCTGACATGGGTCAGACCCTCAGTCACCTCTTAGATACCAAAACAGACATTGCTTGTAACCTATCGGAATAGATAGACTGGTTTTAAGAAAGGTTGTAAGATGTAATATGTGACCCTGGACCACAAAACCAGCAAATTTGCAGCAATAGCAAACAATACATTGTATGGGTCGAAATTATTTTTCTTTTATTCATTTGGACAACTTTAAAGGCAATTTTCTCTATTTTCTTTCTTTTTTTTTTTTTTTTTTTTTGCGCCCACATATTACAGTATTCCAGCCAAATATTGTCCTATCCTTACAAACCATGCAACAATGGAAAACTTATTTATTCAAGCTTATTTAATCTCAATTAAAAAAATTAAATAAATTAACCCTTATGACTGGTTTTGTAGTCCAGGGTCAATTATGATAATTTATTCATTACAAAATAAAAGAGGAGGGGATAGTAAATCCACCCCTTCAAAAGTATTGACAAGAAAGTGGAGGGAAAAATAGAATATAATTCTTGTTGAAGAAAATTGGCCATTGAAAGTTTTTATGAAATGTTATTTCCCTGCTACTTCAATAAGTGGGATGTTGAGCATTAGCCCAGTTCTGTAAGGTCAATTGCAGTCATTTTTTTTTTCTTCAACTATGTATGCTGCATGTTTTTGTATATTAAAAAGGAGACCCGCCATAAAAGCAGAGGTCCTTTAGTCTGAGCATTTCCTCCTAGTAAAAGTAAACCGAATATAACAGACAGCTGAGAAGTCTCTGTATCAAAACATTGGGACAGTGACTACAGAGATCACATTAACAGTGGCGGCTCCTGACAAATATCTCTGGGGGGGGGGCAACTGTTCCGATGATGGTAGAGATAACTGCTTTAATGGGTAAAATTATGATAAAATTCAGATAGCCAACTTTACAGCATTACATTACATTGTTTGATTTGGTTTCCCTGTTCCTAGATGGCAACATCAGGCATGAATTGTACAAACTGTACAGTATTTTGAATAGCTATATTAAATTTATCGCAATGGTCTCAATACACTGAAACACTTCCACCATGGTCATCAAGAGACACATTGTCATCAACTAGTTTGCCCTCTAAGAGTAAAAAAAAAGTAATACTGCTTTACAATTAAAGACTTTTTATTTCTCATATTAAAACTGTAATTAATCAAATCTTTTCAGAACATATCCAGTATAAATTTGGCTGTCAATATGCAATCAATACAACTATTTAAAATTCAACATTTGAAGAATACAACATATAACATACAAGGCCGTAAACAGGGTTTGAAAGTTAGTGAGGTCCGAAGTAAGGTGTTAAGAATTGTGCTATAATAACACCCACAAATGCACTACATATAGCCTAAACTTCAAAATAGACAGACATTAGAATAATGACACTGGCATAAAACTAACGTTCAACTGTCCACTTTATAAACGTACCAAAGTGTCACACTAAATTGGACAAACGAGTCAAAAAAACACGTATAATAGGTAGATCTGGCAACAAACGGAGGCTGCTCCACCCGCGCTCTCACTCAACGCGTTCTCAAGCCCCGTTCACTGCGCTAGCTTCTCGCAGCAACATGAATTGCAAACACTTATGTGATATGAGGTGGTTTAAATGGCTAAATAATCATTCAAAGAGCTTGACATTTTATTTTTGAATATAAAAAATGACCGAGGTCCGGACCTCGGTGACCTCATAGCTGGCTACGACCGTGATAACACCATGGCAAAGTGATCAATTACCCTCTCATTAAAATCAGGCATGTTCCTGACAAGTTCCCTCTCCATTGAAAGCATGGCCATGCATTCAGACGTCTCGCTACGCGTGCGTGCTGTACATCTTCGAGCACGCATCAGTGCGTATTACGAAATCACGTTGGGGCGAGCCCTCCCGTGCCCATTGAAATGCATTGTAGGGTTCAAAATTTGAAAAAAAAAATCTCACAATATAACTCTATGAGACCGGCTGGGGCGATTTTCAATCTGACTGAGATCGCCCCAAGGGGGCGGGGTTTTAGGTTGGAAAGTGACATTCAGGCTGTTGATTGTACAGTAATATGCAGACTAGGACCAGCAAAATAAGACACTTTTTCACCTCTCTTTTTTCGTGTGGCTCAAGGAGGGCGATGCACCATTCGCCCACCATGGGCCAGCCACCCCTGCACATTAATTCAATTCAAGTTTATTTGTATAGCGCTTTTCATAATGCAAATCGTTGCAAAGCAGCTGTACAGAAAATTTGGGTTTCTACAATATATTTAGTAGCTTACTAGTGGTGACAGACTTCCTTATGTTGACAAGCATTTTGGAGATGCTGTTTTTATTTTGCAGGAGGACTTAGCACCTTCCCACAGTGCCAAAACTACTTCTAAGTGGTTTGCTGACCATTATATTACTGTGCTTGATTGGCTAGTAACCCCATAGAGAATATGTCAAGAGAAAGATGAGCAACATCCAACCAAACAATACAAACAAGTTGAAGGCCGCTGTTAAAGCAACCTAGCTTCAATAACGCCACAGGCTGAATGCCTCCATGAGCGCATTGAAGCAGTAATTTGTGGAAAAGGAGCCCCAACCAAGTATTGAGTGCATAACTAAACCTACTTTGAAGATCTTGAACATTTCTGTTTTGTAAATATTTTTTGATTGATCTTTGAGAAAACATTTTGAGATACTGAATTTTTCTCATTTTCCTACTTAGTCCTACTTAGTTAACCGCCAAAATTAAAACAAACTAACAAAAAAAATCCAATTAATTCCATAAGAGGAAATGAGGGTGGGCCACCTCATGTTCATAGCACGGTAATGAATAAGCCCCAAATTGCAATCTCCTCCTCATCTAAAAGGTATAAAGTACCCTTCCAAAAGACACATCTCATTCTGATTCTACAGCCCGTTACAGGGAAGGCAGCAACAGATAACCATTCTGAGTTTGAGTCCCATAGGGGAAAGACACTAACGGATCAACTTTGTTCTAAGCCCGTTACCGGAAAGGCAGCAACAGAAACAACACTGTTCTGAGTCTCCGGTACGTCCACAGAAACACTAATAGAAACACACCAGTTCTGAGTCTGCGACCCGCAATGGTGAGACACTAACAGTCACAACCGTTCTGAGTCTCCTGTACATCCAGAGAGAGTGGCAGAGACTCCAACGTTCTGAGTCTACTGTCCAGAAAGACAGAAACAGACGCTCCACGCTTTGAGTCTCCAGCTTTGAGGCAGCAGCAGATGTCCACCATCTGAGTCTCCAGCCTGTGAGGAAAGATATATTGTACGTTCAGAGTCTTCGTCCAGTGAGACAACAACAGATGCAGCATGTCCTGAGTCTCGAATTAACAAATTAACCAAGTTCTGAATCTCTAGCCCAGAGAGGCAGAAGACAAACAGACATTAGCAACAAAGTTAAGCTCCAGCGAGCAAACCTTCACTTCAGGTACCTTTGCTTGCGTGTTCCAAGCTAAGGGCCTTCAGCACCTACACCAGGGCCACATCTGCGTGTTCCAGATCTTAGGACCCTTTGGTGCTCCAGGAGATCAGCATCCTACAGCGCTTCAAGTTTAAGGCTGTCGAAACGGATTCCTGCTCCTTTTCCCACTGACTGCTATACCAGCACGACCAGTCTCACCAGCACTCAACCACAGAGAACGTAAATATCACTTCCAAACCTCTTCCAAAGACCTTGGCATTTTTGTGTATTATCAGTATATGATTTTTCTAATTTACATTAGATATTATATAGCTGATTGCAGTTGATAACAAATAATATCACATTAGCGTTTTCACCTTACTTGTTTCAGAGAAGCAACAGTTTATCTTTCCATAAGATAATATAGGTCTGACATAGCAACACCCAACTGAATCAATTGCATTTTATGCATCTTATGCACTTTATTCCTTTTTCATTTATGGTATTTATTTAGTAGTTGTTGATTACTCTTGTCTATCTTTTGTTAATACATTTATTTTATTACACTTGTATCTTCCTTGTGTTGATAATACAATAAGAGGTTCTACAAGTTAGAGATCCCACTAATCTTCCTTATGTGATGTACTCATAACCACACATTAAGTGACACGTGATCCAAGAATCATAACATCACCTGTGACGTGAGAACCTATCACTACACTATTTAGCCTTCCTAGGTTGGCGAAAGCAAACTTCACCACAACATACATATATACATTATATTGCCAAAAGTATTGGGACACACCCTTCTAATATAGCAACAGTTTGTACAGGAATACTTTTGAGAATATAGTACAGTATACATACAGAGATCGAATATGAGAAATACATTTACCTTTACTAACCATTCACTAACCACTATTTAAAAAAAAGTGCCATATGCTTATGTTTACAATGCCTTAGTAAATTAATTTAGACAATTGCTTTATGTACATTTCAAAGTGTCATACAGCTGTAAGTCACACCACATAGATGATCAAATAAAGTGTAATTAGTAAACAAATTATGTAAGACTTTTCCAGTAACAAAATTAACTAATAAATTATTATAGAAAATAAAAGCATTAATTATTGCTTTCTTTATTTAGTATTGGTGTAAATAATGAATGTACATGGTTGAAAAACATTTTTGAGTAAACCTGCTGTTTTTTTATTTTTTATTTACTATTATTAACTGATGTTAATAATACATTCAAATAGACATCATTAGACAAAATTTCAAGATTTACTTAAGAATTCGAAGTTCATTGACTGTTGTGGAATATGAGAGTATGCAAAAACGTGAAAAAGTCTTACATATACATATAATTTCTAACTCTAATTTGTAACTAAAATAGTAAATTAGTAAACTAACAAATTATAGTTTCAAGATATAGTTTTTTTAAGAACAAAGAAATATTGATCTATTTTGATGTTACTCATTCAACATCAATATTCATCATTTTTTAAAACATGTTGAATTACAACAACAAAAAAACTATGTTGGACCGAACAATCAAATGCAAAGAAAGGGACAACATCATACACTCACAAAATGAATTCATTACAGTACTTGATTTAATTGAAAAAATGTTTTTGCACACAATTAATTTAGTTAATACAAAATAAATCTGTTGAGTTTGGTCAAGACAGCTTAGTTGGTTTAAGT
>NC_133366.1:22930949-23005642 GCF_049309525.1 Garra rufa | reverse complement strand
GCCGTGTGAGCACCGTGTTATGATACGTGTTAGAGAAAAAATAAATAAATTACTTCACTGCTACACGTGAATCACGCGTGACGTCTGGCTCAACACTTCACTGCCACACGTGATTTACGTGACGTCTGCGTGACGTCTACGTCACGTCTACGTCTCGTCTGCGTCTTAAAATGAATGGATTTAATAGCAAAAAAAAAAAAAATTTAAGACGTCAGTGAGACGTTCAGTGAGACGAGTGCACGTTGCAGCGTCATATATTTGACCCCGGATGAACGCCATATTGGCACGGAGTACGCGCCATACACACACTGCACTGAGCCATGTGAGCACAGTGTTGTGATACGTGTTAGAGAAAAAATAAATAAATAACTTCACTGCTACACGTGAATCACGCGTGACGTCTGGCTCGACACTTCACTGCCACACGTGATTTACGTGACGTCTGCGTGACGTCTACGTCACGTCTACGTCTCGTCTGCGTCTTAAATTAAATGGATTTAATAGCAAAAAGAAAAAAAAAATTAAGACGTCAGTGAGACGTTCAGTGAGACGAGTGCACGTTGCAGCGTCATTTTTTTGAGCCGGGATGAACGCCATATCAATGGATCTGAAAGACGCGTATTTTCAAATACAGATAGCGTCACGTCACAGGCGATTTTTGAGACTCGCCTTCGAGGGCCAGGCATATCAGTACACAGTCCTGCCGTTCGGTTTGTCCCAGGCACCCCGTACATTACGAAGTGCATGGACTCAGCGCTCGTTCCTCTCAGACTGAAAGGCGTGCGCATACTGAACTATTTGGACGATTGGCTGATTCTAGCGCAGTCTCGCTCAGTGCTTGTACAGCATACGACCATGTTACTCGATCACCTCGAGAATTTGGGTCTCAGAGTCAATTGGGCGAAGAGCTCACTATCCCCCAGTCAGAAAACTTCCTTCCTGGGCACAGAATTGGACTCGCTGTCAATGATAGCGCGGCTGTCACCACAGCGCGCAGCAGACATTCAGCGCACAGCGGGCTCGTTCCGCTGCGGCGCGTCTGTCCCGCTCAAAAAATTTCAGAAAATGCTGGGTCTCATGGCCTCAGCGTCATCAGTTCTGCAGCTGGGTCTGCTATGTATGCGCCCACTGCAGTTCTGGCAGAAAGCGCACGTCCCGCGTCAAGCGTGGGCGCCCGGTCGGCTTCGTATCACGGTCAATCAGTAATGTGTCACAGCCCTGAATCCGTGGAGAGCAATCGACTGGTACCAGTTAGGTGTAAGCCTGGGGACTTCCTCGAGAATAAAAGTGGTGTCTACGGACGCGTCCACCTCGGGATGGGGGGCTCTGCTCGAGGGCAGACCGTCTTTTGGCCAGTGGTCAGAACGGGAAAAGCTCCTGCATATCAACTGCCTCGAAATGTTGGCAGTACAGAACGCGCTGATGCGCTTCTGTCCCCAAATAAAAGGAAACCATGTATTAGTCCGCTCGGACAACATGTCAGTGGTTTCCTATATAAATCGCCAGGGCGGTCTCAGGTCCAAAAACCTATACAGACTTGCAGAACGCCTCCTGGTATGGGCTCAGCGCAACCTGCGCTCGCTGAAAGCAGCGCATGTGCCGGGGCTTCTAAACATAGGGCCAGACAGACTGTCCAGGAACAATGTTCCAGCAGGCGAATGGTCTCTACACCCACAGACAGTACAACTACTGTGGAAGAAATTCGGCAGAGCGGAAGTAGACCTGTTTGCGTCTCCGAACAACGCTCACTGTCTGGAATTTTACTCAAAAAGCAGAGACGCGCTGGCCCACGAATGGCCCCGCCGTCATCTCTATGCTTTTCCCCCCGTCTCTCTCCTACCTCAGGTGATAGAGAGGGTCAGCGAAAAAGGATGTTCAATACTGCTGATAACGCCGTTTTGGGAAAACCAGCCCTGGTTCCCAGCGCTGATGCAGCTGACGAGCACTGTCCCGTGGCCGATACCAGTGAGGAGAGTCCTTCTCTCTCAGGCCAGCGGCTCGATTTGGCATCCTCACCCAGAGCTGTGGTCCCTTCATGTCTGGGCCACCAGCGAATATATGATGAACTCCCTAAAGGACTATTAAACACGATCACGCAGGCTAGAGCCCCGTCTACGAGACGGCTCTATTCCTCAAAATGGTCAGTGTTTTCGGGCTGGTGCGCAGCTCGCGGCTCGTCACCCACTAACTGTGGTGTGATGGAGGTGCTTTCCTTTCTACAAGAGCTGCTGGACAAGGGCAGAACCCCGTCCACGCTCAAAGTCTATGTGGCGGCCATAACAGCGTTCTCGAGCACAACGCTAGGTCAGTCAATAGGAAGGAACGATTTAGTTATTCGCTTCCTGAAGGGAGCTAGAAGACTAAATCCCCCCAGACCTCCCACAGTCCCCGTATGGGACCTTTCTGTGGTACTAGAGGCCATGAAAGGTGGACCATTCGAGCCTCTGCAGACTATTGATTTGAAATACCTGTCTCTTAAGACCGTGTTTCTGCTGGCTCTCGCTTCAGTGAAGCGCATAGGGGATTTGCACGCACTCTCTGTGAGCGCGACGTGCATGGAATTTGGACCTAATGACTCTAAAGTCATACTCAAACACAAACATGGTTACGTTCCAAAATCCCTCAACACACCGTTTAGGGCACAGGTCATCGCGCTGTCAGCCCTACCGGTCAATGATGAGGAAACGGACGCGAGCCTCCTATGCCCAGTCAGGGCATTACGAGCTTACGTGTCTCGCTCGTCTGCTTTTAGACAGACAGAGCAGCTTTTTGTTTCGTTTTACGGGCGTCCCAAGGGACTGGCCGCGTCGAAACAGAGCTTATCCAGATGGATAGTTGATGCTATTGCGTTGGCATATGCTTGCTTCCAAGGGCATGCAGTGCCCGCTAGGTGTCAGAGCACATTCCACGAGGGGCGTGGCCTCATCGTGGGCGTGGTCGAGTGGGATTGCCTTGCAAGATATTTGTACGGCGGCGGGCTGGGCCTCTCCGTCTACATTTATAAGGTTTTACAACCTGGAGGTTCCCGCCTTACAGGCCAGATTGCTGTCAGTCTAGATGTTCAGTGTTGTCTGACCTGATGTTATCAGCTCGGAATGCTGCGTCTACTGAGCACAGCTCTAGGGTCGACAGTGAAAGTGATAGCACAAGATGTGTCTGAGCAAACTGTGTGAAGACCCTTATTCTTACGTCAGCTCAGGCCGTAACCCCGCCCTGTATGTACGTTTACTTAGCGTCTGAGTGACGCTGCACTATGTGGAAGAGTGCGGCATTGCCCCTCCCTCTTCCCCGGACTCCCTGTGAGTTCCATAGGTGATTATGAACTGTATGAACCCCGGGCTTTCGCCCTTGGGTCTTTGGTGTCAGATCTCAGCATGCACGGCGTTTTACACTGGGTCCCCTAGCGTAAGATACTTCTTACGCAGTACTCGTTCCCTCTTGTAAGAGAACGTACTCGGTTACTAACGTAACCTCGGTTCTCTCTAGAGAGGGAACGAGTACTGCGTATCTTGCCGTGCATGCGCACGCTCTGGTTGCTTTGATGATGAAAAACCAGATAATAGCTGCCTATGAGCGATATTTATAGGTCTAGACCACGCCCTTTTAGGCGGGAAGCTACGAAAAGGGCGCGAAGCGACGCAAAGGGCGCAAAATGCCCCCATTGGATCTGGCGTCGCGTCAGGCCTCGCTCTAATAGGCTGCTGCAGTTGCCGCAGAGCAGCCAATAGGCGCGCAAGCTGTTTCGCCTATGTCTGTATGCTGCTGCAACGCGCTTTACATTATTTCAAAATTAAGGATAATTTTTGGCTTCAATATCTCGCAGAAAAGGATTTTCCCCTAGCGTAAGATACTTCTTACGCAGTACTCGTTCCCTCTCTAGAGAGAACCGAGGTTACGTTAGTAACCGAGTACGTTTTACATTTGTTTATCTTTTTTTTCATATTATGAGTCAAATTATTTATTTTATTTTATTTTACTTTTGTCCCATCTTGTTAACTTTAGCGAAATTGCAGCTCTAAGCTGTACAGCATTCGTTTATAGCAGAATAAGTTTCCGGATATTATAAAAAAAGGCCAGAAGTTATAAAAAAAAAATCTATCTATCTATCATCTATTTATTTAAAATTGTCACATTTTTATTTCATTATATATATTTATATAATATACTTATTGAACAAATAAAAATAAAATATAGTGGACAACAATTGGAGTCTTTAGACCCACTGCACTGCAATAATGAATTCATGAATTTTTAATGGTTTTCGGGATGGATGAAATTTGACTCACGGATCACAGGTGAGGGCAGATTCAGTTAAACAATCTGTAGTAGACAACACATTCACATTCAGTCAAATATTTATTTTTTATAAACCTCTAAATTGGATATTTTCACCTATTTGACTTCAACGCAAGTTAGAATAGCTAATCAGCGCCATCTGATGACTAAACCTATTACTGTGATTACAGGCTGTAATAAAAACATGGCCTCAGAGAGCAACTGTAATTTTAAAGTATTAGCAAAAACAATAAACACTGACCAGAAAAAACGACACACCTGTAAGAGACTTAAAAAGCGGGATGAGCGAGAACTTGATGAGCACGGCACCAGAATAAACAGAATAACAAAAAGCAACAAAGACCTTAATTATCTATTTATGCTCGCGTACAGAAATTAAGAATTACAACTTGACTATCACCCAGTACCAACACAGAAACAACATCTAACCAAGCAGTAATAATAAATATATTTTTGGTTGCAGCACCTAAAACTCAATTTCCCAAAAGCCCCAAGCGCATCATACGCGATTGCGTCATGGCGTAAACGCCATTGGCCAATTCCTGTTGAGTCGGCCATATTGGAATTTGAAGTCTGCTATACTGTGAGCAAGTCGGCAGGCTCTTAGATTATATCTCTCAAATACAGTTCAATTTTACCCGTATTCGCAGCGCCAGAGCCTGGCATTGCACCCGATACGCCGCTGTTTGTAGACGGAGTGCTGTCTGTGTATTTCGTGGGGTAGAAATGAGCCCTACAGACGCTAAACGCGGAGCGAAGCGCAGGAAGAATAAGCGGGGCGGCGGCGCAGGGAAGGCCGGAGCTCCGCCAACACCCTCCAGCAGCAACGCTCACGGAGACCCGAGCAACATCCCTAGCCTCAACGGAGAGGTGAGCGGCACCTGGGACATGCGAAGCAGCTGATGGTGCATCAGAGCTTGAATGCGGTGTAGTTTAGTCCAGATAATATGATATTGCAGGCCTAGGAGAGCTCCTGTAGCTGATCTCACGTTTACATAGAGCCTGAGCTGAGCTTCACTGATCTAGAGCTTTAATCTTAAACAGTTCTTGGTCTGATCACAGAAACATGGGAGGGAAATAATAAAGACGTGTGTAAAGCATATTTATGGAGTAAATATGGAAGTTTGAGTGATTTGTGTTGCTCAGAGTGATGTGATGCTAACTTGTCAAGCACTGTTCAATGTTAGCTAATGTGTTTACATGTTTATTTCAATAATTGTACTACTTCGTTAACCTTCCTTCATAAAAAAAGAAAATAGGCTATCGTTAAACTGAAAATAATATTGTTTATCAAGTGGGATTTACAATAATGCTACCACGTAGATAGACAGACCTAATGCTAAAGTCGACAATGTGTTTAAATTATTCACGTCACACGTGTCTTTATTTATCATTTTTAACAATGTCCGACTTATTCATGTTTAAAAGTTTATTTACTTTGTTAACCAAATTAAATTGACGTAATAATTGGCTTTCTGAACTCCAGCATTGGTGTCAAATGGGAACAAACCGGAAGTGCTTGAAAACAGTAAACGTTAAATGTCAACAAAGCTTTCATTACGTCTGACAGTCGTTTTAAATTCAGTATGATGTAATGTCATTTAGCACAGTTATTTCTTAATGTATACCATAGTAATAGACGTACATTCTTACCTCGGTTTACCAGCTGCTTTCCTCTGGTTCCACTTGTGTATTCATGTTTTCCAGCTGTAAGAAGTGTCAGGGAATGAATAGACCACTCACAGCACAGGGTCCAGTGTTCAGGGCTTTGTCAGAGACTTATTCTTTCTGGTGGTACGCCTCTCTGTTTCCAAGGAAACCACATCTGTAGCTTAACAAGAGTATCAGTCTGTGTTGACATAAGCTAGCAAAAGACCATTTCATCGCTGGACTGCATTGCAGCGCTTTTGCTTGCATGAGTTTGGGTTAATGCGATTTCTGTGACCTGGGGGCAAAATATTGCGAAGATGTCATTAGTCAGAAATCATAGGCAGTTAGACGTGTTCATGTTTGGGTCTTATATGTATTACTTACAGCAATATTTTTCTTTAATAAGACTGAACATAAAAGTACTTTTAATGCCAGGTTGGTGTGAATTGACAGCCAGATTGAACTCAGGTTGACTCAGGTGAAGCTGTTTGTAATCTGCTATGAAGAGATTCTTTCTCCTTTTCCTGATAAAACAGTTTTGGTTTTATGCGTTATTAGCCAAATACTTTTTTTCGTTGTCATTTTTTTAAACACTTCTTTCCTCTGCTTTTGGTTGGGCAGACAGCCATTGGTTAAGTCCATGTATTTGTAGGTATGTTCAAGGCAACCAAGCAGTATTTGACTAATCTAACAACTATTGGCTCTGCGTATTAACCGGAGATAGAGAGCTGTTTAACATGTACAAATTTCACACATTAGCTATAAGGCAATTCAGTATTTATATTTTTTAGCAATTTTTATATTGTGGCTCTAGCTAGCTAGTCTTTATTCTTACAAGCAATACAAATATTGAACAGCTAATAACCTGTTGGCTATTCAGACCTGTGTTAATAACCTGTATCTATTTTATTCAGTTTAAATGAGAATTTTTCCATTGTTAACAGCCACAGTTAACGGCAGTCACATTATTTATAAGCTTCCGCAAATTCCAAGTTATCGAATTCATTAGTTTTATTTTAATTCTTTAGGTTTATTAGCAAATGAATAGCTGCTTTGTCTTTACTGTTATAATAAATTACAACATTTAACATATTGTGACTGGAACACAGGAAGAAAAATACACTATATAAAGAAAACTGTATTGCTTATTGTGCAGAAGTAAAAATGAAAGTCCTTAAAATCAAACATGGAATTTTAATTTATTATTTTGCTTTTGGAAATTCTTTACTGATTTGTCGTATTTTTATGGTTATGTGCCAGTAATTCACCACACAGAACAAATTTTGGTCTACTTTTTAAATTT
This sequence comes from Garra rufa, assembly GCF_049309525.1. NCBI lineage: Eukaryota > Metazoa > Chordata > Actinopteri > Cypriniformes > Cyprinidae > Garra > Garra rufa. The sequence continues at coordinate 22,998,393 of NC_133366.1, read as the reverse complement.
TTTTCATTACTAGTCAAAAGTTTTTGAACAGTAAGATTTTTTATGTCTTTTAAAGAAGCCTCTTTTGCTCACCAAGCCTGTATTTATTTGATGCAAAGTACAGTAAAGTTTTTAAATATTTTTACTTTTTAAAATAACTATTTTCTGTTTAAATATATTTTTGAATAATTTAATCCTGTGATTTCAATGCTGATTTTTTTGCATCATTACTCCAGTCACATGATCTTTCAGAAATCATTCTAATATTCTGATTTTCTGCTCAAAAAACATTTATTATTATCATTATTATATTGAAAACAGCAGAGTAGAATTTATTCAGGTTTTTTTTTATTAATAGAAAAATCAGAAGAACAGCATTTATTTGAAATAGAAATCTTTTGTAACATTATAAATGTCCTAATCATCAATTTTGATTAATTTAAGCATCCTTGCCAAATGAAAGTATTATAATAATAAATAATCATAATAAAAAAAAGTGTTTCTTGAACAGAAAATCAGCACATTAGAATGATTTCTGAAAGATCATGTGACACTGAAGACTGGAGTAAGGATGCTGAAAATTTAGCTTTGATCACAGGAATAAATTACATTTTGAAATGTATTCAAATAATAATAATAAAAAAAAACAGTTATTTTAAATAGTAAGAATATTTCACAATTTTACAGTTTTTGCTGTACGTTGGATCAAATAAATGCAGGCTTGGTTAGCAGAAAAGACTTATTAAAAAACATTTAAAACCTTACTGTTCAAAAACATTTGACTGGTAGTGCACCTGTCCATGTTGGCACCTGCCTAATTTGTCTAGCTTCTACTAAATGGAGGAATTTGCGCCAAAATATTGTAGCATGATTATTTAACTTGCAATTTGCAATTTATTACTATCTATAACTACACCCGAGACCCATTTTGGGTTGTGACCCATCACTTGAGAATCTCTGCAGGACACAAGGAAGATGAAGCACATTTAGAAGGAATAGTTTCATCATATGTCATCTTCACAGAATTATTATGTAAAAATAGGTGTTCTACTACCATCAGGGGTTCATTCAAGGTTAGGCTTTCTCCTGTGAGCTGATTTAACTCTGCTGCATGGTGTTGCAAAAAGGTTTTTCCTTGTTATTTGAAAGCTACGTGTTGTGCATTTAGGTGGCACCCTTTTAGCTTCAAGCTGAAGTCGTAAACAACAGATGTATGTAATTACGTTATTGTAATAAGTTTATAACCTTGAGACTTTGGAGAGAGAGTTTATGGCCGTTTTTCTCTTTAGGTCCCAGTGAATGGCGCTCCACAGTTTTCAGAAGGGCCAGTAAACGCTGACTTCTCAGGAGTCCTTCAGGTAACAGGCAAATCTCTCACTTTGCAACACTTCTACAGCACTCTACCATATTTGCATTTCCTCTGTGTGGTAGCACAGCTGTGATTTCCTGAAAGCCTTCTCTGATTTAAGTTGGGTTACTGTTTTGAATCATGTTCTTGCACTATGTGTCTTCTAGAGTGTTGATCCATTGATCTCCTGTAGCCGAAGGCCATTAGTGCAATTTGAGAGTATTCCATATGGGCATTTTATGTTTCTAGCCGAAGTGAAAGCTGCTTTCTCACAGTTTATCTGTTTCGCTGTGTTTTACTCAGACCCCGTTTACTTTCGGGGTGAACCAGAGGGCCCCCTACACCACAGGGGACCGTTGCCTGCTGTGTCGCAGTGAGCGCAAGGACATCGTCTCCCAGGACATGGGAGGATCCAGTCAGAATGGCATAGCCCAGTCGCCCAAATCTTCCAGCACCCTTCAGTTGCCTCTGTACGTCTGCTCCGACTGCAAACGCACGGTGGAGAAGGACGATCGTCAGCCTCCCCTCGACCAGTCTTTGCTGGTATGTTTTGTTTTTGCTTCGCTTCTGCAGAACATATGCAGGTTTTTCCTCCGCCTGTAGTCTTAAAAAACATAATTGGGCAAATAATGAGTCTGAATTCCTGTAATTAACATACTAACTTTCAGCTGAGTCAGTGTGTTGAATGTTTAAAGGAATGTTCAAAGTTTTCTCCCTAAAGCAACAAATTATATGTCTCCAGTCATATCATTAGCCAAATAAAAGCTGTTTTATTTTACATGGATGAGGTTGCCTCATGGAGGCTGCCATGTTGAGATCACATGACCAGCCAAGTACTTCTTTACTGAAACAAATACTGCTTTATTTTAGTAATCTTTGGGTGACCATATGTCCTCTATTTTCCGGACATGTCCAGGACAGGATTGTTTAACTGCATATTTTTCTTCTTCTTCTTTTGTTTCTGTTGTTTTCATATTTGCTTGAGGGTAATGACTAATAAGTAGCGTGACAAATAACATTTAGTCCAGAGGGTGGGATCTACGGAGAACAGTAAAAGCAGTGGAAATACTCATACATATTATGTATAGAACACATTAATAGGAAAACAAGTCAAAACCTGGAGATTTTAGGCAATTTAGAACATCACGTCCAGGGCAAAGAGGACGTATCAGGGCTCTACTCTTGCTTTTCAGTCAAAATTGCAGGAACACCTTCTAATCAATAGTCAAAAATTCTGATCAAAAATGAGCCTTCCCATTACGAGGTGATATTTGACTCTGTAAAGTGATTTACAGGGGAATTTTGTTTTGACATTTGTAATGGCATTTTTCTAACTTGTTGTGTTTTATGTCAAATTTGAGCTTTTTAAAATTTCTAATTAAAACAACAGAAGAAAAACAAGTAGTACAAGTTACCAATCAAATGAAATCGGTATTAAAATTAATTAGAGATGCACCGATTGCAATTTTCTTGGCCGATTCTGATTTTTCAGTAAGAGTGACCTGCCGATTCCGATTTTTGCCGATTCCGATTTTTTTGTAATGAGAGAATATAGAGAAATATTTTCTTTAATTAACAAAATTAAACAAAAATTATTTTGTTCTTACAACAAAATAACTTTAATAACAAAATAAAGTGCTTTGTGCCTTCAAAAAAGTATAAAATTAGTTCCTGTAACTAGCATAGTATAGTTATACTAACAAAAATCTTTTCCTCAATGTAATTCTTTTTATTTTATAATAAAAGAAATGAATAAACATTACAGCATCTTCTCATAATAAAATAACTTTAACAAAATAAAGTGCTCTGAGCCTTGAAAACATTAGAAATAAAATATAAGTAACAAAGCAGGTTTACTTCCAAAAATCTACTTTTCTTCAATTAATTTTATATGGATTTAAAAAAAAAAAAAAACACACACACAGGATCATCTCACGTAATAACTTTAATAACAAAAAGTGCACTGTGTCTTCAAACAGGTAGAAATAACAATGCCAGTACTAAATGCTATTACTTGAGCATTAATGGCAATTTTTTCTTGATAAAGAGAAGCATTTCTGCCTTGTCACCAGTTAATCCAGCGTTATTACACTTCGGAACATTCATTCACATATTTGCGCTATGCCGCCGCATACAGCGTCTTCACACACGGATGAAATTTACTAGAGAAGTGTAACAAATGCATCTGTAAATAAATACAATTTAGATTCACGTCTCGCACGCTTTAATTACCCTCAAATGGAACACTCGATTCAGTATGTGTGAAGACGCTGTATGCGGCGCAAATATGTGAATGAATGGAAGCGTAGTAAACTTCAACGGATTTCCCCTACTCAGGGAGTAGGGAGCAATGAACACTATGCAGGGACCATGTCAATCGGAACACAGTTCATTCACGGAGCTTACTCCTAACGAGCGGGTTATCTGAATCAGGTGTGTTAACTAGAGACACGCAAAATATTTAGAGCGGGGGGAGCGATCTACCACATGTCCAGCCAAGCTAAGCAAGCGCTCATTTTTCGACACTTTTTGCAAGCTTTGACTTAGACTCGGAGTGCTAGCTTTAGCCGCTTTCCCCTTTTCAAACTGGGCATATTCAGAGGAGTGATGGTTTTTATGATGGAAGTGTCTTATTAGGTTTGTTGTTACGAACGTTTTCGTGGTTGTTCCCTCACGTTGTATTTTGGGCTTATAAATGTTATAAACTGCGATCTTTGTGTCATCTTCACTCACACCAACGACATGTTTACACGCGACTGTGAGTGCCCGCACGTGGCTGTGACGTAATTGCATGCGCCGCTGGGATCGGCTAGGAATCGGCAAGAGGAGAAACAGACCGGCTGGTCACCGATCCGGGCCGATCATGCGAAAAATCGTCCGATTCCGATCCCTAGCCGGTCAATCGGTGCATCTCTAAAATTAATTTGTACTACAGAGGTGGCACAGAAGAATAAAAAAAGTCTGGTGGCTTGTTGGTTATATTTTTATATGTTTAATGAGGCTCAGAAATGTACAATTTTGAATACAGAAATATTAAATGATTTTAAAGGGTTACTCCACTCCAAAATGAAAATTTTGTCATTAATCACTTACCCCCATGTTGTTCCAAACCCGTAAAAGCTTTTTTCATCTTTGAAAATTTAAGATAATTAGGATGAAAACCAGGAGGCTTGTCACTGCCCCATTGACTCTTAGGTAAATACAGCTGTCAAGACCCAAAAAAGTATGAAAGACATTAGCTATGTTTCCATCCAAAAATGCGAATTTAACTTATGTGCAAAACTGGAACATTGCATAAACCATTTGCACATAAAGCACCGTTTCCATCCAACGAGAGAAAGAGAACAAATTCATCACTTCCTGATAAACTTGCAGTAAATATCACAAAAAATCTAGGAGAAGTCATGAAAATAATAATTTTTTAGAATTTTCATATTTCCCCACTGGTTAATTGACATGTGACAACACGGGTAGTACCGGTATCACCGAGGGAAAAGGTTGAGGGAGAGTTTTCTCCCGTTTCCACGCTTTTCTTTGCTTTTAAAAGCTTGTAAATGTCCGTAAGCGTTTTACTTTTACTTTCGACTTAACGGCAATTCGGCATCAATTGATTGAATGGACAACAACAAAACAGTACTTCAACTCACTTAGTCTATTTTAAACATAGAATTATTAATTCAACAAAATTACTTCAACAAAATTTAATTATAAAAATCACGGTGGAAACAAATAAATAAGAAACGAATGTTCTTCCAATGAGCTTCCAAATTCACCTTAGATAAAGGAAAACAGTCAGCAGGCCTTTTTTAAAATCAACAATACTTTTAAAACAGGTGGTTTTGCATCTCGTTTCAAAACTAAATCTTTCTCACCACACTCGACTCACACTCCTCATGTGATGAATTAAATCGGACTCCTGCCGCGGATCTGTGATGCGACTGATGAGCACTGTTTGTTCTCTAACTGAACTAAACGATTTTTATTACTATGAAAAATCTAAATGTGGTGGTCAAGTGACAAAACTGGTGAAGGAAACATTTCAGAATGACCAATACAACATTTCTGATGCTGTGCAACAAGATGGGTCCGCTGGTTAGTCGAGTTATCCCGTTCTATCACAGCAGTCACATGATGTTTCATGGAATGGAATTTATTCAGTAAAAGTGTTTCCATCGTAGTTTATGCGCATTTTTCCTTATCGGATAAAAAATTTATCCTACTCTGTTGTGCGCATAAGTTTTTTTAATGCACATTTTCACGTTTCCATCCAGAGATTTTTTTATGCGATATTCCAAAATGCGCATAAAAATAGGTGGATGGAAAAGCAGTTATTTTCAAAATAGTTTATCTGCCATCAGTGACGAACTAAACTTTTACAGGTTTGGAACTACATGGGGGTAAGTGATTAATGACAACATTTTCATTTAGGGGTGGAGTAGTCTTGCGTAGCCAGACCTTCAGACTGACGGCTGAAGGTCTGGTATTCATGGCAGCTTTCATTGGCCAAGGCCCGCCCATAAGGCCGTTTGACCGACATGTCAAACAACCAATCACAGTTCGTTTCGTTCAGCGTCATGTTTCGGGGCGTAGAAATGCCCCCACAACAACAGACGGGCGTGCAACAAGTCAGTCATTGAAATAACCAGCATTGAAAGTTAACGAAGAAGAGGGAGAACAAGCAGTAAGTCAGTAATTTGTTCGCGAATGTCGCAAATATGTATAACAACAATGGCGTCTGCATAAGCACCTTTTAGCAAAACGCGAGTAAATCAGTCTGCGCTTTGTTTCCCGGCGGACCGAAAATAAACGCGACACTCGCGTGTTCCGGAAATCCAATCAAATTCAACTAATCAGATCACGACTTCGACATTCCTGAAGTGTTTCCAGTTAAGCGTACCATATGCATCAGACGTTTAGCCAACGTTCCATGGGCGTGACGTCTGAGGCTGAGACTAGGGGTGGAGTAACCCTTTAATAACTGAAAAGGTACTTTAAAAATTAAAATAAAACTACCAGTAGGTAACGGCAAGTCACTAATTTAATTACTGAATCATTAAATCATTTGATTCGTTCGAACGGCTGGTTCATTCAGGAATAAAGCAAGTGACTATCTTTATGAATGGAAAAACTGAGTCATTGACTCAATAGATTTGTTTAAAAATGCACGTTCGCTTATAAACGAAACACTGCTGTGTTTAAATGGAGATGCGCAGCAGCTCAGTTGTGATTTTTTTTTTTCAAACTATTTTTGATTACGAAATAGAGCAGAATCAGGCAATAGAGTTATAGTAAGACAATGTAAGTCACTTAATATGAACTTCTTGTTTATTGAACTGTTGTATTAAATCAATATCTCATTTACAAACTCCCTCAATAATCATTAAAAGCTGTCACTCATCTTAGTTCATCACAATCTCACAAAGTTCCATTATAATCCCCAAGTTCTCTACACTGCACAATAAATCTCCCATTTACACTCTCTCTACACTTTGTTTGTAAAAGTATTTGTGAGATGCGTCTGTGGTGTAAAAACACGTAGAAACCTTTGAAGCTCTCCTCAGTGCAAACACAAATATGCTGTATGTAATATGTAAACCCTATTTCATTCAAATTGACATTTGAGCTTGCAATATAAATGAATCACATCCTTTGGAATCAGTATAGGTCTAAGATGACTTCCAGGGTGGGATAAACAAAAGAAAAATACATGGGTACCACTATTATCCCTGTTGTATTGGTTTGGAAAGAGACCTCTAGTAGTTTCACTTTCATTGATTTCACAGGCAGATAGATGTGCTATTTTCCATTTGACATCTGCTTTCTGTTTTTAGAGCAGAGCTTTCCAAAATTTAGAAGCACAAGACCCTCCAAAAAGTCAACCAAAGCTTAGTCTCAGCCTCAGACATCATGTAAACCGTTGGATGAACGTCTGATGCTTACGGCACACAAAAATGTAAACAAGGATGCCGTGATGCCAAACCCCCTCATGGAAGAAAAAAAATTGTTGTATTGACAACTGTGACGATGAACGCTAAACAGGATCAACTAAACGCTGAATTTTAATGTAAAGTTTGGGGATTTCCACGGGTGGGCCTCTTGGGTGGGCCTTAGCCATTCAAAGCAGCCAAGGTTCCCAGACCTTCTGCCATTAGTCTGAAGTAGAGCTCTTCACAGAGGACCCGGGACCCGACCCGGGACCCGTACGGGTTCGGGTCTATATTTTAAATGGTTAGCCGGGTCCGGGTCGGGTCCAAATCTATTACTTCGGGTCCCGGGTATGTTTAACTTGTGTGTAATACCCGAGTCGATCGGAGAACATCGCACCTTCCAGTGTCAGTCACCACTTTGCACGTGTTTTGTAACTTGCATCTTGTAAAATTATGATAAGAAAAGTGTGAGAAGGAAATAAAAAAAGAAGAAGATTAAATAAATAAATAAAAACGCGTGTCGCGTGACCGCAGCAGCGAGAAGCAGAGCGCAGGAGGAGTTAACGTAAACGGACGGTCGGTGACGGTGATCATGGATTCCTTCAGGAGTGATGTGAAATAAAAAGCCTTGCACATTTATTTATTTCACATGAGCAACAAAATATGAGATCGAAAATGAACAGTCACATTAATGTTGTCTGTGATGTTTACACTGCATTAAAATAACGCGCATGAAATGTTTCTATGGCAACCAGAGCTGGCGACTTTTACCAAAGACCAGAGCCATAGAGAAACTCTGCCAAATACTATAGAATACCTTTAAGGCCTTAAAGGGACTTTGCTTTTACTCTGCCATAGTACACATAGCATTCTTTCTTACGTTTATAATAATACGGAAGAACCATCTTGTTATATTTTAATTTTTTGGTCAGGCTCGGCTCAGAGAGCACAGTGATAATAGAAAATATGGTGGAAAAAATACACTCTTTTCAGAATAAGCTATTTACGCTATCAAGCTGTCTCGTGCTATACGTGCGAATTCCTCCTTTAAGTTTCATAAGATGACCACTAGGTGGAGCTCTAAACATATGTTTTGTATTGCTTTATCTTACTGAAGAAGGTTATTGAAGATGCACGCAGTAAAGTTTACCGCATTCATTGTTTTGTGCCTTTTTGGAAAAAAAAATGTTTAATTATAAATTAATAATATTAATAAATAATAAATTAACTAATAAATAAAACACTTGCGCCGAGTCTTTATTACAATCTGCAAAAGAAGGCTATCGTTATTGTAGTTCAATGGTCATTCGTCACCGACCGTGACCGCGAGTAGCCTGCCCTAAATTAAAGCTGGAATAGTGGATTAAAAAGGGTCTTTCTGTCGGCAAGAGAGAAGAACAGCCTAACATGTAAATGTACTGAAGGAGGTCTGTATGCAACGCTACTAACAGTAGTTTACGCCAAAATAGTTTTGTTTTTTTCCTTCGCAACTTATTTATAGTTAATAACAGTTTGCTGTGCAATATGTGCCGATCGGGTACAGTCGGGTCTGTGTCTTCCCAGCCGAGTTCGGGTCCAACTAGTACATTTAAGGTATATTTCGGGTCTTCACGGGTTCGGGTCCCACTTTAAAATAAAATACGGGTCCGGGTCGGTTCCGTCCAGGACATTTACGGGTCTCTTCGGGTTCGGGTACGAATTTTTGGACCCGTGAAGACCTCTAGTCTGAAGCTATGTGAGACTAACCAAAGCTCCACAAACCAATTGTATCTTTGCACAGAATGAGTCATTTATTAACAGTGGTTCCATTAGCATTATACCCTGGAAATCCAGAGGTCTCGCGAGAGCACAATTTGAATTGTCTCTGCAAGACACTCTGGCATCGAGCAATGATGCAGGTTACTGCAATACGTAAGCAGTTGTGGGAACCAATCAAATCGGTGTATCTGATGTAGGCGGGCCAGAGGCGAGCTAAGCTGATGATGACAGCACTGCGACGTCCGAATCATGTAGTAAAGATCGCTGTCGCTACAGATGAACAACAAGTTGTTTGAAACGGCTTTGGCCGCTACAGTGAACGAGTTAGACTTGGCTTTCCATATAAAAGAGGAACAGAAAACCGAAAACTCGAATCGTTCCTTTGCAAGAAGGACGTTTATGCTGTTTTGCCGACTGGATACGGCAAGAGTTTAATCTATCAGTTCACGAGTTCACGCTTACATATAATTAGCCGGAGAATAGTAGTGCATGTTTGGCGTGTTGTCCGGTGAAGGGCTCCGAGCTCGGGAGTGGCCCGAAACTAGAGTACCCCCCAATAGGAGTAGCGAGAACTCGGAGTGATGAGATGGGGTGGTGGAGGGTTACTGATAAACCATCGAGTGAATTGAGGTGAGTCAGCTGTATTTAAACCTATGGCGCTGATTGACTTGTGATGTTTACGCTAAGCATCTGACGCGCTTCTCCCGAACTTTGATAATGAAACATTATTTAGCTCTGCTGGTAGCTAAACGTGTATTGTTGTGATTGGTCGTGGCGTTATCCAATTGCGTGCAGTTAGAGTTTCAAATGCATGCTTGGTGCCGCCCCTCGAGTTAGGCAGTTTTCATTGCTCGATCCAAGACCCTTAATCTTAATAGATTAGGGTCTGGATTTTTCCAGGCTATTAGCATTTGTGCAGCAAATGGTTAATATTGTTATGAAGGTAAAATGATTAGCTAGGCTCTCTTTACAAATAAATTGCATCTAAATCTAAAATACTGCATATTATATTGCATTTAAATCTGTAACTAAGCAACATAGACATACAGATCACAAATCTGCACACGTACCTGTGTTGAACAACATTTAAACGATCATACGACAGCTACATTCAAAATGAAGAGTGATGTGAAGGATGTTTTTTTAAGTTAAACAGTGGTATTCTAAAAAAATCATGCATGAAAGGCTCCAACAGACGTGAATGCAATAGTCAAAGATTTTAGTCTAAATCTTTACATAGAAAAAAACGATGGAAAAGCAGTGCAGTTGAGTGCAAAAACACATTGTGTGAATGACCAGAGGGGTGGACTGGCCATCGGGAGAACCGGGACAATTCCCGGTGGCCTGGCAGCCAATTTGGCCCACTGCCTTTTTTTAAATGTATATTTTATTTTCATATATATATATATATATATATTGTTGTTGTTGTTGTTGTTTCTGTTGTCTGCCAAATGTACTAAAGTGATTATTTCCAAATTCGCCATTCAATAATAATACTCTAATAAATCGTAATCCGGTTTGTCTTGACTGACAACCAGTTCGCCACGCGCACGCTTCGCCCATCCGCGCGTCCACCAAAAGAATGCAAGACTCGAGAATGGAGCGCCCAGGTGGAGCAGAGAGTCGAAACTGTCCTGTTCAGTACTTCATTTACAGGTCAGATACATCTGTAAATAGACTATTGTAGTTTTGTTTTCTTAGTTAAGCATTAAACTGCTTGAAAATATTATCAATAGCAGCCAGCCTGCAAAATTAACAAAATGGCATAATTTTGTAAAGAGTAGGAATTTAGCAGACAAATAGTCACATTGTTTTATAACACGTTTAGAGGGAGCTAAGGCTAACAACAATACAACCCTTACAAAAGTTAACCATGTTTTCACTAAAAACCAAAAAACATTGTTACTATAGTTAAACTATGGTAACCACAAATTAAAAAAGGTTTTGCTACACTTTATGGTATTTGTAGTAAAACTCTGGTTATACAAATTGTAATCAAAATGCCAAAAAAAAAAAAAAAAAACACAGTTACTACTATATTTTCACCATAGGCCTAATTAAACCATGGTTAATTTTCCTAAGGACAAAACATGACCCATGATAATGCAGTATTAGGATTTTACTAAAGATATATTCAAGATGTAGCTATTATTGTAGGCCAACAGTTTTGACATTTGGGCAAGATAAAACAATAGCACATGGTCCTAATGTAATACTTACATTTTTATAAAAAGGTAAATGGAAGTTCAAGAGATAATCTTTAATTATTTTGCGTGGCACCAGCCAATGGATTATACTTTTTATGTGATAATAATAATGGCTTTACAAAAAAAAAAATATTGTCCATGGTTTCAGAATTTGTTGTGGGTTTTTGGGATGGCCTGGATGAGTGTGAGATTTCCCAGCCTGAAATTTTGTCCCAGTCCACCCCTGAATGACCCCATAGGGGTTTGATGTCTGGATGTATAGATGTCGTCAATTTAAGGTGGAGATCGGATTAGCAGAGAAACATTATCTTGGTAGAAGGGTATTCAGAGGACAGGTGCAACCAGAACAGATTTTTTTTTTTACTTGTTATGCAGTCAGGTCCAGTTGATCATAATCTGCCCCCACATTGCATCGAAAATATCAATATGCATTTTGAAATAGGATGTTTGTGGACTTTCTGACCGGCTGAATTTTTAAATAATTTTTAATAATTAACTGAGTACCAAAATTTATTCAGACACATTTTTCACATTATCACAGTTTATTTGCTATAGTTTAGAAAATGGTACGAAAATATGACAAGAACTCATTTCATTCATTTTGATAATGTCAGATAACTGATAGAAAGGTATGTAATGGATTACAATCAACCAAAAATTTCATTTGATTTAGCTTTGGCTATAGCACCCCTGCAATACCTCTGTGGCCCACCAGGGACTGCAGTCCACAGTTTGGAAAGCTTTGTTTTAGGGCAGGGTTCCCCAAATCTTACCCTGGAGGTCCAATGCGCTGCAGAGTTTAGCTCCAACCCTGATCACACTCACCTACCTGTTATTCTCTAATGATCCCGAAGACCTTGATTAGCATGCTCAGGTGTGTTTGATTAGGGTAAGAGCTAAACTCTGAAGGAAAATGGATCTCGAGGCCCAGATTTGATGATCCCTGTTTTAGAGTATTTGCTGGTTGATGCTTCTCTTGCCTCGTTTCTTATGACTTCTTTTAAGTTTAGAAACTGCAATTCTGTTTCAAATCCAAACATGTGAATTGAGATGCATGAGCTTTTTTGTTTTGTTTTGTTTTGTTTTGTTTTGGCTAGAATCAGAAATGTGACGTTTTTAATATTTCAGTGCATCTCCACTTGTGCGGTCACATTTTTGTGATTCCATCTGATAGCATTACAAGTTTAAGTAGAAGTTGTCCTATGTGGTTGTCACATACTCTGTCTCATCATTCTGGTTGTATCATTTTATAATGTTCTTGTCACTGCAGGGCTCTTTCTTCTAAAAGCAATTTTGAAAAGCATCTGTAGGGAGTAGCTGTACATTTTTTGTTAGGAGAACACTCAAGGTGGAAAAGTCTTTTAATAAAAAACAAAAAACATTTTCCCTCATGTCAACATTATCCAGCAGTGTGTTAGAGGTTTTTTTTTTCTTTTTGAGAATAGCCTGAAAAATGAATTGATGGTACATACTTTTTTTTTTCTTGTTCTTCATCAGAATCAGGACTTCTTATTGCACATGCCAGTGGGTAATGGCGGTTTGTCCCAGGAGCCCTTGGGGGCCGGAGGGAGACTGACAGTCGGTGCTCCTACGCTGCCTGCTCCAGATCTTAGCGCTCCCCTCAGTGCAGACACAGTGTGTAGTTGTGAGGCCTGTTATGAGCGAAGGTGAGTCCTGCAGTCCTTAGTATGTTGTGAGATCAGTTGACATGGGTCTTATTTATAACCGTGATTGTTGTTGGTCTAATCAAGACTTGTGTTGATTGGTTTGATTGTGGTGTGATTGGTCAGGGAGATCACTGCTGAGTCAGAGCGGGAGTCACAACAACTGCAGAATCACTGGTCCGAGGTCAGATACCTGGTTCGGTGCATTTACCGTCAGACTGGGACTCCGCTGGCTGATGATCAGGATCAGCCTCTGGACCGGGACAAAGAGAGCATGAAGGAACTCGTTGACAGGTACTGATTGGTTCTGAGCACACTTGACAAACACTACAAGTCAAAAGTGTTTGGACAGTATGATTTTTAATGTTTTTAATGCCTGCATTTATTTGATCCAAAATACAGAAAAAGCAGTAATATTGTGAAATTTTTACTATTACAATTAACTGCTTTCTATGTGAATATATTTTAAAATTGAATCTATTCCTGTGATCAAAGCTACATTTTCAGCATCATTACTCCAGTCCTCATTGTCACATGATTCTTCAGAAATCATTCTAATATGCTGATTTGCTGTTCAAGAAACATTTTTATTGTTTTTATTATTAATATTTAAAACAGTTGAGTACATTTTTTCGGGATTCTTTAATGAATAGAAAGATCTAATGATCAGCATTTATCTGAAATAAAAAGATAACATTATACACTATACCTTTTCTTTTTTGGTAAATAAATTATAGAAATAAGTTTATTTGGTAAGGATGCTTTAAATTGATCAAAAGATGATAAAGACATGGATAATGTTACAAAAAATTTCAGATTATTTCAGATAATTCAGATAAATGCTGTTCTTCTGAACTTTCTATTCATCAAAGAAACTGGAAAGAATTCTACTTAGCTGTTTTCAACAAAATAATAGATGTTTTTTTTGAGCTGCAAATCAGAATATTAGAATGATTTCTGAAGGATCATGTGACAGGAAAGACTGCTAAAAATTCAGCTTTGCCTTCACAGGAATAAACTACATTTTAAAATATACTAACCAGAAGCGTTATATTGCAGCTTTTACTGTATGTTTGGTCAAATAATGGCAGCCTTTGTGAGAATGAGATTTTTTTAAAATAATCTTACTTATAGGTAATTTATAACAAATATTATATGAATAATCGATTATGCTACAAATAGTATTATCTATCACTTTGACAGATTTGGTAGTAGGGCTGGGCGATATGGCAAAAAATGTAAATTTGACTTTTTTTTTTCATGATTTTTAACTAGTCAACTTGAAAATGTAACTACAACATGATTCAAGTAACTTTTTCTTTATTAAACCTCCAGTTAAAGAAAATAGTATTTCTGTGCACCACACAAAGTGGTCAACATGATGTAAATGTTAAAATCACTTGTTAAATACCTTTGCAGAAAAGATGCATGTACTACAACTACATCTTCTACAAACTTGTCTTATACATATTATATGTTAAGAAATAATACAAAGAAAATATGAACAAGATATGAGCGCATCACACCATAGCAGTTAATCATGTGCACCGGCATGCAGTTGGATTATTTTTTATTCTAAATCGCAAAACATTACATTTCGAATTAATCTTTAAAATCGCCCAGCAATACTTGGTAGTAAATTTTCTAGTGTTTTTTTTTTTTTTGTGTGAAAATGACATTAAGCACTTGTTGATCTGCTAACCCTGTGTAATAAACTATCACATTACCAAATCTGGAAGACAAGTGGAATTCCTCATTTCTCTCCTCCCAAAGCCTCAATTTGCTTTCTCTTTATTTAGGCTTTGTGAGAAAGATCCCTACCAGTTATACCAGCGTCTGGAACAGCAAGCAAGGGAGTATGTCTTAGAGATGAAAGTGCGGCTACTCAAGCACCTGTCCACAGGCTCAAAAGCACCCGGTTCAGCGGTTCAAGGGCCTCCACAGGCACACCAGTTCATCTCACTGCTGCTAGAGGAGTACAATGCGCTCTGCCAGGCGGCCCGCACCATTAGCAGCTTCCTTCTCACCCTGGTGTGTTGTTACAACCCAACCATATTATACACACTGATACTAATGTTGTCAAAAGTATTGGTACTTCACTATCAATTCGATACTTACATTTAAAAAATGTAACAATACCAGTCTTTCAGCAGTACCATTTAAAGTTCACTTCAAGAAGAAAAAAACCCTGATAATGTATTCACCACCCATGTCATCCAAGATGTTTGTCTTTCTTTTTTCAGTCGTAAAGAAATTAAGGTTTTTAAGGAAAACATTCCAGGATTTTTCTCCATATAGTGAAGATAACCTTGCATTACAAAATCCTGGAAGGTTTTCTTCAAAAACCTTAATTTCTTTGCGACTGAAGAAAGAAAGACATGAACATCTTGGATCACAAGGGGGTGAGTAAATTAAAGGACATTTTTATTCTGTAAGTGAACTTGACTTGATCTTGTGTGCATATGAATCATGAAAATCTGTTTAAGCACTGTTTTTCCTTTTCAGGAGAACGAACATTTGCAGAAGTTTCAAGTGACATGGGAGCTCCACAATAAGCACCTTTTTGAGAACTTGGTGTTCTCTGAACCCATCCTGCACAACAGTCTACCTGCCTTAGTGGCCCAGCTCAGGTATAATCTTTAAGTCAGTCGTTATTATAGCACTCCTTTGAATGCATAGATGCTATTATTTTGTTTTTGTTGAATAGGCAGGGCACAACATCCCATGATTCATACAGTGAGGATATGTATCGTACACTGCTTGAGAGGTACCATCAGCTGGACCAGGAGATGAGTGCTGTGGCTCTCGAATGGCTGGAGTGTGAGAAGAGGATTGATGACTATGTTGATGAGCAGGTATGTTTTGTTGGTCAGTAAATGTAAATGCAATCATTGGTGGCTCTCTTGCTTGATCTGATACCAGTTTTGCCTGTTTGCAGTTGCTTTTCAAGGTTGAAGGTCAGAATCTCACAAATCAAAGGACAGAACCACATAAGTCTTTAATTAATAGAAATGTAAGTTGCTGCACAAGTCACACATTACGCATTATTAATCTTCATACATGATTTTGTACTGTGCAAAGCAGTTTATTGACTGGAGCTAAATACGTTTTTTTCTTTTTAATAAGATGTCTTTAAGAACTAAGCAGCGGATGCTTAAAGAAGATGCAGAGATCTTCAAACAGAAAAGATTTTTTGAAGAGCAGGTAATATTTTCTTTTTGAGGTTAAAAAGGTTGCTGAGGCAAGTGTACCCTAATTAAAGTCTACATGTACAGTGCCTTTTTGACAGCTAATGGAATTAATATTAAATTGAAAATTTTGATTAAATTGAAAAGTTCCAATTCAGTCACCAGTTGCACAAAACCTTTTCACTGTACCTGAGATTCAGTTAACACTGTTAAAAAATGTATTATAAATGTATTAAGCAATACAAGTTCACTACCAGTCAAAAGTTTTTTAATGTTTTTTTAAAGAAGTCCCTTCTGCTCACCAAGCCTGCATTTTTTTTCATCCAAAGTACTGCAAAAACAGTAAAACTTTGAAATATTTTACAATTTAAAATAACTGTTTTCTATTTAAATATATTTTAAAATGTAAATTAGTCCTGTGATCGAAGCTATATAAATAAAAATCTTACTGTTCAAAAACTTTTGACTGGTAGTGTATATTCAGCCTTGATGATAATAAGAAAAGTGTAAGCAGCAAATCAGCTTATTAGAGTAAAAGATCATGTGACACTGAGACTGAGTAATGACTGCTAAAAATTCAGCCTCGCTGTCACAGGAATAAACTGCATTGTGAAACATTAAAATAGAAAAGATGTATGTATTCAAAGACGAAAACAATTCTCACCAACTTAAATTTTTGAACATATGTGTATATTTATGTTTTCCTCGTAAAAGCATCTGTATTTACAACTGCAATTTTGTTTTAATATTCTGATTGCAGTTCCTACCGAACAGTAAAAAGTCTCTGGGTGGTGACAGTAAGTTCACAGACACAGTGAAACAGATGCTTTCATCCAGGCTGAGTATCCCAGACTGTCCCAACTGCAATTACAGACGGAGGTACTTTTTTCATTAAAGCAATACATTTTGCGGGACACTTAGATAATACAAGTGAAAAAAACAATACAATTATAGCCTTTTAGTGTCCATTGAGGGTGTGTTCACACGTAGTTCGGTTTGTTTGGTCCGGACAAAAAAGGAAAATGATAAATTTGGTCCTGGTCCGCTTAGCGTTCACACTGGCATTTTTGAAAGCGAACCTAAAAATACTGAACCTAAAGGCATAGTAATACATTCACAACCTGATTGGTCTGGTTGAATGACTTCTATTTCGTGACGGAACTCACCGAACACTCCAAACAAAATGCAAAGGTGTGTTCGACTTAAAGCGGTGCTTGTGGGTGTATGACATCAAAGTACCCATTCACTGATTGGTCTGCTGATTGATGCTTTAATCGGAAACACGCAATGCCATTTGCTGGGCTAAGCGCGCTCATTGTTGTGTGCATATGATTTTATTTTCACCACCTGAAAACTCACAAAGGCTCATACAAGGCACTTTACCTCCTCGTTGCTCTACGTTTGTCCTCTGCACATGTTGTTTTGGATACACCGCTTGTTCCCGCATGTCGCATAGCGTCGAATCTTGTCATTACTTCCTGTTTTTGGTTCATTTAGAAGTATTTGGTCTGTGTTGCGTTCATATTTATTTCGAACCGCACCAGAGTTCGTTAGTAAGGGGACCGAGACCCATCTTTTAAGCAGCCTCGGTCCACTTGTTTGGTACGCACCAGGGTTCGGATGGCAGCGTTCATACTTACTCAAACAATCCGCACTAACAGAGCAATCACACCAGGCTTCGCTTTAATCGAATGAAACATGACAAGTGTGAACATACCCTGAGTGTCCTTTTTCACACTACTGTATATTGGTAACCTATGTACTCATCGTTAATATATTTACCTCCAGATGCACCTGTGACGATTGCAGTCTGTCTCACATCCTGACCTGTGGCATCATGGATGCCCCTATGGCAGAGGATCTGCATCTGAAGCTGCCCCTGCAGGCGGAACCTCCCCGGGACTACCTGTCAGAGGTCCATCCCCCCAGCATGTCATCGGGCAGCTCAGGATCCGGCTCGGCCCCAGGCTCCCCCATCACCATCCAGCAACACCCGCGCCTCATCCTGCCACAGGATGGCACCACCACATTGTGAGTGAAAACTGTTTTGTGCTCTCTGCTTAATATGAAACGAATCTGAGTACTTGAACACTTGTTTTCCATGAAGGTCTCATTAATATATTTTATGACAATAATAATTATTACAATTATTACAATTCTGCAAATGTGTATATTTAACTACACATTATTGTGTAGTTAAATATTAACAAGTAGTCAGCAGTGATACTGAAGGTTTAATAAATCTTAAATACACATCACTGACAATAATAGTAATGACAACTTGAATAGTAAGTAGTAAGTGAGTCAGATGTTGAGCTTATTTAGTGAAGGATTGATTTAAACCAGTAACTCTTGATTTTGAAGTCTTTTTGAATGATTCATAAAAGGAACCAGCTGATTAGAGTCAGGTTTTGTGAGTCAGACTACATTGTTCACACTTTGTTTGTTTTTGTGTCTAGCTATATGAGGAAATATTTTTTTATCAGCACATTCAAGACAAAAAACAGCTTTTTATATTTATATAGTACATGTACACACACTACCATTCAGAAGTTTGGGGTTGATAAAATTTTAATGGTTTTGGAAAGAAAAGTGTTACGGTCATCAATTATTTGATAAAAAAAATCCACCGTAATAATAATGTTATGAAATAATACAGTTTTGCTTAACTTTTATATTTTAATACACTACCAGTTAGAAGTTTTTGAACAGTAAGATTTTTAATGTTTTTTAAAGAAGTCTCTTCTGCTCACCAATCATTTATTTGATCTGAAGTACAGCAAAAACAGGACAATTTTGAAATATTTTTACTTTTTAAAATAGCTGTTTCTATTTAAACATATTTTTAAAATTTAATTTATTCCTGTGATTTCAAAGCTGAATTTTTAGCATCATCCACTCCAGTCTCCAATTCCTTCAGAAATCATTCTAATATTCTGATTTACTGCTCAAAAAACATTTATTATTGTTGAAAACAGCAGAGTAGAATTTTTCAGGTTTCTCTGATGAATAGAAAGTTCAGAAGAAAAGCATTTAACTGAAATAGAAATTGTAACATTCTAGTCTTTTATCAATTTAAAGCATTCTTTCATTCTTTCTGGTTTTAATTTCTATAACACTTTCCCCCAAAAAAACATGTTACGAGAGTTTTTTTTATTTCAAATAAATGCTGATCTTTGAATCGTTCTATTCAAAGAATCCTGAAAATGATTTACTCTACTGTTGTAAATATTGATAATAATAATAAATATAGCTGCAAGCAGCAATTACGGGGCCAAGCATTGAAAGGGAAAATGAGGAGCTAAGGATGGCATGGAACACCAGACCAACTGCAACAGTAAGTGAAAGGAAGCAATTTTAAGACGATTTTAGTCAAAACAACAGAAAAATAAAGTAGAATGCCTACTGACATGATTTAATGGCTTATTACGTTTGACCAACAGGTGGCGCTGTTATCAAAACGATGTGGTGTGTTTAGTGTGAGGTGACAAAGGCACACACAAAGTTTGGTGTCATTATGTCAAAGCTTTGCAGAGATAAAGCCTCAGAGTCATTTTGGCATCAAGCCTAAAATTTGTAGCGGCGCTGTACGAAAACGGTTTCGTCTATCAACATGAAATCCATATCTTTTTGTCAGCACAGTCTGAAGATGATCTGTGGTGAAAATCGGATGAACGGTCTAGGAGGAGTTAGAAAAAGTATGTTTTCAACATGAATCAACATGGCGGAGAGGATAATTGGTATCTTGGTTGTCGGCATGACCCAAGGAATATTTTGAGACCAGTTTCATTACAATAGGCTAATGCAATCTACATTTATTAGCATTTTTGGAAATTTCAAAATTAGTAGTTAATGAATGGCTTATTACTCTTGACCAATAGGTGGCGCTGTTACCAAATTGATGTCTAGTAATCAGTGTGAGGTGACAATGTTACATACAAAATTTGGTGCAAATATCTCAAAGCTTTGCAGAGATACAGCTTCAGATGCGCCTGGGCATCTTTTCAGCAAATTCGTTGACGCGTTAAATGGAAACGGTTTTGAATATCGACACGAAATCCATAACTTTTTGTCAGCATGGTCTGAAGATGATCTGAGTCAAATTTGGAGAAAATCAGACAAACTGAGGAGTTCGGAAAAGTAGGTTTTCTACAATAATCAAAATGTCGGACAGGAAGCCAATTATGAGGTAATTGGTATCAGTGTTATTAGCCTGACCCAATGAATATTTTGAGATCACGTTCATTACAATAAGCCATTTTTCTCATAAGTTATTAGCATTTTTCTATAAATTTCCTTATAAATTTTGACAACAAGGTGGCGCTGCCACCAAACTTTTTGAGTACTGTCAGGGCATAGAGCCGAAGACACATACCGAGTTTTGTAACGATATGTTAATGCGTTCGGAAAATATAGCATTTTATAACAAAATTCGAAATGGCCGACGCCCAAAATGGCTGACATGGGAAAATTATGTTCGACTCGGCATGCCCCTCCGAATCTAACGAGACCAGTTTCGAGATTTTTGGCTAAACCATTGAGAAGTTATAAGCAAAAAATTACATTTTTCATATCACTTGACCACTAGGTGGCACTGTGATGAAACACTGCAGGTAGCCTCAGGTCATGCTTGTTATAACACTCACCAAGTTTGGTCTCAATACTCCAAAGCGTTGCAGAGATATTGCACATCCATTTTTGAATTCGTTTGCTCGTTATTCGAGAACGCTTTGTCCAATCAACTTGAAATCCATAACTTTTTGCCAGCATGGTCTGAAGATGATCTGAGCCAATTTTGGTGAAAATCAGACAAACCGTCTAGGACGAGTTCGAAAAAGTAGGTTTTACAAACAATTAATTATAGAAAAAAAAAACAAACCTTACGATTTTTGAATTTTGATATTCATTCAACTCGGCATGACCCAAGGATTCAGAGGGAAAAAAAAGAATTTAGATTTTGTGGCTTACCGTTCAAAAGTTATTACCAAAAAGAAAGTGAAACTTTGGACAAGTGGTGGCGCTAGAGAGTTTGAGTTAGAGACTCCAAATTAGCTTCAGTGACATTTCAGACTGTCCTCTATCAGTGTGCCAAATTATACAACTTTCCCGCCAGCGGTTCTATGGGCTGCCATAGACGCAATGGCGGAAGAAACGGAAGAAGAAGAATAAGAACGCCAACGGATACAATAGGTGCCACCGCATCTTCGGTGCTTGGCCCCTAATAATAAGAATTGTAACGGATACAATGAGTGCTTACGCACCTTCGGTGCTTGACCCCTAATAATAAATGTTTCTTGAACAGCAAATCAGCATATTAAAATTATTTCTGGATCATGTGACCCTGAAGACTGGAGTAATGATGCTAAAAATGTAGCTTTGATCACAGGAATACATTACATTTTAAAATATATTCTAATAGAAAACTGTTATTTTAAATAGTAAACATATTTTAAAAATGTATTGTTTCTGCTGTACTTTCGAACAAATAAATGCAGGCTTGGTGAGCAGAAGAGATTTCTTTAAAAAAAAGCATAACAAATCTGGTAGTGTATATATTAACTCCAAAACTTTGCACTGGAGTGTATATAAAAGGAAAATGCAGTCATTTGCAGGTATGGCAAAAAGTTTGTTGTTCCCTGTCTGCTTGCTTTATGGCTGCATTTTATAATAATTTTATGAGCTGTCAAGGGATTTTACGTGGGATTTTTTTTGTAATGTGTAGTACTGGTAATAGGTCTCTTGTGGACAGTATTGCAAAATCAGATAAGGGTCAGATCAGGCAAGTTCCAATTATTATAGTCATTACTGTATTCATGATTTCAATGACTTCATAATGTACTTTCCTGCTGAGCTCACTCAGTTTCTGTTTTAACGCAGTGTCATCAGTTTTATTGCATCACAACTCCGACGACTGAGTCATTAGGTTTCTTTTACTTTCCTTTTTCTGCCCCAGTGATGAAGTGCCTCCGTTGTCTGCCATCTACCCTCTGAGTGGGTACGAAGATCCTGCTGTGGTGGCCAGCATTAATGGCATCCACAGTCAGCTCAGTGGAGGAGAAGAGAGCGTGAACCTTAAAGATAAAGTAGGTGGCAGCTGATTGTCTGACAGTGTTGTAACCGCCTACAGTACACAATAAACATTTGACAACTGGAAAAGTTTGACATTTGTATTTAGAAAGTTATTTTGATGGTAATAAGTTTTCCTCTCTCATTCTCCCAGTCTTCACGGGGGAGCAGCAGCAGTAGCAGTTCCTCTGAAGGTGATGAGGAAGAGAGAGAGAGTGGTGGGGAACCTCCAGGCCAGAAGGAGTCACTGTCTGGAGGGAAAAATGACTGTCCGCCTCCATCATACCCTCATACACAGGTAGAGCTTAAGAAATGAGGTTACTGGGACTTTCCATATATATATATATATATATATATATATGTATGTGTATGTATGTATGTATATACACAGTCAAGCCCAAAATTATTCATACCCCTAGCAAATTCTGATTTTCAAATTTTTTCAACCAGCAAGTTTTTTGACCAATATTGACACAGGCGTCTCCCAAAAGATTATAAGACAATGTACAAAAGGCATCATTGTGAAAAAAATTATCTTTTATTTACATTTGAACAAAAAGTGGCATGTCCAAAATTATTCATACCTTCTTAATAATCAATAGAAAAGTTTTTATTGGCTATTACAGCAATCAAACGCTTCCTACAATTGCTGACCAGCTTTTTGCATGTCTCCACTGGTATTTTTGGTATTCATCTTTAGCGATGAGCTCCAACTCTTTCAGGTTGGAGGGTCTCCTTGCTATCACCCAGAGACTATTCATTTAGAAGATTAGTTCACTTCCAGAACAAAAATGTATAGATGGTTTACTCACCCCCTTCTTCAGTCATAAAGAAATTAATGTTTTTTGAGGAAAACATTTCATGAATTTTCTCCATATAGTGGATTTCAATGGTGCCCATCAGTTTGAACTTTCAAAATGCAGTTTAAATGCAACCTCAAAGGGAAAAAGGGTCTTATATAGTGAAACGGTCAGTTATTTTCTAAAAAAAAAAATTACATTTTATACCTTTTTAACCTCCAATGCTTGTCTTGTCTAGCTCTGCAATGCGCAAGCATACTCGAAAGTTAAGGTATGTTGAAAAACTCCCATCACATTTTCTCCTCCAACTTCAAAATCGCCCCTACATCGCTGCAGAAGTACAGATTCAGTGTTTACAAAGTGAACATGCAAAGGTAAAATGCTACGAAAAAAGGTAAAACAGTGATATAGGGCGATTTTGAAGTTGGAGGAGAAAATGAGATGGGAGTTTTTCGACATACCCTAACTGTCTTTAACCGGAGTGCACAGAGTACAAGGCAAGCATTTGAGGTAAAAAGTGTATAGATTGTACTTTTTTTTTTTTTTTTTTAGAAAATAATTGATCGTTTGACTAGATAAGACTCTTATTCTTCAGCTGGGGTTGTTTAGAGCCCTTTAAAGCTGCATTTAAACTGCATTTTGGAAGTTAAAACTCACAGGCACCATAGAAGTCCACTATATAGAGAAAATTCCTAAAATGTCTTCCTCAAAAAACATATCTTTACGACAACTTTAAGTTGTATCTATAACAGTTTACTGGCATATTGAAAGTTATACTGTCTGTATGTAATGTAATATTTTTAAGTCATATTTATTCAAACCCTATTAAGCATTGCTGTTCTTAAGGAGCTTATTTTTATGGTTGGATACAAAATTGTGTTAAAACACAAATTAAGCCTTTGGAAGCTCTAACAACACTTAATCCGCTTGAGCTGTTACACTTACGTATGTTTAGCCCATGCATGTGCTGAAGATGAGTAACAAATATGGCCTCTGGCGAAATGATGAATATTTGTTTCCTTTTTCAGGTGGATCAGGTACAACACCCGTGCGAGTGTCATGTGTGCAATCAGGGCAACGGGGATGGTAGCACCTCTGGCCTGAACTCCACCTGTCTGCCTACCAGCAGGCTGCATGCAGGGGGTCACCAGTTCTTCTCAGAGAAGACGCCAACCCACCCCGCCCTCCACCTTTACCCCCACATCCACGGTCATCTACCCTTACACAACCTGTCCCACCTGCCCAGACCACTGCTGCCCACCCTCTACTCCACCCCTCCTCTCACACACAGCAAGGTTAGAGCCACGCACATGCACAAAAACACACACACAGGAAATTCCCAGCCTTCCCTTTGAGAGATGCCTGGGGTTGTAGGTGCTTGGTGAATTTGCTGTTATTTTTCTAGCCACAAGGGGGGTGACTTGTATCAAAAATCATAACATTAAAGGCACAGGTGCAAAATTTCACGTCTTACTGGGCACATACCTTTCCACATGATTGACTATTCCTTATCAAGCATTGATGCAATGTCATCATACACTTCCTGTTACAATTTCAGTAGCCTTATTGTAAATCTGAAAAAAAAAAAATTATTGATGATTTTTTAATATAATGATCCCAACTCTCTTCACATCATCTTCTCTAGACTCTCCCTCCTACCCCCACGTCCAGTCACACAGGCGGAAAGCAGCAAGTGTTCAACCCCACCCTACCGGAGCACGTCTACCAGAGCTGCTTCAACACGGCAGGGGACTGGAACGGCTCTTTACCATGTCCCTCGCTCAAACTAGAGAACCTCTGGGACACGCACATGATGAAGAACTGGAACCCTTCTGTACTGCTCCAAGAGCCCCTACCTGGTCAGTTGCCCAAATCATTTGAAAAATGTTTTGCACACTTCAAAGCAGATAAAACCACACTTCCATTTTGAGTAAAAAGCATTTTGAACTGGTTGCCCTCTGCGCTACCTGTTGTTATTTTTACCACCACACAACTTGGAATACACAACTCAGAAAAAAAAATACTGATATGAAGCCACATTGTGCGGCTTTTGGTTGTAATTTTCAGTTGAAGGGCAACAAGAGAAGCAATGTAAGTCTTCACTGCTTTCCTAGCCATAAGAAGAGGGAAAAAAATGTGTCTTTGTTCTTTCCACTTCAGCCCTGATGCCTTTGAGGCTTTTAGGAGACCACAGCTGAAATCTGGGAGTTTGGTTTAAGCTTATATGTGACCCTGGACCACAAAACCAGTCTTAAGTCGCTGGGGTATATTTGTAGTAATAGCCAAAAATACATTGTATGGGTTAAAATTCTAGATTTTTCTTTTATGCCAAAAATCATTAGGATATTAAGTAAAGATCATGTTCCATGAAGATTTTTTGTAAAATTCCTACTATAAATATATCAAAATGTAATTTTTGATTAGTAATATGCATTAAGAACTTAATTTGGACAAGTTTAAAGGTGATTTTCTCAGTATTTTGATTTTTTTGCACCCTCAGATTGTAGATTTTCAAATAGATATATCTCGGCCAAATATTGTCCTATCCTAACAAACCATACATCAATAGAAAGCTTATTTATTGAGCTTTCATATGTTGTATACATCTCAGTTTTGTAAAATTTAACCTTATGACTGGTTTTGTGGTCCAGGGTCACATATCTATTGCCACCTGTAAGCTCTTTCAGTAGATGTGGTCATTGTATCAGTATTTTATTTTCCGAGTTGTGTTGCGATAAAAATAAGAACAGGTAGCGCCAGTAGCTCACCAAGTGGAACCATTTTACGTCATTGAAATATTGGCTCCTCCCCCATAGTCCTAAATGTGTATAAAGCGATGTGGATTTTTTTAAAACAATGTAAATCTTTTATGGGTTTTCTACTACATATTCAGTAAGAGGCTTCATTTGCGTTATATTTACACATACAAGTGTTAATACCTCTGTTCGCTTTAATGTGGAAGTTGTTATTCAGGTGTTTAAAAGACCAACAGGCTCTGTGTAGATCTGGTAATAATGTTTCTGGTGATCAGATTCAGACTAGAGGTCTTCACGGGTCCAAAAATTCGTACCCGAACCCGAAGAGACCCGTAAATGTCCTGGACGGAACCGACCTGGACCCGTATTTTATTTTAAAGTGGGACCCGAACCCGTGAAGACCCGAAATATACCTTAAATGTACTAGTTGGACCCGAACTCGGCTGGGAAGACACAGACCCGACTGTACCCGAACGGCACATATTGCACAGCAAACTGCTATTATTAACTATAAATAAGTTGCAAAGGAAAAAAAAACTTTTTTGGCGTAAACTACTGTTAGTAGCGTTGCATACAGACCTCCTTCAGTACATGTTAGGCTGTTCTTCTCTCTTGCCGACAGAAAGACCCTTTTTAATCCACTATTCCAGCTTTAATAGTTACTTTAGGGCAGGCTACTCGCGGTCACGGTCGGTGACGAATGACCAATGCAATACTTTTTTCTCTCTAAGTCAACTTCGACCGTTGTGTTTACCCTTTTGAACTACAATAACGATACTTTTGCAGATTGTAATAAAGACTCGGCGCAATTGTTTTATTTATTAGTTAATTTATTATTAATTAATATTATTAATTTATAATTAAACATTTTTTTCCAAAAAGGCACAGAACAATGAATGCGGTAAACTTTACTGCGTGCATCTTCAATAACAGTATCTTCTTCAGTAAGATAAAGCAATACAAAACATATGTTTAGAGCTCCACCTAGTGGTCATCTTATGAAACTTAAAGGAGGAATTCGCACGTATAGCACGAGACAGCTTGATAGCGTAAATAGCTTATTCTGAAAAGAGTGTATTTTTTCCACCATATTTTCTATTATCACATGTGCTCTCTGAGCCGAGACTGACCAAAAAATTAAAATATAACAAGATGGTACTTCCGTGTTATTATAAACGTAAGAAAGAATGCTATGTGTACTATGGCAGAGTAAAAGCAAAGTACCTTTAAGGCCTTAAGGGTATTCTATAGTCTTTGGCAGAGTTTCTCTATGGCTCTGGTCTTTGGTAAAAGTCGCCAGCTCTGGTTGCCATAGAAACATTTCATGCGCGTTATTTTAATGCAGTGTAAACATCACAGACAACATTAATGTGACTGTTCATTTTCGATTTCATATTTTGTTGCTCATGTGAAATAAATAAATGTGCAAGGCTTTTTATTTCACATCACTCATGAAGGAATCCATGATCACCGACCGTCCATTTACGTTAACTCCTCCTGCGCTCTGCTTCTCGCTGCTGCGGTCACGCGACATACGTTTATTTATTTAATCTTCTTCTTTTTTTTTTATTTCCTTCTCACACTTTTCTTATCATAATTTTACAAGATGCAAGTTACAAAACACGTGCAAAGTGGTGACTGACACTGGAAGGTGCGATGTTCTCCGATCGACTCGGGTATTACACACAAGTTAAACATACCCGGGACCCGAAGTAATAGATTTGGACCCGACCCGGACCCGGCTAACCATTTAAAATATAGACCCGAACCCGTACGGGTCCCGGGTCGGGTCCCGGGTCCTCGGGTCTCGGGTCCTCTGTGAAGAGCTCTAATTCAGACTACATTCAGAAGTACATTCCTAAAGTCACAATGTAATCAAAATTACCAATTATTATCTTTTCATGTGATACTTCAGTGTTTGATTAAGGCTTGTAATCCTTAATCAAAAGCATTAACTTTCCATCCCCCTCCAATGATATCTCTTTTTTTTTTTTTTTTTAAGTCTAGCCAATAATCCCTTCCTTCACCTGTCAATCACATGATATCACAGTAATTAGCAAACAACAATCTAATCAGTTTCCGATGGACGAAATCATGTCTCATCCTACAATTTCTTCTCATTCAGGAAGCTGTTTCAGTTGGATGTATGTAACAATAAATCCAACTGAAACAAACGATTGGAATTTTGCTTTCATGCCGACTATGGAAGAGCCTTTAAAGGAGTAGTTCACTTCCAGAACAAAAAATTACACATAATTTACTCACCTCCTTGTCATTCAAGATGTTAATTTCCAGACGAGCATTAGAGGTAAAGAAGGGTATAAATTGTCAGTTTGTTTCGAAAATGAACAATTGTTTCGCTAGATAAGACCCTTCTTCCTCGGCTGGGGTCATTTAGAGATGTTCGAAGCTGCATTTAAACTGCATTTTGGAAGTTCAAACTTGGGGCCACCATTGAAGTCCATTATATAGAGAGAAATCCTGATAATTCCTAAAATGTTTTCCTCAAGAAACATAATTTCTTTACGACTGAAGAAAGAAAGACATGAACATCTTGGATGACAAAGGGGTGAGTAAATTATCTGTAAATTTTCATTCTGGAAGTAAACTAATCCTTTAAAATCCATTGAACCCTTCCATTGCACAAAGTGTCTTTAAAATGGAAAAAAAGTTCTTCAGAATTTTAAAATGCTCTTCACACTAAGGAGAATGGTTCATTGAAAAGTTCCAAAAGAAACCAAAAATGTTTTTTTTTTGACGTTCTCGCAACAGTTCCTCCTTTGGAACATTTATTTTTAGGAGTGGATTAGAAAACCGCATTTGATTAGATCACATTCGTAGTTCAAGCACTAATGCGTCCCAGACAATAACAAAGAACCACCTACTCACCTTTCAGCCAAACAGTGTGCTAAAAAAAAGGGTCTTTGAACCTGGACCAGTTACATGTGGCTTTAAAGGTAATGAAGTGTCTGATCAAATAATTTGGAAGAGCACAATGTGCATACAGGACCACTTCACTACTTGACTAAAATACCTGAGAAATAAGCTAGAAACATGTAGTCACAAAATCATAGTCCATCCATCTCAAGCCATTCAAAATTCATGTCACACTGAAGAGTTCTGGGAGTGACACCTGCCTTAAAATGTGTGAATCTAAAGTCTAATCCCCTAAACGCATACAAGTTTCATTTACAAGATTTGACAGTGATAGAATTAACAGTGACAATCATAGTAGACGTTTGACATGTTGATGCCATAAACTAAAAACTACAATTTAGCTGTTTGGCTGAGCTGTTTTTGGCCAAAGTTATATTGACATGATCACAGTCATTTAGTCACCTAGTCATCATTAGCAACATGCCGTCCACAGAGAAGGCGTGTTGTGTTTATACTCATTAAGCTGTTGCGTGCTCTCTCTGGACCATAATTGATGGGTTTCCCCGGGACCGCATGGCTGGTGGTGAGAAATTGCTGGAGAGAGATCAAAATTTGTGAATGAGTCAAAACGCAATTTTCTAGTACCACACCTCAGACGAGCTGTCTGTCCAAAAGTGGGTGAAGTCACTTCATTACCAACTACATGTTTAGTTCAGCTCTATACACATTCTGCGTATTTTATATACGCATATGACTTTCACCGTTTTCAGTATCTCTCTGACCCTGAAACTCTTCTTCTTATCAAAGGTGACATGCTGGGCCCTCCCCTTCCCGACGTTCCCCTTCTCTCCTCCAGTTTGGACCCCAATGTCAATCCCCACCCTCTCCCAGATGGCAAAGAGAAGAAGAACGGCGCCAAGAAAAAGTGTCTCTTCAACTACCAAGATGCCTTCATGGAGGCGAGTGAAGTGGTGATGGCCACTTCCTCTGCCACCTCCTCTGTCTCCAGTACCGCCACCACTGTCCAGTCAAGTAATAATCACTTGTACATTTCTAAAAGACCCATTATGAGTATTTCAAATGAATTTGTGCTTTCCTGTGCTTATTTTCCTTTTTGTCTTTTTTTGTAGATGAAGTTTTCCATAATTTAGGTAAAGAGGACCATAGACATCCCACCCCCATTGCTCCTAGGAATAGTCCCACCAGTCTCACGTCTCTCCCCCCTCTCAGCGGAACCTCGCATCCCTCTTCCCCCAACACGCACCTACCCAGTATAGGCACCCAGTCCTTCCCAAAGACTGTAACTCAGACTCCAGGCTTCATGGATGTCCATCAGGGTCTGTGCTTGTCATCTGGTGAGCAGCAAACTGGCCCAGGCGATGGTTTAGTCAGTGGTCCAAATAGCGTGTGCAGGTCAGTCCCGTGTCTATATCATTTCTAAGTTTTCTGTGTGATGACAAGCTGCTGTATTCAATACCAAGTCAAGCTTAAAGTTTTTTAATAAAATCATCAGAATATGTTCTGGGGTTGAGTCCATGTACTCACAGTCGGGATGTTTTTGTCAGTGATCCAGACTGTGAGGGTCATCGCTGTGAAGGGAACGGAGGCTACGAGCACCAGCCATATGAAGGAGAGGAGAGCCAAGATGAGGACAGCAGCTCGGAGCATAGCTCCTCCACCTCCACCTCCACCAATCAGAAAGAAGGAAAGTACTGTGACTGCTGCTACTGTGAATTCTTCGGTCACGGAGGGGTACGGAAACACTCATTTGACTTAAAACTGCTCCATTAAAAGTCTTACTAAATGGGATAGGGTGGTGTGACCATAGTTTTACATCATAGTATAAATTTATTAAAATTAAAGGAATTTAACACAACATTATAGATACAAAAATAATTTGTGTGTGTGTGTGTGTGTGTGTGTGTGTGTGTATATATATGTATATGTGTGTGTATATGTATATGTACTCACCCCCTTGTCATCTAAGATGTTCATGTTAATTTCTTTCTTCAGTCGTAAAGAAATTAAGTTTTCGTTTCAGGATTTCTCTCCATATAATGGATATCTATGGTGCCCCAGAGTTTGAGCTTTCAAAATGCAGTTTAAATGCAGCTTCAAAGGGCTCTAAACGATCCCAGCCGAGGAAGAAGGGACTTATCTAGCCAAACAATCAGTTATTTTCTAAATTTTTTTTTTTTACAATTTATATACTTTTCAACTGCAAACACTCATCTTGGTTTCCTGTTTATGACTGTTAGGGTGTGTTGAAAAACTCCCATCTTATTTTCTCCTCCAACTTCAAAATCATCCTACATTGCTGCAGAAGTACCAACTCTGTGTTTCAAGTGAACATGCAAAGAAGGTCAAATGCCCTTTACAAAAAAAAAAAAAAAGGTAACACAGCGATGTAGGATGATTTTGAAGTTGGAGGAGAAAATCAGATGGGAGTTTTTCAACAAACCCTAACTCTCATACACAGTTCAAGCAGAGCTAGACCAAGATGAGCATTTGCAGTTGAAAAGTAAATAAATAGTCATTTTTGTTTAGAAAATAACTGATCGTTTCGCTAGATAAGACCCTTCTTCCCCAGCTAGAGTGCTTTGAAGCTGCATTTAAACTGCATTTTGGAAACTCAGGGGCACCAAAGATACCCATTATATCTTGGGTGACAAGTGAGTACATTATCTGTAAGTTTTTGTTCTGGAAGAGAACTACTCCTTTAATAAAAGGTACATCTCAGTAGATTACACTGTCAGGCAAATATTAATACAGTTTTGGTTGGCAGGTGAATTGTCTTTTCAATCTGTCTGTATCTGTTGATATTGGATATATAGTATATTTTATTTACATTTGCAGTCATCTAACACTTTACATAATTTCATTGGCAGATAATTGGCTTATTGGCTTATTTTTGCAAGACTTAGTAATGATGGAAGATTCACCCAAAAATGAAAATTTGGTTGTTTATTACTATTATTTAATTACAGTTAGACATTTTAAGGTATCAAAGCTTCCAATCAGTGTGTGCTGTTCACACAGTGTCATTGATGGATCACTGCATGCACTTATTTCCTATCCATATCAGTTTTGCATGCTCCACTGCTTATGTAAATCAAATATCAAAAGAAAATTTATGGAAATAGTTCATGTTAACCATTTATTGTTGAATAAATAAGCTAATCAGGTTTATTTTGTTTGCGGTGTGTAGCCCCCTGCCGCACCCACCAGTAGGAACTACGCAGAGATGCGGGAGAAGTTGCGACTCAGGCTGACAAAGCGGAAGGAGGAACAGCCTAAGAAAGAAGAATTGCTGCTAGAGCGGGATGAGGTGCAGGATAATCGCAAGGTAGAGGACCTGTTACAGTTCATCAACAGCGCAGACAACAAACCAGCCAGCAGCTCCAAAGCAGCCAAACGTGCCCGTCACAAACAGAAGAAGGTAAAGTCATCTTGTAATTGGGAATTATGCTCTTTTGTCGTACATCATAAAACTATATTAAAATGCAGTGCAACTGTCTTTTTAATGTTGTTTTTATTTTTTTTTACTTCCTCATATGGTCTGGAAAAACTATGGAAAAAGTAAAATGTCAAATAATATGTCAAATAGTTTGACCTTTATATGATAAAGCGAGATTAGTTCAGGTTTTAAAATGTCATGTTGACCCTAAAAGCCTTATGATATCTATAAATGAGTAATGCATTATATGTTATTTAAAATTTTTTTTAAACAAGTCATGGGATCTAACTAGTGTTGTCACGATACCAAAATTTTGACTTTGATGCAATACCTAACTAAAATATTTCGGTACTACTGCTGAACCATAGAACATAGAATGACCAAATTTATAATAGATTGAATAATAGATGGTCCAAATTGAGGTTATAGTTATTTTATTTTTTGGAAAAAAGCCTTTCATCCGCGATTTAAAAAAATATATAAAATAATAAAAACCACATGCCAGTGCCACTACACAGGACCAACTAGGTGAACCACTAAGAAGCCTACAGATATATAGTGATCTTTGCAGCTTTGGTAAGTTAGCTAAAATGATAAAGCCAAGCTTATTTCATGGTATAGTCATTTTATTTCACAATAACAATTTATATCATGATATAGTCATTTTTGATATTTTGTCTTTGTTATTAATAATAAGAACGTAGACGCAAGTAACAAACTAATGGACAAATACAATAAAACAAAGACACAAAAAAATAAATAGGGCCCTATAAAATCAATTTTATTTCCAAATTCCTTTTTTATTTCTTTAAATTTTTCAGGATTCTGTTTTTTCCGGTTTAAAATTTTTTAGACTCTATTTTAATGGTTACATTATAAAATATCAATCAAAAAGCATGTTTATTAATTGAAATCATGAAACTTTCACAATTTAACAGCAATTTCTTAAACAAAAAATGAATTTTTTAGGCCCTATGAAATACGTTTTATTATTTTTCTCAAATTCAGTTTTAATTAATTTTCTGGATTCCATTTTAATAGTGTCATTTAAATTTTAATAACGAAATGCATATCTAATGAATAGAGATAAAATTGATTTTATAAATAATTAATTTACTATATTATTTATTTACTTTTTTTTTTCAGAAATACTGTCTTTAGACAGTGTATTTAGAGTTTTCTTGTTAATTAATAAATTCTGGTAATATTCTTAAGATATTGTTTTAATGTTTTTTATTAATAGTAGTAGTAGTACTATCTTACGATTAAGTAATATTTCTCGTTAAACCAAGAAACTCAAGTTAAACCGAACTGTTATTTAGATGGGTTCATTAATGCCTTAACATTTCTGTTTGTATGTGATATAACTAGTGGTGGGCATAGATTAATTTTTTTAATCTAGATTAATCTAGATTAAATCTTGGAATTAATCTAGATTAATCTAGATTAAAATGGCTAATTTGAATTCTGCTGAAGGCATTCAGAATATGTGTGCTACCCAAATAATGACTTAAAGTCTTTGAGAATGGATCATAAAGCTCATAAAGCTGTTCTATGATAATTTGTTGATGAAAATAAATTATCTTCAATTAGATGTACTTGTGTTTACTAACTAACTAACAATGAAATTATTTTTTCTACCTATTAGATTGTGTTTTTTTAACGTCAACACCTACCCAGCCCATTATGTTACACCGTACTTTTATTTTGACAGGTTGCCGTGAAGTTTCTGTGTATACAGTATGATATGATACTAGTTTTCTCAAATGAAACGTTAAAAGTGACACTCACAGCAGTTTGGGAGATTGAGTTTATCTGTTCATGTGAGATGCAAATGCCAAAAATTACCGGGAGCGTCACGTGTGTTTCAGTATGCGTGTAGTAAAAGCTCGTCTCCGCAATGCATACATACAGCTAGGCAAACGGAACATATCGGATTCATATTAAAACGGTCTTTTTGCATTTCAGGTTTCACATACACTAGTCCATATCGCGATTTGAATTAAGTGACTGACCAACATTTGATTTATGAATCCAAAAAACGACGAATTTACGTGGCATTTCGCGCTATAGTAGATTCGGTTTTTATGAATGGAGGACTACGCGACCCCGTCTGTGTTTTGGCGGAGGAGACTTAAACGCGCGACCATATTCTACAGTCTTCGGTATACATCCGCGTTAAACTATCAAGGTGAAAGTCATCATAGCTTGCGTAGTTTAGACCCAGCTCCCAACCCAAATTTGAGAATAGATTAACGGCGATATTTTTTTTATCGCGCGATAAGAGTTTCACGTTAACGCAGCACATTAACGCCGATAACGGCCCACCACTAGATATAACAATGTTTTTTTTTCTCAAAAGTAAAGGTAAAATGCTTATGAACTGTCTCTCACAGCAGTTCTAGAGATTGTTTATGCATTCATGTACTCATATATTGAGGCGACAGAGAAAACACCACGAGTGTCATGCGTGCTTCAGTATGTATGTAGTAAACAAAACGTGTGTCTGTGCCATTCATTCATATGTGCAGGATTCATATTTAAATAGACAAATTTTGGGATGTTCCACATTATACAGTAAATTCTGTTTTTATGACTGGATCCTGCGATTCCGTCCACGTTTTCCACTTTGTGGTAATCATAGGGCAATAAACAGTGTTATTATGGCTCTTATCAAAATGCATTCTTAAAGTACCGGTACTAGTAAAATGCAGAATTATACCATTATTAAAAGCAGGGTATCGCAAGGCCTTTTTGTACCGATATATCATGCAACACTAGATCAAACTGTCTTTTGGGGTATCATAGAATTAACTGTCTGCGGGTTTGTTTGGGTGCAGATGGAGGAGAAAGCCCGTCTAGAGGCAGAGGCTCGGGAACTGGAGGAACAACAGCAACATCTAAAGGAACAGAGGAGGCGGCAACAGGAGGAGGAGGCGGCACTAAAGCAAGAGCTGCTCCGTCTGCAGGAAATGCAGCATTTGCGGGCATCTAAGAAGAAAAAGAAAGACAACAAAATCAAGGAGGTAACCAAGTGTGAACATCCTTCTCACGTTCCGACAACCAACAGCCCTCAGCCTCTTCAGCAGACAGCACAGAGCGTTTTAGAAAAGAACATGCAGAATGGCAAAACGCAGCTACTGCACAACCTCATCCGTCTCAGCCCTAAAGAGCCTCGTCTAGAGCATGAATGCCCCACCGTTGGGAAGAACGGCCCACTGCAACAGCCAAGCCCAAAGACGTGCAAAGAGAGACCTCCAGAGTGTCCTGCCCTCCAGAATGGCACCTCCTCCCACCTAGAGTCCTCCCATACCAAGGTCAAACCCAAACAGCAAGCAAATGGCTCCAAACCCAACAGTGAGGCCACAAAGAGGCCAGTTGAGACCTCCAAAGCTCCAGAGCTTCCCAAAGTCGGGAATGCAGCCAGCCCTCAGACTGACGCCAAAGTCAAGCAAAAAGCTTCAGACGAGTCAGCGACTGAGATCAAGAGGGATGAGAGGACTAATGGGAAAAAGCCACAGTGTGGAGCGAAAGACGAGAGGACCTCTCCTGTCATTGAATCTTCAGCTTTAGACCCCCCTCAGCAGAACGGCAAACTCCCTAACAGCGAGTCCCCTCAGCCCAAAAGCAAAGCCAAGAAGAATAAGAAGAAAAAAACAGATAAGATGAATAACTCAATAGGTAAGTTTTGTGAAGTGCCAAATAGCCTTAAAGGTTCACTTCACCCAAAAATGAAAATTAGCCCATGATTTACTCACCCACAAGGCGTCCTAGGTGTATGTGACTTTCGTCTTTCAGAACCAAATTGGAGTTATATAAAAATTCTCCTGGTTCTTTCAAGCTTTATAATGGCGGTGGGTGTTTCTGTTCAACAGTCCAAAAGAAGTCCAATAAAGTGCATCCATCCATAATAAAAGGGGGTCTCAGGGGGTGAATAAAAGCCTCCTAGAGTGAACAGATGCGTTTTTGTAAGAAAAATATCCATATTTAAAATCACTTTTCTCTAGCTTGCGCTAACAGCCTTACACGGAAGCCATTCCGGGTGGATGATGTAGGACGAATGTGTCGTGCATGCGCCGCTGAGAAGTGACAAACACGGAAGCAGACAGCAGTGTTCATTTTGACAGCAAATTTTGATTTAGTCTTGGGTGTGTTCACACTTGTCATGTTTGGTTCAATTAAAACAAACTCTGGTGTGATTGCTCTGTTAGTGCGGTTCATTTAAGTAAGTGTGAATGCTGCCATTCAAACCCTGGTGCACACCAAACAAACAGACCAAGACCGCTAAAAAGATAGGTCTCAGTCTGCTTCCAAGCAAACTCTGATGCGGTTTGACTGAACGCAACACAGACCGAATACTTCTGAACGAACCAAAAACAGTAAGTAATGACGAGATGTGATGCTATGCGACATTAGTTCATGAAGGGAACAAGCAGTGCATCCAAAACAAAATGAGCAGTATCAGTATCAGTAGGTTCAGTATCTTTAGGTTCACTGTCAAAAATGCCAGTGTGTACGGTAAGTGGACCAAGACCAAATGTATAATGCTTCCTTTTTGGTCTGGACCAAATGAACCAAACAAACTAAACTACAAGGGTGAACACACCCTTAGTCATAGTCTTTTGACTAAAATGCCATTTAGTTTTAGTCATGTTTTAGTCATCTGAATTGTTTTGGTCTAGTTTTAATCAACTAAATATCCTAAGATTTTACAGTAGGTTTAGTTCGCTAAAATCTAATGGGTTTATTTACAGTGTAATGCATTTATTAAGCATTTCTCTAAAATGACCAAACTCATTGTATAGGTTTGATATTAAGGTTTTATCATGATATACATAGATTTAAAAGATTAGTTCACTTTCAGAACAAAAATCTACAGATTGTCATCCAAGATGTTCATGTCCTTCTTTCTTCAGCTGTAAAGAGTTTGAACTTCCTAAAAGCATTTTAAACGCAGCTTCAAAAGGCTCCCAAATGATCCCAGCTGCGGAAGGTTTTATATAGAGAAATTATCAGTTATTTTCAAAACAAATTGACAATTTACATACTTTTTAACCTCAATTGACTCGTTTCTGTGATGCTCATGCATAGTCTTTGTAACCTGGGTTAGTACAGTAGAGTATGTCGAAAAACTCCCATCTCGTTTTGGTCTTCAAATTGATTTACCTTTTTTTGTTCACTTTGTAAACACTGGGTCGGTACTTCTGCAGCGATGTAGGACAATTTTGAAGTTGGGGAAGAAAACGAGATGGGAGTTTTTCAACATACCCTAACTGTATTGACCCGGATCACACAGACTAAGCATGCGCATCGCAGAGACGAGACAAGATGAGCATTTGAGGTTAAAAAGTAAACTGTAGATTTGTTTAGAAAATAACCGATCGTTTCACTGGTTAAGACCCTTCTATAACTCAGCCTTTTGAAGCTGCACTTAAACTGCATTTCGGAAGTTCAAACTTAGGGGCACCATACATATCCATTATAGGTAGACAAAGCCTGAAATGTTTTCTTCAAAAAACTATTTCTTTACGACTGAAGAAAGAAAGACATGAACATCTCTGATGACAAGGGGGTGAGTACATTCTGTAATTTTTTGTCCTGGAAGTGAACTAATCCTTTAACAGCTGTGACGCACAACATCCTTTTAAATTAAAATGAAATGAAACCACTTCTCATAAAGAAACAAGAACATGGTCTTCTTTTCAATGAAATACCAATGGTTTTATTCTTTATAACAACTCACTATTTATACAAACAAATTCAGATCTTTATTAGGGCTACTAAAGTGATTCAGTCAAGAGCAGTGAGTCGTTTTTCTGTCTTTCTTTTTGTTGCTTGATTAAGACCAATGCCACAGACAATAGCAACTAAATTAGGCTGCTGTCCCTTTAAAACCGGATACACAGAGACAATGATTTGATACACATCCGATATATTCTC
This sequence comes from Garra rufa, assembly GCF_049309525.1. Classification (NCBI taxonomy): domain Eukaryota; kingdom Metazoa; phylum Chordata; class Actinopteri; order Cypriniformes; family Cyprinidae; genus Garra; species Garra rufa. Next base: position 22,960,426 of record NC_133366.1, on the reverse strand, counting down.
CCAACTGTTTACGTTCACATAAGATGTAACCAAGTGTGTTTATGTAAATTCTTGTCAAAATGAACAATTCAACATAATTTTGTGTGTATTCCGTCATAGTTTTTGTCATTCAAAAAAAGTGTTTGTTTCATTATTATTGTTTTTTGTTTGTCAACAAAATTAACACTGGCAGAAAAGAGAGAGCAAAACAAAACACTGGTCACAAATTAGAAGTACAAAAGGAGGATCTGTAAAGAAAAATATTGGAGGATTTCCATATAGGCCAAGAGGAGACTGGTTTTCTGCTGCTAAAGTCAAAAAACTGTGCTTCCTTTACTTCTGTAAACAAACTTTGGTTTTCGCTAGATTCACGGGCTCATGCATAACGCATATGTCCTACGTCATCATCCGGAATGGCTTGCGCGTATGACAGTTGGCTTACAAAATCACATTGATTCAGTGCAGGAGGCCTTTATTCTCTTCCCGGAGCCATGTGGATCACTTTTTATTTTGGATAGATGCACTTTATTAGACTTCTTTTGGACTGTTGAACAGAAACACCCACCCACTGCCATTATAAAGCTTGGACGAGCCAAACCAATTTTTAATATAACTGATTGGATTCGACTGAAAGAAGAAAATCGTATACACCTAGGATGCCTTTGAGGGTGAGCAGAGCATGGGCTAATTTTCATTTTTGGGTAAACTAACCCTTTAAAAAAGAAAACCTTCTACTCTACGTCTACTTTTGAATGAAAAACCAAGTCGGAACTTTCTTATCGTCCAACAGATGATGTATTTCTACCCAAAGACATTGATTTGGACAGTGTCGACATGGATGAGACCGAACGCGAGGTGGAATATTTCAAAAGGTAGCGTTTGGTATTATTCTGTAATGTTTTACTCTGGCATTCATGACCTTTTGTTCTCCAACGAATTCATTTTTTTTTACCCTTTTCGCAGGTTCTGCTTGGACTCGGCGCGACAGACAAGGCAGAGGTTGTCCATCAACTGGTCCAATTTTAGCTTGAAGAAGGCCACGTTTGCTGCCCACTAATGGGTCTTCCTTTTGAGAGACAATGGCAGGAATCGATAAGCGTTCCTCCGGTTTCTTCTCGATCTCTCTCTCCCTCCCTTGTTTCTACAGACAGACTGCTGACCCCCAGTGCTGCTATGCTTCAACTGCTCCTCCGGTCGACATTATCCATGCTGCCTTGCCTTGTCCTTGTTGCTGTGGGTTCCTCAAAGAACCCAAATGGGCTTATATTCCTGCAGTTCTTCTGGAGAGAAAAAAAGAGCAAAGTCAAAAAACAACCACAAAATGCTACTCTATAAGTTTAGCCCTATTATTTTGGTTTCCCTTTCTTCTTTTAAAAAAGCGTGTGTGCTTTTTGTCAGTGAGTGGGCCGTTTCCCCTTAGGTCTGTGCCATGTTCTGGGTTTTCTCTGGCTTTGTGTACATTAGGATGAAGGCACTGCAAAAGACATGCTTCGAGAAAAAAAGATGAATATGAAAAAAAAAAGATTGTTTTATTCAGATCAGCTGTGGCTTTGCTCACCTTTGCACCTAGCACTGCACTTCCTCACAAGAGAATCGGACTGGTCAGCTTCACGTCATTGCCCCAAACCTCTCCCTTTATTGGGAGAACGGCTAATACTTGACAATGTTCATGTCGGTTTTCAGTTCCATTTGAAATTGTTCAGTGTAACAACTGTGTTCAAGTTACCATTTTATTTTGTTTTGTTTTTCTTTTTCTTTTTCCAACTTGTACCAAGCTTGTATCAGAATACTTTCAGAATTGAATCGAAAAGAACAATACTCACACTATCAATCTGTTATAGAGTGTATATTGTATTAACACTGAAGCCGGACTGGCTACTTTTTAACATATTGTTAAGTAATATTAAAATCTTGTCTTTCTTTTTGAAAGATGGAATACAGTAGAGTGGCAGGACATTTCTGTCTCGTTTGTCTTTTTTCTTTCCTCATTTTGTAACAATTCCTAACCTTATCCAATCAAGGAGAAATGCAAAACAGACTGCAGATCAACATGAAAGGAGTGACCTAACACCCCTAATTTGCATGACTTGGCACCTTGCAACGGGTCTGTCCCCATCGTTCTGGTAAGAACGGATGTGTGTGAAAACACCACAACCTTTTCACTCACTGTTTATGCATTTACACTGACTGACAGCAATCATAGCAGTGAAAATAATAATAATAGTTATGCGAACACCATAGATCATTTACTCAAAATTTGAGGTGAAGTCATTATGAATAGTTTAAGCTCTGTTTTGCTTGTTTTTTTTTCCTGTGCCTTTCTTATCAGAGTGTGGCAGGTACAAGTCAGTGAAACCCTTCAGTCCAATCCAAACAGTGAGCATCATTGGAAGCAGATTATGCAGTATTATAATTGCTGCTGAGAGGTAAGTACATGTTAAAAGTAAAAATAACCTCGGAATAAACGGAATTCAGATGTTATCATTATAACACTACTTATTTCAAATAAGCGTGCCCTACTGAATGCGTATGGAGATAAAGGTTTTAATTTAAGTTTGTGTTTTTTAAATGACTTATAAAAGCAAAAACTGCTATGCTATCACTTGTAGGGTGAGTTAAAGTCAACGTAAGAATCAAAATAGACTTTCTAAATGCTTTGTTTTTGTGCATAATTATTTCAAAAAAGTTATTTCGAAAAAATAGTGCTTGTGATATTTCCTCAGATAATTTGGTGGTTTATTATCATTCTCCCCTTTTTATAGACCATTACTTTTTAGAAAGGCTGCCCTCCACAGGATTTTTTTTTTCCCTACTAGCCCTGTTTCACTCTTTTTATTACTACGATGTGGTTCATTTGAGCTAAACTTTGTTTTAGAAGACTGAGGTAAACCCATTGAGATTTAACAATTGTAATTGTAAAATTTGGTCCCACTTTATATTAGGTGGCCTTAACTGCTATGTACTTGCAAAAAAAAAGTACAATGTACTTATTGTGCTCATATTGTGTTGGATACGGCTAAGGTTGTTCACTTCCAGAACGAAAATTTACAGATAATTTACTCACCCCCTTGTCATCCAAGATGTTCATGTCTGTTTGTCTTCAGGAGATAAGAAATTATGTTTTTTGAGGAAAACATTTCAGGATTTCTCTCCATATAGTGCACTTGAGTGGTGCCCGCGAGTTTGAACTTCCGAAATGCAGCAGCTTCAAAGGGCTCTAAATGATCCTAGCCGAGGAAGAATGGTCTTATCTAGCGAAACGATGGGTCTTTTTCTGAAAAGAATATACTTTTTAACCTCAAATGCTGTCTTGCTCCCTGTGAACTTTGTTTATTCCGGTTCAAGACTGTTAGGGTATGTCAAAAAACTCCCATCTCATTTTCTTCTCCAACTTCAAAATCGTCCTACATTGCTGTTTTACCTTTTTTGTAAAGGATGTTTGATGATCTTTGCAAGTTTACTTTGTAAACTGGGTCGATTAGGAAGATTTTGAACATCGAGGAGAAAACGAGATGGGAGTTTTTCAACATACCCTAACTGTCTTGAACCGGAATACACCATTCCATTTGAGGTTAAAAAGTATATAAATTGTCAATTTGTTTAGAAAATGACTGATCATTTCACTAGATAAGACCACTGTTCCTCAGCTGAGATCATTTACAGCCCTTTTAAACTCCATTTTGGAAATTCAAACTCACAGGCACCAAAGAACTCCTGAAGAATGCTTTTCATAAAAAAACTTAATTTCTTATCAACTGAAGAAAGAAAGACTTGAACATCTAGGATGACAAGGGGGTGAGTAAATGATCTGTACATTTTTGTTCTGGAAGTGAACTTCTTTGAGATGTAAAGGATGGATCAACAGTGTAATTATAAATGCTATTACAGAAATTAATTACAGCAGGTATTTATAAAAAAAAATATATAAGTACAGAGTAAAAACATGTATGTACACCATCTCAAATGATTCATTTAAATGCAAGTAAATAGTACTTAAGGCCACCTGATAGTGTTGTAGTGTTGGACTTTTAATATCAATCATTTTTAAAATGTTAAAAACAATACTTCTCTTTTTGCCGTTATAAAGATTGCTCAGACGTTAAATTTAGTTTTGTATATAAGGTGATGGCATTTAGAGCTACACTACGATTCTGGTCTTTTCACTTCAATTTTCAACAAAAGGTGAGATTGCCTCACTCTTCAAAAAAAAAAAAAAAAAAGAAAGAAATGTATTGGAATCCTGTTTTAAAAATGGGAGGAGGGCATATTTTTAATCTTCGAAACCACTTGACAGACTATTTCTAAACTTATGACTCCCACAGAAAGGGAACTTTTGTCACTATCCGTCATCATCAAACTTTGTTTTATGTAGGGCTTTTTTTTTTTCTTCACTTCCTGCCGAAAAAAACTTTTTCGCTGTGGTGGAACGCCTACCTCCTTTTGAGCGTGTAACAAAGAAACAGATACAACAGGTTTGATGAACTGTTGCTCGTCTTGTTCTGAAAGAGATGATCTCATTTTAAATAATGGGGAGAACATTTATAGACATCATTTTACGCTGTCATGCAATTCTAAGTTTCACAGTTTCAAGAATATTAAGCAAATCAGCATATTAGAATGATTTCGGAAGAATCATGTGAAACTGAAGACTAGGGAAATGATGCTGAAGAGTTAGCTTTGCCACCATAAAAAAAGAAGATACATTTAAATAGAAAACGTATTGTACTTATTGTAAACTTGTATTTTTGATCAAATAAATGAGTATATACGTATAAGGCCAGTAGTGTAAGATAAACTGTATGTTTTAGTACAGTAATTTTTAAATGTTATTGTAGACTAAATAAAATAATTGTAAAAAATCACTAAATAATTAAATATATTAATTTGTATAATTAAAAAATGACCACATGTTTGCCGGGAAAATCGGAGAATGAACAGCGGGACATTTTGTGAATGTCCTGGTAGTGCTTTTGTATGTCTGCCCAGTTTTAGTCAGCCATGATGCAATGTTGGAGTTACCTCATTTGTGTAAAATCTTTTTTAGTAATACATTTCTGGTTGAGCCCAGATTCACTTTGTACTTTAAACAAGTTGAAAAGCAGTTGTTTTGCCTGAATGAGAACTGCAACTACACAAGATGACGTATCAATGCATACCTTATCTGGTCTCCCAAACTAAAAATCAGCAAAAAATGATCTTCCATATGACATTTGAATATTATCAGTAGAGTGCAAGATAAATTGACTTGGCATATCCATCCAAATTTTCCACGGTGGAGCCTAGTTGTCTACAGCCAGTCTTCCAAAGCAGGATTCGGACAATAACAAGGTCATAAATAGAGTGGGAGCTGGGCTTATTATAGAGAAATCAAAGATCGGAGATGAGATTGTGTAGTTTGTAATCACTCGTGAAATCTTTTCATTGAGGATGGCCCAGAGCTGGGGAGAAACACAGACGGCTCAAGAGGGAAAACCCCCATCGTTCCACATACTGGAATTGACAATAGAGTTCTGCCTAAGCGCTGATCGCTCTTATCAAAAAAATAACACAACAGGCCATGATAACTCTAACGCAGATGGTAACGACAACAATCCGAGTTAAATAAAGTGTTGCTCTTCCAAATAAGTGTTGAAGTTAGCCAATGTTCGGGAATTCCCTGCTTTAAAGATTAAAGGCTGTATTTATCTGCTTTGGCATGGCGTTTCCCTCAAGGATAATAATGGGTAACCAAACTCGACTATGATAAGCCACTTGAGTTTACCAGTTGTGCAGCTAATTATGTAAGTGACATTTTGTCTTTCTGCGAATGGTTTTGGTTTGGTAAAAGTCATGTGATCAGGTGACCTAATTATTTCCACTTTCTGAAGGTGGATTGTGGCATGTGTGTGCTTTTCTGCATAGATGTGTAGGCCTCACAATTATTGTAGGTGTGTATATGGGGAATCCCTTCCAGCCTACCTTTCACTTCTCCAAGGAAAAAGGTTTCGTGAAAGAACAAAACCTCAGCGGGCCCACACGTCCATCTCCAGTTACGTTCTTCACAACAAATGACTCCTGCAGGTAGAAAAATGACACTGTTCTTAGCAAAACTACATGCTATGGCCACGAGCATCTTCTGAAGTTGTGTGCTTGTGCTTGGGCGACGTCATTTCGAGAGTGGTGACTTGACTGAAGTAGAAAGCATGAAACTCCTGCTGGAGTTTTCCCTCCTACCCCCGTGGCAGCTAGATAGGGTCGTGCGTCTGAGCTCATCAAGGGTTTATTGACTCAGGGGACTGTGATGCTCTTTTACATGTCTGACGTGAACTCGTGTGTAATCTGAATATGGGCCTGTACTTATGACAAGTTTCCCAGATATATCACAATGGTGGGAATTAAAAAAAAAAAAATCTAGTTTTGTTCATCATTCACAAATGAACAAATAAACTTAAGGCTGTGAAAGAAGACTAGTGAGTAGATGAGTTTACCTGTAGTGCTGGGCGATATTCCTGTTTGGTGAACTGTTTTAATGGAAGCCTGTTTCAGCCACTGAATAATAAAAAAATAAATAAAAGGTTATTGCGACTTCTCACTGACTTTTTTTCTCAGAATTGTGATATATAAACTCGCAATTCTGGCAAATGAAGTAATAAATGTATGCTATAAATTTGCAATTGTGAGAAAAAAGTCAGAATTGTGAGATATAACCTCACAATTGTGTGATATAAACTCGCAATTGTGAGTTAAGTGAGAATAAACTCTCAATTCTGTGAACATATCAGTCTTTTTTTCCTCAGAAATGGACTTTTTAACTTGCAATTGCGAGTTTATATCACAATTCTGAGGAAAAAAAGTCAGAATTGCGAAATATATACTCACAATTGCAAGTTATAGTCAGAATTGTGTGATATAAACTCGCAATTGTGAGTTAAGTGAGAATAAACTCAATACTGTGAACATATCAGTCTTTTTTTCCCTCAGAAATGGACTTTTTAACTTGCAATTGCGAGTTTATATCACAATTCTGAGGAAAAAAAGTCAGAATTATGAGATATAACCTCACAATTGTGTGATATAAACTCGCAACTGCGAGTTAAGTGGAATAAACTCACAATTCTGTGAACATATCAGTCTTTTTTTTCCTCAGAAATGGACTTTTTAACTTGCAATTGCGAGTTTATATCACAATTCTGAGGAAAAAAAGTCAGAATTGTGAAATATATACTCACAATTGCAAGTTATAGTCAGAATTGTGTGATATAAACTCGCAATTGCGAGTTAAGTGAGAATAAACTCAATACTGTGAACATATCAGTCTTTTTTCCTCAGAAATTGACTTTTTAACTTGCAATTGCGAGTTTATATCACAATTCTGAGGAAACAAAGTCAGAATTGTGAGATATAAACTCAATTACGAGTTATAGTCAGAATTGTGTGATATAAACTCGCAGTTGCGAGTTAAGTGAGAATAAACTCACAATTCTGTGAACATATCAGCCTTTTTTTCCCTCAGAAATTGACTTTTTAACTTGCAATTGTGAGTTTATATCACAATTCTGAGGTAAAAAAGTCAGAATTGTGAAATATAAACTCACAATTGCAAGTTATAGTCAGAATTGTGTGATATATACTCGCAATTGCGAGATAAGTGAGAATAAACACAATTCTGTCAATATATCAGTCTTTTTTTCCCTCAGAAATGGACTTTTTAATTTGCAATTGCGAGTTTATATCACATTTCTGAGGAAAAAAGAATTGTGAGATATAAACTCACAATTGCAAGTTATAGTCAGAATTGTGTGATGTATACTCGCAATTGCGAGTTAAGTGAGAATAAAGTCAAAATTCTGTGAACATGTCTTTTTTTTCCTCAGAAATTGACTTTTTAACTTTCAATTGTGAGTTTATATCACACTTCTGAGGAAAAAAGTCAGAATTGTGTGATATAAACTCGCAATTGCGAGTTAAGTGAGAATAAACTCAATACTGTGAACATATCAGTCTTTTTTCCTCAGAAATTGACTTTTTAACTTGCAATTGCGAGTTTATATCACAATTCTGAGGAAACAAAGTCAGAATTGTGAGATATAAACTCAATTACGAGTTATAGTCAGAATTGTGTGATATAAACTCGCAGTTGCGAGTTAAGTGAGAATAAACTCAATACTGTGAACATATCAGTCTTTTTTCCTCAGAAATTGACTTTTTAACTTGCAATTGCGAGTTTATATCACAATTCTGAGGAAACAAAGTCAGAATTGTGAGATATAAACTCAATTACGAGTTATAGTCAGAATTGTGTGATATAAACTCGCAGTTGCGAGTTAAGTGAGAATAAACTCACAATTCTGTGAACATATCAGCCTTTTTTTCCCTCAGAAATTGACTTTTTAACTTGCAATTGTGAGTTTATATCACAATTCTGAGGTAAAAAAGTCAGAATTGTGAAATATAAACTCACAATTGCAAGTTATAGTCAGAATTGTGTGATATATACTCGCAATTGCGAGATAAGTGAGAATAAACACAATTCTGTCAATATATCAGTCTTTTTTTCCCTCAGAAATGGACTTTTTAATTTGCAATTGCGAGTTTATATCACATTTCTGAGGAAAAAAGAATTGTGAGATATAAACTCACAATTGCAAGTTATAGTCAGAATTGTGTGATGTATACTCGCAATTGCGAGTTAAGTGAGAATAAAGTCAAAATTCTGTGAACATGTCTTTTTTTTCCTCAGAAATTGACTTTTTAACTTTCAATTGTGAGTTTATATCACACTTCTGAGGAAAAAAGTCAGAATTGTGTGATATAAACTCGCAGTTGCGAGTTAAGTGAGAATAAACTCAATACTGTGAACATATCAGTCTTTTTTCCTCAGAAATTGACTTTTTAACTTGCAATTGCGAGTTTATATCACAATTCTGAGGAAACAAAGTCAGAATTGTGAGATATAAACTCAATTACGAGTTATAGTCTGAATTGTGTGATATAAACTCGCAGTTGCGAGTTAAGTGAGAATAAACTCACAATTCTGTGAACGTATCAGCCTTTTTTTCCCTCAGAAATTGACTTTTTAACTTGCAATTGTGAGTTTATATCACAATTCTGAGGTAAAAAAGTCAGAATTGTGAAATATAAACTCACAATTGCAAGTTATAGTCAGAATTGTGTGATATATACTCGCAATTGCGAGATAAGTGAGAATAAACACAATTCTGTCAATATATCAGTCTTTTTTTCCCTCAGAAATGGACTTTTTAATTTGCAATTGCGAGTTTATATCACATTTCTGAGGAAAAAAGAATTGTGAGATATAAACTCACAATTGCAAGTTATAGTCAGAATTGTGTGATGTATACTCGCAATTGCGAGTTAAGTGAGAATAAAGTCAAAATTCTGTGAACATGTCTTTTTTTTCCTCAGAAATTGACTTTTTAACTTTCAATTGTGAGTTTATATCACACTTCTGAGGAAAAAAGTCAGAATTGTGTTATATAAACTCGCAATTGCGAGTTAAGTGAGAATAAACACAATTCTGTGAACATATCAGTCTTTTTTTCCCCCTCAGAAATTGACTTTTTAACTTGCAATTGTGAGTTTATATCACAATTCTGAGGTAAAAAAGTCAGAATTGAGATATAAACTCACAATTGCAAATTATACTCAGAATTGTGTGGTATAAACTCGCAATTCTGTCATCATATCAGTCTTTTTTTCCCTCAGAAATGGACTTTTTAATTTGCAATTGCGAGTTTATATCACAATTCTGAGGAAAAAAAGAATTGTGAGATATAAACTCACAATTGCAAGTTATAGTCAGAATTGTGTGATATATACTCGCAATTGCGAGTTAAGTGAGAATAAAGTCAAAATTCTTTAAACATATCAGTCTTTTTTTTTCCTCAGAAATTGACTTTTTAACTTGCAATTGCGAGTTTATATCACACTTCTGAGGAAAAAAAAGTCAGAATTGAGATATAAACTCACAATTGCAAATTATACTCAGAATTGTGTGGTATAAACTCGCAATTCTATCATCATATCAGTCTTTTTTTCCCTCAGAAATTGACTTTTTAACTTGCAATTGCGAGTTTATATCACACTTCTGAGGAAAAAAAAGTCAGAATTGTGAGATATAAACTCACAATTGCAAGTTATAGTCAGAATTGTGTGATATAAACTCGCAGTTGCGAGTTAAGTGAGAATAAACTCAATACTGTGAACATATCAGTCTTTTTTTCCTTAGAAATGGACTTTTTAACTTGCAATTGCGAGTTTATATCACAATTCTGAGGAAACAAAGTCAGAATTGTGAGATATAAACTCAGTTGCGAGCATGGGCGTAAATCCCGGGGGGGACGGGGGGGACATGTCCCCCCCCCCCCCCTCTAAAAAAATTATAAAAAAAAATCGCACTCTCTATTGTGAAAAATATATGTATGTATACCTACTCGTGTAAGTAGAAAACCCCCCCGCAAAAAATGCATTTAGAAACAGTTGAGTTCCCCCTCCCCTTCCTTACAGTGGTTTGGCCCACTGCCTGCTTTACACACGGCTCAATTAATGCTGAACTCCAGTAAATAGGGTATTTCATTAACTTTAAATAAAGCGATTCTCTTTAATGTAGTTGATGCAGACTCATTCATAAATTAGTTGCGGCAAAAATGCTGATTACCGATGTAATTTTCCATGAATCTGCTATATTAGCAATTAAAACATTACTTATCTAGTTAACGTTAGCTTGTTTACCATAGCTTGTTGCATAATGCAATGCAAGACGCCAAAGCCGTTTCCCATGCATTGTTTTATTTGTGATGACTTGGTATAATGTTAACTTAACATTAACGGCCACAATTAAAATGTTGCAGGTATACCTCACTTCCCTGATGTCAAGAGATAAACTAGCGAGCGTTATCAGTAGGTCCAGCCTTTAGCCCTTTTGTTAGCGCGTCCGCCTCCCGTGCCGGAGACCCGCTCGTCGCGAGTGTGTGGCGTTTCATTTAGCTGTGCATTTACTAAATGAGCACTGTGTTACGTCCGAACAAACCTCACTATAAATAAAATTGTAAACTTTTTTTGTTTTTGTTTTTATTGTTGTGTATCTTTATAAGTACAATTTGACTGTATTATTTTGCGTCCCCTTCAAAAATTGCTCATGAGAAATTTTATGTTTATTGTCCCCCCCTACTGTTAAATGAAATTTACGCCCATGGTTGCGAGTTATAGTCAGAATTGTGTGATATAAACTCGCAATTGCGAGTTAAGTGAGAATAAACTCACAATTCTGTGAACATATCAGCCTTTTTTTCCCTCAGAAATTGACTTTTTAACTTGCAATTGCGAGTTTATATCACAATTCTGAGGTAAAAAAGTCAGAATTGTGAAATATATACTCACAATTGCAAGTTATAGTCAGAATTGTGTGATATATACTCGCAATTGCGAGATAAGTGAGAATAAACACAATTTTGTCAACATATCAGTCTTTTTTTTCCCTCAGAAATGGACTTTTTAATTTGCAATTGCAGGGTTATATCACAATTCTGAGGAAAAAAGGAATTGTGAGATATAAACTCACAATTGCAAGTTATAGTCAGAATTGTGTGATATATACTCGCAATTGCGAGTTAAGTGAGAATAAAGTCAAAATTCTGTGAACATGTCTTTTTTTTTCCTCAGAAATTGACTTTTTAACTTTCAATTGTGAGTTTATATCACACTTCTGAGGAAAAAAAGTCAGAATTGTGTTATAAACTCGCAATTGCGAGTTAAGTGAGAATAAACTCACAATTCTGTGAACATATCAGTCTTTTTTTCCCCCTCAGAAATGGACTTTTTAACTTGCAATTGCGAGTTTATATCACAATTCTGAGGAAAAAAAGTCAGAATTGTGAAATATATACTCACAATTGCAAGTTATAGTCAGAATTGTGTGATATAAACTCGCAATTGTGAGTTAAGTGAGAATAAACTCTACTGTGAACATATCAGTCTTTTTTTCCTCAGAAATGGACTTTTTAACTTGCAGTTGCGAGTTTATATCACAATTCTGAGGAAACAAAGTCAGAACTGTGAGATATAAACTCAGTTGCGAGTTATAGTCAGAATTGTGAGATATAAACTCAGTTGCGAGTTATAGTCAGAATTGTGAGATATAAACTCAGTTGCGAGTTATAGTCAGAATTGTGTGATATAAACTCGCAATTGCGAGTTAAGTGAGAATAAACTCACAATTCTGTGAACATATCAGTCTTTTTTTTTCCTCAGAAATGGACTTTTTAACTTGCAATTGTGAGTTTATATCACAATTCTGAGAAAAAAAGTCAGAATTGCGAGATACAAACTTGCAATTGCGAGAAAAACAGTCAGAACTGCGAGTTATATAAATGTATTTCTGAGGGGATCTGACTGTCTTCAGAAAAGTTTAGATGGTGTTTTCTTTTCATCTTACCTTCATACAATGCATATTAATTTAGTATTTAAAACAGAGATTGTTACTCATCTTCCGATGCCCACAGCGTCTTCACACACAAATGAAACTTACTAGAGAAGTGTGAAATTACCTCTGTAAATAATTGTTTTAATTTTTCTGATAATGAAATGAAAGCATAAACATTTATTTGTTTTTAATCTAATGAAAAATAAACCCTTTTATTTTTTGGCAAACAAACAGAGGTTTACTGTTAAAATGAATACATGGAAAATAACTATACTATAACTAGTATTTTTTTTTCTACAATTAGGTGGTTAATCTTGTTGGAATATTTATTTTGGAATATTAGTATGGAATATTTAAAATAGGGATATATGAACACATTATACTGTAGGCTACAAAAGTAATACAAGACTAATATTGTTCTGTTACACGTTAAACTGTACTTTTATTTTGACGTGTATGCAGTTTTGTTTTTGTTTTTTCAAATTAAACGGTAAAATTGACAAGTGACACTCACAGCAGCTTTTGGAGATTCATATTGCAGGATTCATATTGAAACGGTCTTTTTGCGTTCGTTTTATTCTTCCAAAAATCGACGAATTCCGTGGCATTCCGCGCTATAGTAAATGTTTTTATGAATGGAGTACGCGATCCTGCCCGTGTTTTCGCGGGGGAGACATTGTAAACGCGCAACCATGTAGAGACAGAAATGACATGCCGTCGTGTAAATAAGATAAATAACATAAGGCTATCTAGTTTGTTTAATAAAAGAACAAGATATGGACCTGTTCTATAGGAAAGATAACCTTAAATGTCTTCTATTGTAATCTGGCGCTTTATCAAAATAAAAATGAACTTGACGTTCAATGGCAGGGGAAATACTGAGGTTTGCCTGTTAACGTCAACTGTTTTTCATCTTTCATGTAGCATAATTCCTCAAAGCTAAAGTAAGACCATTCAGTTTTTGCTTTAAATGTTTAAATTTTACAATATAATTTACTTTAAAAAATGCTCATACTATCCACCTTATTCTTCAAATCTTAAGCTTATGGGCAAAACTTCCGGTTCATTAGTTGCTAGAGAAATAATGAGAAGAATAAAAATGGGCATTAAAGGGTAAAAATGTTTACACTAAAAAGTAAAAACCAGTTTGTTCATAATTAAGATAATACTACCAGCAAAACGAGCAGTTTTGTACAGATAAAAATAGCTGGAGGCGGTTGAGACCAGAAGCCACACCCATAAAATTTACGAATGGCTGCGCCCACTCTTACGGAAAAAAAAGGTGGATAGGGAAATGAGGAGAAGAATAACAACATGCAGTAAATGGTAAAACTGTTTGCACCACAAACGAGTGTGTTCATAATTAAGATCGTACATTAAAATAATATGGGAAGACACACCAATATGCAATATCAAGCAGCAAAACAAGCTGTTTTGTACAGATAAAAATAGCTGGAGGTGGATGAGGCCAGAAGCCACACCCATATAATTCACAAATGGCTGCACCCACTCATACAGAAAAAAAAAAGGTGGATAGGGAAATGAGGAGAACAAATAACAATGCCCAGTAAACGGTTTGCACTACAAGTGTGTTCATAATTAACATAATACATTAAGTAAGACTCACTAATTTGCAATGTCAAGCAGCAAAACGAGCTGTTTTGTACAGCTAAAAATAGCTGGACACGGATGAGACCGGAAGCTAGACCTATAAAATTTATAAATGGCCGCACACTCTCTAATAATAAGTTGGATATGTAGCATTTTTGTTTGGATTGTGTGTGTTTTTGCACTTGTTTTAAAGGTCCCATAATGTACACATTTCTGGAGGTTTATTTTAGTTGTTGATGTCCTTAAGAATATATATTTGCGGTATAAGTGCCAAAATCCATCTCAATATATTTTTACAGCTCCTTTTTTAGGAGCTCTGTCAAAAACAGGTCGATTTTGGCCCATCTAATTAATATTCATGAGCCTCTTTTCTGATTGGCCTGTTGTTTTCTGAGTGACGCACAGCCAGGCCAATCACAGGTAACTACGGTCATGTATGCTGTACCCGAACCCAGAGCCATAGAGAGAGCCTAGCCTGCTGATACTCAACAGGATATTTCAGAATGATCAATAATGTTTTTTCTTTTTCAAACACCGAATGCAGTAAGCTACATAACTGTTGCTTCAGTAAAGCTCCTTTCACAATGCGCGCTGATTCTGGAAAATTACGGGAACGAGCGCTGTGTGAACAAAAGCCAGAACCATAAAGGCAGTGTTGTAGTGATGATGCACGTTACCCAGCGACTCTTCACGACGAAAAAAAAACCGTGCAAAGTGGAATGAAGCGGCGATGGGCAGAGCCAGCACCGCACTATCAGCACTGAAGCACAGGTTGTTCAGGTTAGTTTCAGTTTAGTGAAACGTATGCGTGGCATTACATCTCACATCCAAACGTCACATGCAGTGGCGGCTGGTGCTAAAAATTTTTAGGGGGGCGCACACAAAATGAATCACACTGTTAATACAGGCTTTATTATCAGTAAAGTAATCATTAAACATTTGTAATCATCCCAAAAAATATTAGCCATTTATATTAATGTGATTCAGAGATAAAGGCCATAATACTAATGTTATCCACACGAGGGAGCCACAGGATAAATCTCAAAGACAGAGAAAATAAATTGATTTGTAATAAAACATTGCATATAAATTAATTTTCATACAGTTATATATAGTCCAATATAATAAGTAATTATAATGCTATTGACAATATATTTGTATGTCCAATTAAAGAAGGAACACTATATTATATATATCTATTTTAATATTGTGTTTATAATAATACTAACATAAACACTCACAATTTACTTGAAAAAAGACATCTACATAAACCCTTGCTTGTACACCGACGATTGAGTTAAACTGCATTGTTACAGTTAACGTTACTTTCTGTGTAGTTGCCCACAAAGCTTCGGTGACAGGACTTTGAAATAACAAACAATGAAAACAATAAAAGGCATGACTTACATCGCATCTAGCAAGCAAACTCTATCCAAGCTCCATGATTCGTATGTTTATTTTGTTTATTTTTTCTTCATTTGAATGGCTTGTGAAAGATAAAAACAAATTTACTTTCATCTCGGAAAAGATATTGCACATATTTGACAGTCGAGAACGGTCCAATCACATGAGGACAAAATATATAAAAACAAGATTGATTGGCTAAGATCTTAAGTGGGAGGGTCTGGGGCGCAGAGCACAATCTGAAACAAGCCAATCAGAGCTCAGCCTCAAGTCACATGCGTTTCAAATATTTACAGACCTAATAGACACCCATTTGGCCGGCGTCCCGCATACACAAACAAACGAAAAACAGTTTAGATTTTTTTTATTTTTAACAGGTGCTAACATAACTAACAGTCGAATAGTATGTCAAAATAATGCAATTTCGTAATTATTTTGCAATATGTATTAAACTTATTTTTAACATATTAATAGTCTTCTTCCTTGGCTAACTTGAGGGGGGGCGGCGCCCCAGCGCCCCCTATGGACCAGCCGCCACTGGTCACATGTCTTTATGGGTTGTGTGTAAAGCATGCACAGATTCCGGAAAAAAACTGTGAATGAACCAAATCAAACAATTCCGGAACAAATCGTGGGAAAAATTATCCATGTATTTTACCGGAATCGCTGTGTGAAAGAGGCTGAAGTTGACCTGCCACTGGTCTCTTATATTAACGTTGTTCGGAAGCCTGTGCAATGATCGTAGCTTGATCTATCGACTGAACAGGGTTTTCTCCACTTGTTTTCGTGTTGTTGTTGCTCAACAATGGAATGGATGCGTTGTTGTCTGGGTTTGACCTGAGGAGGGTGGGACTGTGGTTGGCGCTGGGGGCGGTGACTGAGTAGATCGGACGTCACATCGTTACGGAAGTCACAGCGGCTGTGAAAATGAACAGCTACTTTAAGCAGGCTGTGTGCAGTTTACTGTGGATTGACTGTTTTGAAACTCATATGGTAGTTACATAGCCCCTAGACCTCAGTTATCATGAAAAAAGCCAGGAAATTTCGATTTTGACAATATGGGACCTTTAAGCTACCTGATTTACATGAAGGCAAAGTCAGGAGAAAAAAACTTGATAAAGCGTGAAACCGCCAGAATCCTAAAAAAAGGGATGCCTATACCTGTTCAGCATGATGTTTAATGCCCACAACAACCTCTGTAGTCCAATTTAGACACTTGTTAGCAACCGCCTCTCTTAAAAGAAGCAAACGCTTTAAAAAAATTACGAGGAGGCATACAGAGATATACTGAGGTATTTTTTTGTTGTAGAATAAATGTGAAAATGTCTTACGTTTGTGTTAACTACAGGCCTTATGTCAAACACAATGTCAAAACCCACTGACTTTACGATGATGGAAACAGAAGTGCTAAAACGCTAACTCGCTTCTCTGTTTTGGCCTGCAAAAATACATCAACCCTGCAGCATTCTAATTCCTTGAGATAATATCTAACAAAACCACATTCGAACACAAGGTTGTTTTTTAAATTATTATCACATTTTTGCTGCATTTTAGTTAGGGATGCACCGGTTGACCGGCCATAAATCGGAACCGGCCGGTTTTTGCACCTAACGCGCGATCGGCAACCGGCCGGTTTTCGTTTTTATCCCGGCCGGTTTTTTTCCGGAAGTGTGCACGTGGGCCGCGGCATTCGATTCATTCAGAAACATAATTCATACACTTCATGAATCATTCATTCATTCACAAAGAGCCGCTTTTGGGGCCGTTCACATGTCACGCCTAAAAACGCGTGGAAAACGCTAGGCGCGCCGCTTTCTTCCTTGTCAACAAAGCGCTCGGGCGCTTGCGCCCCGGAAGCGTCTGCCGTTTCTAAGCAACCATCAGCTGCGCTCTAGCTCCAAGCTGCGGTGCGCTTGCTGCATTCTGAAAAGTTGAGATGTTTTTATCTCGATGCGGCGGGAACGCGCCTGGAAAAAACGAGCGCGTCGCACCGCGTGCGGGTCGCGACCGCGTCGCACCGCGTGCGCGTCGCTTCCAATATGCGCGCGCAAGCCGCGCGTCTCCATTTGAAATAACGAACTTGCGCGCGCAAAAGACGCTTCATGTGAACGGCCCCTTGCTCGCTGAAGTTGAGCGAGCGTACCTGTCCGCGCCCTGCACAAGCCTGGACAGCGAACGTTTGTTCAGCTCAGCTTCTCACGTGGTAGATGAAAAAAGAAACAGACTCACTTGTGACAAAGCTGAGATGCTTCTTTTTGTAAAAAAACAAACAAACAAACAACAAGCATCTACTTTTGAAAAGCCAAAAATAAAAGTCTGTTCTGTTAAGAATGATTATTATTATTATTTTACATTAGAATGCCTGTTGGCTTACTGTTTTACTTTACTAAAAGCACATGTTTTACTTATTAAACTGTATTTAATTAAATATATATTTTTTTAATTTAATTTCAGATGTCAGATGCTATTGTTTCAATAGCCAAAGCCAGTTTGGCCTGTTAAATACTTAATAAACATGTTGTTTATGTTGTTTACTTGCATAACTTCTTGTTTTTGAAAAAAATCGGAAATCGGTATCGGCCAGCTTGCTTGTAAAAAATCGGTATCGGAATCGGCCATGAAAAATCATGATCGGTGCATCCCTAATTTTAGTCGCAGTTTGAATCCTTTCATAATGGTTTGGATGTGTGACTGGCCTCTCAAACCTATGTCAGCTACAAAATTGTGTATATAATATTCAGCAGTAGAAATTGAATTCAGTGATATTAGTGTTTGTACAACACAGAAGCACAACACATCTAGTTTCACTTACAGACACTAGCCTTGTTTGGTCCCATAGCCTCCTCCCCTTTAAATAGCCAGTCCTGCTATATCCCTCTACGACAGTCGCCTGCTTCTCTTCTTCTGTTCACTTCCAAGCCTCGGGACAGCTGAGAATTTGCTGCAGTTATAGCCTGTCCATTCAGTAGTGTTTGGGAAGGGGCTTTCCAGCACTTGTGCACACACACACACACACACACACACACACACACACACACACACACACACACTTTCAAATCCCATGGGACTTGAGTTTAATGCTTTATGACACACTATGCCTCATGATCTTGCCAGCATTATCACAACTCTCTCAGTGTCTGGTTTCCCATATCTTACTAAAAATGACCCTAGACTGTACAAACACTCACAAACACAAACAAGATTACTCAGTTTCAAAGAGTCCTTAAGCAAAGATTTTATTATAAAAATAAATCCTCCTATAGTTAGCACATAGTTTTAGTTTGGCATCTTTGATGTTAGTGCCTTAAAACCCTGTTAAAGTGTTCAAATGTGCTGCAGTAGGAGGCCATTTTGTTATACGTAGCATCTGAGACGTTAAAACCTCACGTCTCAATTTAACCAGGATGTAGGGAACTTCCTCTCTTACTTAAAACTAGAATGTTTTCAACTACAGAGGGCGATCGAATGGCAAGTACCTCACAGTCAAAAGGTACCTTAAACTCTGAGAAAGTTATATGACGGAGCCATTTAACATTTATAACCGGAAACTGAAGTTTGATATATATATGAATCAGAAAGATTATTAATAGTGTGCGCTGTGCTGCTCTGTATATTCTCGTACGAATTGAAATGTCTGGTTTAAGCCTAAGGCAAATAATAATACACTTACAAATAAACCAAAAGTGAAATATAAAAATATTACAATAATCTTTACAAATAGCACCATAACAATAACAGCATGAATTATATCCAACAGACTAATAATAAAGAAGCTTATGTATTAAATATAAAAGGTTATGTACTTTTATCATCTGTATTTGGCAATAATTAAAATAGCAAAAAGTGCAAACCAGCTGATAAAGAGAATACACATTGGTGAGGTATATGATACCAATTTTACGACCCATCTATATTATACACAGATCTGCGATACATTTGATTGAAACACAAAACCACAAATGCTTGAGACTGAATAACTTTTCGTAACCAGCCATATGAGTAAGCCGTTTGAACCGGGAATGACCAACCCAAAGTCATATCTTGAGTCCTATGCCACAAGCGACCCTCTTAACATCAACCAAGCCCACAAACAAGAAGCCAAGCCAAGAAAAAAAAAAGCTCTTCCTTCGTTTCCATCCTGTTTAAATGTGTCCCTGCCTTCATCAGTACCCTGTCAACATCCCATAGTCTGCAAGCGTGTAGTGATTCTGTCCTCAGTGCTTTCTGTGCCCTGTGAAAAGTCAGTGAGGTGAGAGACTCACAGCTTGGCACACTCGTCCCAGTGGTTTAGGTATTCGGCCGCGTGCTCGTCGTCATACGTGGTGAGACAGCGAGGGCACTGCAGTTCAGCGGCTCCCTGCGGTGCCGTGTTATTGATAGTCCTCTTTGAGCTTGTTTCTGGAGGACTGTTTCTTAGTGGTTCGGCAGTGTCCGTCTGTCGGTGGGGAACTTTTTTTAGGCCAATGTGAAGTCGCCGTGAGGTTGGGGCATCTTGGACGCTCTGGGTGATGAAGAAACAATGTGTGTTATTTAGAGGAAATTGGATTTGGATTTTAAAATCTCATGCTGGTTGGGCTGCACTAATGGTGAATCAACTGGTTTTAGGTTAAAAGTATAATTTAATATTGCTAAAACAACCTAAATACGTTCATTTATACCTGCAAAACTACTTTTGATGGGTTAAATCATGTAGAAATGTGAGTTGTCACTTTTAATTTAATGAAAATTTAAGCTATCGTTTGTGGACACTCTGAAAAATAAAGGTGCTTTGCAATGCCATAGAA
This sequence comes from Garra rufa, assembly GCF_049309525.1. Lineage (NCBI taxonomy): Eukaryota > Metazoa > Chordata > Actinopteri > Cypriniformes > Cyprinidae > Garra > Garra rufa. The sequence continues at coordinate 22,940,227 of NC_133366.1, read as the reverse complement.
GAAACTTTTTGTCTAAATGGTTCCATGAAGAACCTTTACCATCTTTCACAAAAGGTTTTTTGTGGCAAATAAGATTCTTCAGATTATAAAAGGGTAAGCAAGAAATGGTTCTTTAAAAAAGTCTTGACTGAATGGTTCTTGGAACCAAAAATGGTTCTTCTATGGCATCGCTTGAAGAACCTTTTGAAGCACCTTTATTTTTAAGAGTATAAGTATGTTATAAGTCTTATTGAGGACAAATCATCTTTTTTTTGACCTCATAATGTTTTATTCATAATGTCATAACAACAGACTTCTGGAAGAATTTAGTCCATTTAAACCCTGCCCATCCATGTTCGAATGCAAGCTTGAAATCATTTCTTAATGTAACGCCCACATCTCAAAAAACAATCAACAACTGTACCCACCCTAATATTTTTTATTTTATACTTTTTTTGTTAATCCATTGCTCTCAGATGTACATCAAGAAACTGAAGAAAAGATGTGTTGCTACTCCAGTTTCATTGTGACTTAAACTATCCATAATAATTTAAAAATGATTTCATGCTGGGTTAAAAATGTGGACAAACCCAGCAACTAGATTGTTTGACTAAATGTTTAACCCAACCTTCTGGGTAGGTTTATATACTCAAATGTTCCTTAAAAATTAATATGTTTCTTGCTTAAAATAAACCTAAAATAGATTTGAAATTAACTTTTATTAATATGTTTCATAAATAAGCATTTATTAATAAGTAGAATTAATAATAATTAAATAATACATGTTTTTTTTTAACCCTCTGGGGTCTGAGGGTGTTTTGGGGCCCTTTACATTTTGACATGCCCTGATATTTTTCATTGCTTTTCAATAAATGTTTACCTTTTGATTATTGCCGATGCCTCTAGTAATTATGTGTCAGATTTTTTAATTTACAACCTATTTTGGTTCATTTTAAGCCAGCCAAATAGTCATTTTTAAACATTTGTCGACTCAAATAAAACTACCCAGAAGGTTGGGTTTAATTTTTATAATAAAGTTTTTTTTTTATATATATATAATTAAAAAATGTATATAGTATATAATCTTTACAAGTATCTTGAATTCGTAAATATTATTAGGTTTTTGGGGCATTTTATAACCTAAACTAACCTTGTGTTGCCATAAATAGGTCAAATTATCTTTTCAAGAATTTCGTTCTTTTAATGAGGCTTTTCTAATGAGACTTGCCTGTGTTCGTATTTGCAGTTGAAGTCGCCCGACTTCATCTTGAAGGTCTAGGATTTTACCCTGAGCCCGTTCTCGGTCTGCCCTCTCCGATTTGAAGTCCTCAATATAGGCCAAAACCTACAGGAGAACAAGGAAGGCACTTGGTTTATGGGCTACTACTTCTCGCCTTTGTTGTGACAAAAATACAATAACTTCCTGTTTAAAAGGAATTCAAAATCTGCTAGTTGAACTGATAAAGACCTGCTGCTCGAGCATCTGAATGCGTTCCTGGTCTCTTCTTTTACTGTCATCCCTCTCTCTGCTGAGCCTCTCGCACTCCATCATCTTGTCCTGCAGGAGGCCGTTGAGCCGTGCGATCTCCTGCTGGAACAAAGCCACGTTGCCCCCGGCCGGCGTTTGCGTTTGGGTCAGGGTCGGACCTGCGGATGCCAGACCGTTTGACTCTTTCAACTTCTGACACAAACCCCTCACATACTCCTCTCTACTGGAGTCGTACTTCTGCCACTTTGAGTTTAAACTTTCCACCTGAGATGGAACAAAGGCATGTATTTATGATGTGAACAGAACAAAAATGACATGACATTTTCCAAGAATATTCTACATTGTTGTTTCTTTCCATAAAAGGCACAGAGTGACATTTTCTGCAAACGAAAGAGGTAAAACAAATGTCAGTGGGTGATGATCAAATCGGTTCCATCATGTGATTCTTACATATGCAACTCTCTTTTTAAGCTGGTCGTTCTCTTCTTCTAACTTGCTGATGATGACATTTAGATGGGGAACTTCAGGGGAATCTTTCGTCTGATGAAGATACAGAAAAGCTAGGTCAAACATAGTTGTTAAATAAAGTGTTTTAAAGGTAGTCCAGATGTAGTAGAATGCCCAAACGCACCTCATTTGCTTGAGTTCTCTGATCCGTCATGGCTGTCTTGCTTTTCTCCTTCTCTAGCCGTCCCAAAAGCTCCTGGCACACCTGCACGGTGGCTCCCAGCTGTGCCCTCAACTGCTCGGCTTCTTCAGCAAGAGAGTTGCAAAGGACGGCCCTGGTGGCCTGCGTCCGGTCGCTTTCGGCCAAGGTGGAGCGCAGTCGATGGATCTCCCTTTCTTTCTCGTGCTCGGGCCTTTCCTTGATGGTCTCCAGCTCTTGATCCCTCTCCTTCAACTTTTCTTGCAACCTCTGGATCTCCTAAAACAAGCAAACAGTCAGAAGACTCCTTCATGCCCATTTCCTGACAGGTGAACGTCAACAAGAAATTCACTTGTCTCACCACAGCTCAAGCACATACTGTGAAGTATTCATGTGTTAGCGAACAATTGAAAATTAGTTTGATCATCTTAGTTGATCAGACTGGTCTGTTTCAGAAGGGCTTTGTGCACTGGGACCACCAAATCTTTGCAGGCTGGATTAATCTCTTTTATTAGTAGTATTAGTATTTTCTTGAATAGGGAATTCAGGTATTTTACAAAGAAAGCATACTTTACAGTGCTTTAGGACTGTTTTTTTTTTTTTTTTTTTTTGGTAAACAGTGTGCTGAGAACAAAAAAACTTGACATGTTGTTGTAGATGATTACATAGGAGAAGCAGGAAGACAAATGAAAAATGTGTTTTAACTTACTGTTTTACTGGTTTCCAATCTCTGGGCGGTGTCTGCCTCTGAGTCCTTGAGTTTTTGCTTTAATTTGCAAATTTCCTTACACAAACTATCGATGAGAGACTTCGACGGCCCTACAATATAGGGCTCCTCTCCTTCTATGACCACTGTTTTCTCATACTTCCCCAGTCTTGCCCTCAAATCGGCAATAATTCCGTCTTTGGAGGTGACCAATTGATTTAAACGAGAAATTTCTTGTTGTGTTTCGTGGTAAAATGTGTTGAGTGTAGAGCAGCTGCGCAACTTCGCCCTCAGCGCCTCGTTCTCCCTCTTGATCTCGTCCATGCTGAACAATCCGCTCCCGCGTTAAAACCAGTACATAAAGCTCGATTTTCCCATAGATTGTACAGGTTTGAGTGTCATAGGCTCACACGCGTCTGCTGTAGACCAAAAGCAGAAAGCTTCAGCCTGTGAGAGCCTCACTCAATTTCGAAATTATCTTATGAAGAGGGGATTTCCTTGCGGGGACTTCCCCATCTCTCAAATAGGGTATATTTTTTCTTGTACTTCAAATTAAACGTCGAAAAATAGTTCAGTAACAGCCCCTCTTTGGGCATCAAAAGAGTTAATTGTCGAGTCGTGTGTGGTTTAATTGTGATTTTACTCTTTTTAGAGACAGTTGCCGCTCTCCTCGGTGTGAAGAATATCAGGTTTAGGAAGATTCAGCTTGACGCCGCCTGGTGCGTGTGCACGAAGATTGCGCGCGACCTGTACTATGACTCGAAACTGGAATAGGGACGTTCTAGTTTGTCGCTCACTCACAGTCTAAAAACGCAGTGCAATGGGACTTTAACACGGTTTAGTCACATAAAGTCCCATATGTAGAGCGTGTGAGGGGAGCTGCCTGTTGAATTTGGCTCACGACCGGTGGCTTTCACGTAACGGAAGACATTAAGATAAAGTTAAGAAGCTGAATGTTGAAAGTAATGCTGATGATACACGGGGCAACTTTTTGAGCAATTTTATCGGGCAACTTTTTTTTTTGCAATATTGTTTGGGCACTTTCCCATTGAAAATGGGTAACAGATTTCTATCTGGATAATTTAGATCAATCGTGGGCCCTGTATCTCACCTGGTTGCCCATTGACGGCAACATTTGCCAAAGTTGCCCGGCAACATTGCTCAAAAAGTTGCCCAGACAGTGTATCACCAGCCTAAGGCTAAGTAAAATATTTTTCACATTTTTGAACGGAATAGTCAATACAAACACGAAAAATCATTTACTCACTCTCATGTGTAGCCTAGTTCCAAACTTGACCTTCTTTCTTCTGCAGAACACAGAAGAAGATTTTGGAAGAAACTTACCTAAAAGTTTCTGTTCTCCTTGACTTCCATTGTATTTTTGTCCATACAATTAAACTTAATGGAAGCGAAACAGTTCAGTTACCAACATTTATTTATATTATAAGTATTTTGTGAAATGTTACTTTCTTACTCCAAAACAGAGTTTAACGACGAATAGTGGTGTGAAATGAAGTGTTCATATTCAGCATTCATATTGGGATCTTATTGAGAACATGCAAAATGAGTGTTTTGTTACCACATAGGCTAATAATGTTATGGTAACATATACATTGGCAACTAAACTAAACTGGGGAATTTGGCAAATTCGTTTGCATAATATATTGCTGTCTCCGAAAAATCCCATTATTTAAAGCTTTTACCTCCTCTTGTCAAAATGGATAATGCCTGCCATTATCTCGGATCACACTTCGTCAATTGTCTAGACAATGAAAGCCAATGGTGCTTAGTCTGTTATCTGAAGACTGAACCATAAAACAGTAATTTTAATTATACAGTAATTAACAAACTTACAATGTCTAAACCCCCATTCTTAGTGTAAGGAATCTTTATCCCTCTGCCAAAAGCAGCACACATGAAACGGCAGAAAGTCCCGCTCAGCATGTAATGTTTGTGTGAGTTCGTGATGTTCTGCCTAGGGAAACCCCACCACTGTGTTCTTTAAAGTTTGCCACCATCTTGTGGTATCAAAACAGCAATGACATGCATTTGACAGACATGATATATTACTTGCAAATTAGTCAATCACACACTCAAACACACACAGACATAATTGTTGCAATATATTTCTTACTTCTGAAAGTGTTCTTTCATAGTTTGATGTTACGCAACAGCCAATTGAGCTCTATACACATTTTTATTGTTTAGGCATGCTTGTGCAAAGGTATGAACTAAATCTGTAAAATTATAGGCGATGGAGTTGGTAATTACTCTTGGATTGCATTAGGGCAACCCTTTCATTTTAGGAATGCATGTGCTTGTGTATGCAGATTTCTTGGGAAAACATTAATGTAATGCATGGCTTTTTGAAAAATGTATTTATTTGAAAATGGTTAATTCCAACAGTATAAATAAATGACTACAAAATCTAAAAGATATTCAGTGACAAAAAGCAAATATTAAACATCTAAATATCAAACTACCCCTACAATATGTTTAATTTAAAGTTAAAAACAGACTGAGGTACCTTAAAAAAGACATTTATTTAATGGTTTATATTAATAATAATAATTTTCCTTACATACCCTCCTTTAAATATTTTCTTTAACAGAACATTCCCATTTTAATATATTCCTGGGATTTCCATTTGCAGATATCAGAGCATTGAGTCATAAAATTATGTCTTAGAACTGCTGCTAGGGCTCAGTGACATCAGGCATCAGGATGCCGTTGAAAGGGTCGGTTGCACCATCATCACCGATATCCTGAGGAAAGTCTTCCTCGCTGTCACAATCTTGGCTGTCAGCCCCTGGCTGGCACTCAGTTGAGCGACTTTCGCTGTCCACTTCGCTGTTTTTGGACTCGCTGCTTTCACTGCTACTGCTGCTGCTGCTGCTATTACTGTTACTGTACTCAGTACCATCAACAATGTAACTGTTTTCAGTGCTTTCACTTGTATCGCCACCGTTATTCTCCACCTTTGTGTTCAGAACAGCTGTTTCCTGGCTTTCACTTGATTCACTGCTTTCACTTTTTTTTGATGCGTCACTTGTGGATTTGATGTCATTCTCTTCTGGCTGGCTGGTCGCTTGCACTTGGGCATTGTTGTTGTTCTTATTGACCCATTTGAGAGTGTAGATCCATCCCTGTATGAATGCATTATAATGGTTATTGTTCCTGTGTGACCACACATGTTGTATGATGCATGGAATTAGATGTCCCTTACCCTACGAACATTCTCTTTACTGCTGTGAGTGTTGTCTGATATCAGTGCAGTCTCACTTTGTCCAGTCTAGATGACAGAACATAGGACAGTATAAACAGAAAATCAATGTATATGCAACCAATAAGCTTTTGAGCATGAGTTTTATATTATATTATGGTAAAGTAACTTACCAGACGTTCCACAGAATGACTTTCACTAGAGAGCTGGAAACAAGATATATATATAAAAACATGGTATAAGATTTGCATATATTCATCTGTTTAGTGAATTTATGAAAAATAGTTCATACCGGTTCATTAGACTCCGATTCAGTTGATTCTGAGCTCTGTCAAGAAAGCAGAGAAAGTGAAGTGAGCTTATTTTCTTAATAGAAATGTATTGAAATATTTAATCATTTGTTAAAATAATAGTCTTTGCACTTACATTGCTGTCAGAGACAGTTTCCTTAGACTGCAAATAAACAAACAAACAAATTAATAAATAAATGTTTTACTTGTACATATATCCTTTTTTATTAAAGACTATTAAAAATACCAAATTACAAAATAATATACAGAGATGTTTTTCATTTTATTTCTTTTTTTTTTTTTTGTTCTTTCTTTTTCTTTTTCTTTTTTTGGAATTACAGACAGACAATTCCATTTGTAGTTGCACATTCTTGCTATAGGAAAATTAAAAGTTTCTCCTCACTGTAAAAAAAACAATTCTGCCTGCTTTAACTTAAAAACTAAAAAAAGTTAGTTGCTGTCTTGCATTTTTAATTTAAATCAAAAATAATTGGCTGTGCATGTCATTTCAACTTAAAAACTTAAGTTGAGTTGCATCTCAAAAAACTTAAAAAATGAAGTTAATATTAGTTATTGTGATGAGTTCATGAAAAAAACTATTTTAACATGGCTTACTGTTTTTTTTTTGATAAACGTGGAAACATGTATACTACTAGTCAAAGGTTTTTGAACAGTAAAATTTGTAAAACATTTTTAAAGAATTCTCTTCTGTTCACCAATCCTGCATTTATTTGATCCAAAATTGAAATATTTTTACTATTTAAAACAACATTTTTCTATTTGAATATATTTTAAAATCTAATTTATTCCTGTGATCAAAGCAAAATATTCAGCATCATTACTCCAGTCTTCAGTGTCACATGATCCTTCACATATCATTCTAATATGCTGATTTGCTGTTTAAGAAACATTTTATTATTGTTATTATTATTATCAACATATATACATTTTTTTTTCAAGATTCTTTGAAGAATAGAAAGATCCAAAGATCAGCATTTATCTGAAATAAAAAGCTTTTGTAACATTATACACTTTACCATTCAAAAGCATGGGGGGAAATACATTTTAGAAATTAATACTTTTATTCATCAAGTGCTTTAATTTGATCAAAAGTAATGATAAAAACATTTATATTGTTACAAAATATTTCTATTTCAGATAAATGCTGAAAAAAAACATAATAATGTTTTTTGAGCAGCAAATCAGAATATTAGAATGATTTCTCAAGGATCATGTGACTGGGGTAATGATGCTAAAAATTCAGCTTTGAAATTACAGGAATAAATTACATTTTAAAATATATTCAAATAGAAAACTTAATTTAAATTGTAAAAATATTTTAAATTTGTACTGTTTTTTCTGTATTTTGGATCAAATATATGCAGGCTTGGTGAACAGAAGAGAATCTTACTGACTGGTAGTTTATACAGTTGTACTTTCTTCTAGTCAAAAAAATATTTTTGTATATATAATGTGGATGTTTAATGAAAGTGCACCTCTTCTGAAGGTTCTGAGGTATTACTCTGGTCGGAGGATTCAGATATCGAAGAGCTTTCTGACTGTGGAAAATAAAAGATTATAAGAACAGCATTAGCTAAAACACGTTTAAAACTAACAAATTATCTTTAAAATAAACTGAGCATCACTTACAGAGTTGGAAGCATGTTGAATCATCTCCATGGCCATTTTATGCAAGATCTGTGAGATAATTCAAGAAAGAAACATTGTCACTCTTTGAAATGTATGGAAAGAACATTTAAGTTAAGTTTATTCACTTCAGTACTTACTGGATTAGCATAGGCTGCTCCCAGCAGACACAGAATCAATATGACAGGTTTCATTCTGAAATATAAAATCTGGAGATTAAAAATCCATTTTATTTTTCAATGTAATTTATGACGGTTTAAAACATTTCAGCTTAAAAATAATACATTAGGTAGGTGAAAACCTTACCTTTCTCTTCTCTTAGTCCGAATGCAAAGTGGTTGAGTAAATGAATGCAAGTACTTCACAGAGAGCGTTTATAGCTAAAGCTAAAGACTGGATTTAATGGTATGTCTAGAGAAAGCGCTATTTAACAGGCTGACTCTTCATTAAGGTAACTGCATCACTTCCTGCTCGCCAACACTCAGATTACTGTGGGGGCACATTAACTGGCGCTGGATATACAAGAAAATGAGAGTGGCACAGTAAGAATGTTTACATAATGCAATGACACACACTACAGTGCGCATTCACCCAAACTTCCTCTCCTGTACGTGTCTATTTTAAGATGCTAAACTATAGGGTGTGTGGCCTCTAAATACTGAGTAAGAGTACTGTCTGATCCCACACTGGGACAGGAAGTCCATAATGAGAGCATTCCAACATGGAACTTTTTTTTTTCTTTTTTTTTTTTTCATAGACGAGCTACTGTATAGACCTTGTTTAAATTATATATGTTTATTATGAACCTTATGGATATAAATAGTTGAAAACAACAAATGGCATCATTGTTTTATGATAGTTTGCTTGTATAAATATTCCTGTATTAACTTGTCCGCACACTGTTTGTTGTTTTTTTTTTAATTGATTATGTCACCACTTCCTGGACATCCATATTTGGAGTGCTACTTTTTCTTTTTCCTTGTGTGTGTGTGTTGGTGAAGAGTGGAATATTTCCATTTTAACAAACATTCCTTGCAATCATACTCGTAATCATTGCAGTGTACCCAAAAACCCACATGCAGCAGTGCATCGAGATGTTTGCTGATAAATATGATGGTTCACTAATGAATATATTTAGCTCTCGCAATTTGAGTGGAATTTGCTTGCAGTTATAATTAGATTTCCTGAGAAAAGGTGGATGAGGAAAGGGTAGTTGTGAGAAAGATAGAAGAGAAAGGGTCTAATATGTAAACTTAAAGAAACAGAGAATTATTATTAGTATTATATTCAGAGAATAG